>NC_090267.1:241142698-241473114 GCF_040414725.1 Anabrus simplex | reverse complement strand
AGAAGCGCGTTATGGTATGGCACAGGTCGTAGTCAGAATTCATCCATTCTTCTATAGAGAACGGTTGTTTTGTGATCTCATAGGTTAGTCTCGAAAGAGCGTTTTTTTTTTTTTTTTTTTTTTTTTTTTTTTTTTTGCCAGGCAGATGGCCGAGACGGAGACCAGCTCAACAAGCCACCCAGTCGGCCAGGAAAGACCGATAGACGAGGAATAAGGCGGTTAATACCTACTTAGTCCTCCCGTCCACGCCGGAGACCAGCGACGCCACCACGGAGGTGGATCATGCCACCCCCTGGCGCCACGACTGCGCAACCCAGGCTGAGCCGCTCGGCAGTGCGAAGTGGACACAGACCGCTCCTCCATGGACCACCTCTGCGAAGTGGACGCAGACCAAGGCCTGCCAGAAAGGGCCTGTTACCCGGGCGCAATCCAGTAAAGTACCCCAGACGGCGGACGGCAACACAGCAGTGGAGGCGGACGCCCCCTGGCGATCGGAGGCTGCTATCCAGGCCCGGCCTGTCAGCATGTCAGTCGAGGTGCAGGCATCGATGTGCGTCCCACAGGACAGGCAACGCTGTCGGGTGTCGGCATATACCGACGCCATCGCCGACAGCCATGAGGAGGAAGACGCCGTCTCTACAGCAGGACTACCAGCAATCCCAGGGCCACCAGGCCGGGAGGAGGGCCACCAGAACGAGACTTCCTCTCCTGCCGAGAAGAGACCCCATCCCCGGTGAGACGACGCCGAGCCCGAACTAGGTGGAGGAAGAAGACGACGCCGATCAACCAGGAGAGGGCCGCTTAGGTGCAACCCAGGACTGCTCCCAGGATAGCAGCGAACCAAGTAGTCAATCAGGAGAGGACCTCAGCGGAAAGCGACAATCAGGTGATGCGGAAACGCCCCCTCGGCATCTCTTGCAGTGTTTCCGCTGCCTGAGGTGAGGCTACCGGCACGAGAGGTGTGGGCTCTTAGTGAGGTGCAACTGTTGTGGGGTTGATCACCACTACACGGCCTGCGCAGCACTTAAAGAAGCGCCGGTGTGCGCCAAATGCGCGGGGGCCACCCGGCCTCTCATCGCAGTTGCCCTGTATTTCGGGCCATGGGGCGAGCAGCGAGGAAGGAGGCGCGGCGCCATGACCCACCCCTATTGAGGAGGCCCCCACCCCGGCGGGCTTGGCCTCATTTTCCTGGATCGGAGACTGGGTACGAGGGACTCCAAGGATGTGGCGCTGTGCGGCGGGCCCTAGTAGTTCTTGACGCATGGCTCCGCAACCGGCAAGGCCCGCGCTAGTCATAGCAGTGCCCAGACGAAATGATCCCCTGATTACTGGAATGGCGATATTATGGTTCATGTCTGGTGCATGATACCTTTTCCTCAACTAACACAAACAACTGTACCTATCCAGAAACAACATCCTTTTCTATGTGCTATCAAAATTTGTCAGATTTTACATGTAGGCTCTTTCCCTTTTCTACCTATGTAGTTTTCCCTGACGCTTAACACCACGCCTTAACACAAACCTTGCATGGTAACGCGTCTATCGTGGAAACAGGCAGGTACTCCTGTAGTACCTTTCCCATTCTTCCCTGCTATCTCTTTTCTTCCTAGAAATGAATAGCACGTCGGAGGCTATGTAGGTTGTGTCGATTGACACGCGGGGGGAGCGGGCTTCCCCCCCCCCCCTCCAGAAGAAGAGAAAATAGCAATGGGCATTCTACGTCCGATTGCCGTGATACTTGCACTTCACCTTGCACGCCTTATCGTGCGGGCTAGCCCCGGTCGAGGCACGATCTCACGACTAAGGGGCATGGAGGTAAGAGTGAATAAGGGATGATGGGAGGATTAAGGTAACTAGTATGTAAACCAATTTAAGGGTGTTTTTCGGCATGTTGAAAAGGCCCTGTAAAACCCTTGTATTTTTAAGGATTAATGTTTCTTCATTATCAAATTTCGATGTCACTCTGATATCTAATCACTGGATGTATGGACTAGTCGTTGTTAATGGCCACTAAGGTTTTCTGGCCTCATTGAATTTGTACTGCAGTTTGAACTGCCTTGTGGGCCTTTTAAAGTTGAATGATTAAAGTTAACTCTCTTACTCTCTTCTGAAGCCGCTTGAGATGTCTAGAGACAGTGTAAACCATTACCCTTAAGTTATTTGTAATGTACCAGCGCCTTCTGGAAAATTTTGTCTCTCTTGGAATGCCCACTTGTGGGCTTGAAAACCTTCCGTTCCCTGCAGTCTCTCTACGAAATCATGTATTACATCGTAAGAGTATGCTAGGCTTGGAAAGTATATTCGCATGTTACAATCTTTCCAGAATTACCTGGTACTCTTCTCCATGTTGTAAATATCGGGGAATTCTCCCCCTGGACTGGTTACTAGGTTCGAGAAATTTCATTTTACGAGGGCTGGTCCACTCTATCGCATGCTGTGCGTTTACGGGTTAAAACCCCTGAAAAATTATTATGTAACATAATTGTATTAATCGGTGTGTGCATGCTTAATCCTCCAAAGGAAGGGAGAAGTATGAAGCAAAACAAATTAACCCAACCTTTTGAACAAATTAAAGTGTTAATCATAACCTTGGGCTGTGATGTCGAGCTTCCCGGCCCGCACATTCTTTCTAAAAGCTACCGGAGTAATACCGGTACAATTATTATTATTATTATTATTATTATTATTATTATTATTATTATTACTATTATTATTATTATTTTCCGAAACAACAGAGGTTCTTTACGTCAATAATTATTATGGGAAGTGGCTACTTTGGCGAAATTTTCGTACAGTTATCCGTGTCATGTGTAATAATGACCATCTGTATATTTTTTAGCTTTAGTGTCTATTTTTATGTTGGTTTGTCTGTTTGAGATCTTATATCTGGAACAGTACTGGATATATTCCTACCAAACTTCTTATTGAAAATCCACCTGTCCTTGGGTAGGTTTTAGGACCAATATTATTTCTAAATCCCTGAATGGACTGTGTGTTTATAGGAAGATCTAAACAATGATTTTACACTCCCACTCCCACAAATTATACACGACCGGCCTTAATGGAAATCTGGCAGGTCAAATGGAAATCAATATCTAGAAGATTTTCTCATGTGCAGCTCTTCGATATGGGTATTAATAAGGAAGACATAATTAACGGACGGTATCGCAGTCTAAGTTCCAGCGGACTTAATCCATAAGCGAGTGCGCGTAGAGATTATTTCTTATAACTGGGAAAGTACTGGAAATATTTGAACCATATTCCATATTTTAATCCACCTGTCCAAAGAAAGGTTTAAAGGTCAGTATTCTTTATTCTTTATTATTATTTTTCTCAAGATCACAGTAAACAAATACCCAATCGATCCGTTGAATGATAAAAATAACAGTGCTCATCTTAAGCCACACACACAAACTACTACTAACTTTAAAACAGACATAGTTAATATACATAAAAGAAATAAAAGAACACCACAATTTATAAACAAAAACAAAAAGAAAAGAACACCACATAATAACCTACCGTCCGGCCAAGTCATCACCCCTGGTGAGAAGAAGGCCACCCTCCCAGTGATGACTCGACCGGCCCTTCCCGTGGAGACCTCCTGAAGGCCCCAAGATATAACCAGATTACAATGTTTTCCTTCTCACCATTCCACTCCTAATCGTACTCCTTGGACATGCAATGAAGTCCGTCAGATACTCCGGATATGTGACCCCCTCAGATAGCGCCACCTAGTAGCCATCCTCAGTGTCTTCGTGTCATGTCCAGCATAGGTATATTAGTCTTGGGCCCTTCCCACCCTGACTTCTTAAGGGTGAGTCCATCTCACCCTATCCCCGCTTTCCTTGCCATCTACACCATCATTTTTCCATACTTCTCCCCCACCACCTTTCAACATATATAATAAACGACATAAATACCTAAAAATAAACATATATTACCACCTATGCAATCCCGGAGCAATACTACACCATGCATCCAACTGTCCTTGTTGACACATCACATTCCATCACCGCCATTGTTTTTCTGTTTGACCTACTCCGGATTGCTGAGTCCAGACAACCTTACCTCACCAGCCATGTCTGTGTTTACATTATTCCTCTCCTGTTGCAATTTCATCCTTGCTTCAACCTTGCTTAACCATGCTTGATCTAATTCAATACCAGGCCATACTCTACATTAAATTTACCATCTCGTCCACAAAACCACAATTTGTCAACTCTCACAATTACATATAGACCCCTATGTACTACTTCTCTAAAATACAATATAGTTAAAAGATATACCTCTACCATCATTTCTCCAACTCCACATTATAGCTATGAATACACCACACACCCCTCCATCTCCACAATTCCGCAACAAATAGATTTACATATTACAACAATACATACACCATCACTTCACCCTACTTCTCTCACACCCCATTTCCTCATACCACACACACTTCATACTTTTTTACCTCTACCATCAACTCTCAGCCAATACTTTAAGTTCACTCTTTAATCATTTATTACAACAATAAATACACCACCACTTTTCTATACTTCTCCAGCACCATATTCCAACATATCCCAAACCTAAATATATCAAATGACACCACTTCACCACACTACATTCCGACATAAATAATCCATCTATATACTAAGCCATCTTCTCTTTAAAATACCAAACACTCATATACCATATCTTCACCAACACCATATTTCAACCTCCACCATCATAACTCTGCTCCCTCTCAACACTCACTTATTTAGCATTAAATAAACAACATACCAAACACAAAACCTATTACCAACTACCCAACTACCAACTTACCAATACAAATAACGCTCAACAAGTTTTTTCATTATACTTCCAATTACAACATCACTTCTCCATCACCTCATTTCAACCTCCACACACCTAACTCTACTCCCTCACAACACTCACATATTTCATCAATACATAACACTCCACCAACTACACATTGTACATCCCTTTTCAACTTCCGTCATCACTCTAACTCACCCTCCTTCAATCTGCTCTCACATAACTTTTTTACCGCGCATAAATACCTGTTGAACTCACCCTCTCTTTCCCACTGCTGAATAATCCACCTCAGAATTGATTGCTCATCCCCCCTTCCCAATAGTTCCTTCTGCTCAGCACTCAGTAATTTTTGCCTTATCTTACTCGTTTCTTCACAATCACTTAATAAGTGAAAATCATTTACTGCCCCGCAGAGTATACACACAGTCTTGTCCCTCCCTTGCAGCCACCCCCTATTCCTATGCAATCCTAAAATCCACCAAATCATCCCATACCTTTTTGACCTATCATGGAATCTAATATTCATCCCTACTATCTCCTCTATTTTCGTCAAAACATTCAACGAATTTCTCAGTCTACTTTCTCCTATTAATTTCTGCCTATTTATATCTCTGATCCTCCTCACAAGGATCTTCACCCCTCTAACTTCTGTCTTCGTCCATACCTCCCCCCACAGGTGCCCTAATCCTATCATCTCCAAACATCCCTTAATTTGATCTAGCCATCCACCCTTATACAAGCTCTTCCTTTGTTGTTCATACGTTGCCTGTAATACCCTCCCACCTTCCTGTCTTTTTAAATTCATCCAGTATCTAACTATTCTTTTCACACCCTCTGATTCTAAATCCTCTCCACACATCAATTCCGCCCCTATATTAGCTGTGCACCTTGGTAAACCCATTATTATCTTTCCAAAACTACTGATAATACTTCTTAATTCCCCTCTTCTCTCATCTAACCCCCATACTTCGACGCCATACAATACCCTCCCATAAATAACAGATCTTAACTCTAGCCTCAAAGTATTATAACTAATACTCGGGTATTTGGCTATCAAGTTTCTGACTGAGGCTAGGGCTGCCAAACCTCTGTTTTTCATCCTTCTAATCTGGTATTTCCACGTTCCTTAAAGGTCAGTACCATTTCAAAAACCCGGAATTGACTGGGGGTTTATAGGCAGTAAGGTTATCTATCTGTGTTCCTAAAACTGGAAAACTGCTGGTCATATTTTAAATAAACTACCTATTTGTAATGTACTCATTCAAGATAGTGTTATCAGGAGCATATGACGCCAAGCTCTCATTTGGAGTTAGCGTTCATTGAAAGACAAAGCAAGATACCCGTGCTTCGCAACGGCTTTAAAATTAAAGTTATTATTCAAAGTTTTAAAGAATTTTGGAGAGTCCACTGTCACCTGAGCGTGTAAAATACGTCTTCAGTTCGTACGTCGAACGGTTTTGGGGGAATGATTACTTATTTTATAATATAAACATCACTCGAACCTGTTACGGAAGAATTGGAATGTTTTAAACCTTATCTGATTTAACATCTAGGACGTAAAAGCGACCAACCTAAGAAATTTTGATTTTGTACGTCGAAGAGTAATGGAGGAATGAATACGTTTTAAGGGGTGAATGTTTTGAAATATTTATTAACATCTAGAATATAGAAGACCACACACAATAAAATAGGTTACGTATCGTATGTTCATGCCTGAAACGGTTTTGGTAAAATGGATATTGTGTTTTTGATAGTCAGCTACCATCTCATCCTCTTAGAGGCGGTACGTTTTGAAGTATGCGGTATTTTACAATAAGGACATAAAATAAGACCCTTCTGGTAAAATTACAACCTTGTACGCAAAACAGGTTAGGAGGGATGAATATTTAGTTTACACATTACCCTCTAGGGGTGGGACGTTTAAAAATATTTCCTATTTCACACAAAGGATTTAAAATATATACCGCTATTTGGAATTTTGTCTTCCTACGTTAAACCATTTCGGAGGAAGGAATTAATACATTTGTTTTCGGATCTTATCCCCTATTTAACTCTCTGAGGGGTTAAATTTGTTTCAAACCATATGTTATTCAACACCTAGGATATCATTTGATATTTCAACTTCGTAATTCAAACGGTTTCATATAAACGTATATATTTTTCATCATTCCTCACCTCCCAGTCGAAAGCCCTCAGCGGTGTATTGTTTCAAGTTCACTTCTTATTTGTATCTTCTTAAAAAGAATTCAACTCCTTTTACATACCCCTTAAGTTGATTCCCTCCCCACCAATAAAAATGAGTGTTTATTTATTTATAAAGGAGATTCCAAATACCTGTTTTCACGTCCGTAACATTCTTCGATTTTTGTGATATAAGTATCCACATAAAAATAATTCAACACCTTTTTCAGTCTTTTTTTGGCTTTTTCAGAAAACAAACAAGTACCAATTTTCACGACTGTAACGTGTTAAGTTTTTGATCGTATATACTATATATATGCTCATTTTAAAAATGAACCCCCTTTAACACTTCCCTTAAGTGGACTTTCAGAAAACAAATTATTCGTGTTCCTTTACTTTTACAGGAGATTCCAAATGCCGATTTTTGTGTCTGTAACATGTTAAGTTTTTTTTGAGATATACTGATTTTAAGAATTCATCCCCTTTGTCATTCCTGTTCACCACCCCTTAAATAGATTTTCCGAAAACGAAAAATATGTGTTCCTTTATTTTTAAAGTAGATTATAAATACCAATTTTCATGCCTTTAAACTGTTCAGTTTTGGAGACATAGATACACTCATTATAAAAATTCACCCTCTTTTGACCCCCTTGCGATGGGATATCCAAGAATTCTCCCTTAGTGGGCACCTATATAGTAATATGGATGTATCCCAAAAATTTCATTTCTTAATGTCCAATAGTTTTGGCTCAGCGGTGATGAATCCGTCAGTCAGGATAAGTTCTTAGGAATAATTTTGATTAGGAATAATATATATATTAGTGGAAGTCCCGTGGATCACTCGGTCTATGTCACTTCAAGGTGGTTTAAAGGGGAGAACTAAAGAGGAATTTTACTCTTTTCGATAGAAAAGGGTGGTTATCATCGACGATGGGTTTCGTTGTCTTCAGTCACAGCGCCACCCCAGTGGTCAGAGAAACAACAATATGAAACTGAGAAGCAGGGAGAATTTCACATAACTTGGACCGTACTATAAATTCCCTTATCGTGCTCATTCTCTCTCAACTTTGTTCAGCTTCATTGTACTTTGCGTTAGTGCCAACTGATTTCGTACAACAATATCAGTTTAACATGCCGTATTAAACGTTCAAATACAGGCATGTAACTTCGTGTAAATTCGTTAAGGAAATATGTAATCCACTAAAAATCCCGGTGTGAAGAACGGGTGCAAAAGCTAGTACACAATATTAATGATTTAGCTTTCAGCGCTGGGAGTGTCTCAGGACATCTCCGGCTCTCCTGGTACAGGTCTTTCTTTTTAACGCCCATGGGTGACCTGTGCGTCTGGGTATGAGATGGTGAGACGTAGAGTAGGCACACAACCAACTCCTGACGAGTAAATCAAGGGGGGTCTGTTCAAGGTTTAACGTTCTCGACGATGGGAGAATCACCATAAACAGCATCGTATGACATTACCCCGTAACACTACCGCAGGGAGGTTTGAAATTAAATCCAGGCTTGTAAATGCAGTCTAATGATTAGAAATTTTATACCACCACCTCTACTACCCTTCCGGCCAAAATTGTGACGGTGAAAATGTTTTAAACCAACGGAACTCGAATAGACTCAGCAAGGTGTGAGATGATGTAGACGAGACGCCTTAACGACCATGGCCATAAGGCTGGCTACAGTTAAGGATGGAAATTATCACAGATTCAAAATTCAAAATTTAAAAAAATTAATATGAAATGCTTCCTAAATGTCGGTGTTCTATTTTCCCTTAACACGCTCGAAATGATTTTCTATGAACGAAGATGTTCATACGTTTGTCAATGTCATCAATATAGAATACGATAGTGAGATATTCTATATTCGAGACATGGTGGGGTATAGGTCTATATACGAACTGATGTTGGACAACAAAGTTATCGCGAAAATTGGAAATGTATTAGTAGAATGAAAATCTAAAATGACTTTGTCTATGGTATATAACTTACAATTCACTATGCGTGGTGATTTTCATAATAGTGATTCCATAGAATATAAATACATCAAGTTTTGCATCTCCTTGGACCAAAGTGTTCCAGACTCTTCAAACAAATTAAAAAATAAACGAGAGGCTTATAAATCTTCGCTTCCTCAATTTTAGTTACTGAAGAAAGCACACACCAGTATCTTTAATACCGGGTAATAAGTCCCCTTGCATTGATGCAAGCCTAAATTCTTCTAGGCATACTGTCCACGAGTTCATCAAAATAGCGTTGGACTTCATTTTCCCACTCCTCGATCGTGATTCGATGTAGATCTCACAAATTGTTTAGTAGGTCATGACGTACGCAAACGGCCTTCTTTCATTTATCTCAGACGTGTTCGATGGGGTTTATGTTCGGGTAAGCCGGCGGTCTCTCTAGTCGAGGGAAATAGTGTTTACAAAGGAAGTCATTAATGATAACCGCACTATGGATGAGCGCATTATCGTCCATTAAGATCAATTCATCTCCAAGCTGATGGCGATACAATGTCACTATGGGTCATAGGATGTCGTTTTTGCATCGTACATCCGTGAAACTGCCCTGCATAACTAGGTGTGAGGCACGGTGGCCCCGCCTAATGCCACCCGAAAACATCCCGGAACCACCTTACTGCACGTGCTGGACAATGTGTCTGAGACAAGCCTCACCAGATTGCCTCCAGACACTGTTCGACGACTGTCAGGAGCAAATCTTATGTGTCTAGGTTTGACAACTTGGCCTCACCATTGGCGTAGAGAGTGAAGTTGTGCCTCGTGCAATCCCTTTCCAGCAGTTTGTGTTGAAACACGGCGACCTGCGGCAGCCCGAAGATGATTAGTTCAGGGTTCATTCGAGGTGAAATTGGAAGGTAACCACCATCGACTGCAGTCGTAGTCCTTCATCAACGGTTCATGCCCCACTATACCGCTTCCATGTTCGAAACACATCGCTCTGATTAAGGCCCGCACGTCCAGCAACTACCCTTGTTGATCAACCTTCTTGACATAATATAACTATGCGTACATGTTCACATGTGGACACTGCGCGTCGTGCCATCCAAGACGCTCACTAAACTGCTTAGCATAAATCTCTAATAACTTGCACACAAGTGCTACAACTTCATCTGAAATGCTGCCCCCATTTGAGCGTGTCGTTCTGCCCGTGGATTGGGGTACGTGCAGCTGTATGTTAACAAACATCCTAAGGATCGTCTTTCCGATCTGCATGGGACAGGCCAAGATAACAACAAAGTTAAATGACACACACGGATGATGTAATGTGTGTAATTTACATTTCGCTATACTTGGCTATTTTCTTAATAGTGATTATTTTGTATGGAACTAGCTTACAGTTCACAATATGTTGGTTGTATAGTGGGTTCGTAATTTACAGTTCAATAAATGTGGTAATTTTCTAAATACTGATTAATACAGATTCTTGGTGGTACAGGATCCGAGGGGTCTTGACCTACGGAGCGACTGCACCTTAGCTCGAAGGCCTGCAGATTAAGAGGTGACGCGTGGTCAGCTGGACGAATCCCGTTGGCCATTATTCTTGGATTTCTAGATCATGACCACCATATCACCGTCAGATGGTTTCTTAATTGGAATCACCTAGCCTAAGTGTACCTCGAACCAGCCCTAAGGTCTAGGCAAAAATCCCTGAGCTGGCCGGGAATTCATCACGGCCCCTTCGAGAGAGAGATATACACGCTGCCCCTACACAATGGAGCCGCCAGGATTTTATAGTAAGTAAATAAGTTATCTTCTCCAATAGTGGTTCTCAAGTATGTAAATAATTTACAATTCACTATACCTGACAATTTCTGTAACAGTTGATTCTATGTAATGTAAATAATTTACAGCTCACTATATTTGGTAGTTTCCCTAATAGCTTTTTCGTTCAAGATTTTTTATTTATTTATTTATTTATTTATTTATTTATTTATTTATTTATTTATTTATTTATTTATTTATTTATTTATTTATTTGCTAGTTGCTTTACGTCGCACCGACACAGATAGGTCTTATGGCGACTATGGGACTGGAAAGTGCTAGGAGTGGGAAGGAAGCGGCCGTGGCCTTAATTGAGGTACAGCCCCAGCATTTGCCTGGTATGAAAATGGGAAACCACGGAAAACCATCTTCAGGGCTGCCGATAGTGTGGTTCGAACCCACTATCTCCCGAATACTGGATACTGGCCGCACTTAAGCGACTGCAGCTGTCGAGCTCGGTAAAGATTTCTTCAATTATGTTGAACTATACATTCACTTAGAGATATATTATAGCGTTCTTTAGTGTGGTGGAGGAGGTATTTGTACGCTGCATCATATAAGGGTCTAACCAAAAATGAAATGTTACTTCTGAACTCGATTTACCGCAACATCTCAGAACGATACAGAGCATGAAGGAATTTGAAATGAACGAATACCTGGCGAGCCACAGCGTACGATGGCCGTAAGAGAATGTCGGAATAAAAGCTGATATCTATGGAGATAGAAGTAATGTTTCATACAAGGAAGAAACTTGCCACTATTTCTTTCTCATTCAAGTTGAACTAGCGCTGCAGGTGACAAATTATTATTAGTAAAATACGTAGAAACGAAATCAATTACGAACTGACATGTGTTATTAAAAACACAAGCTCGTAGTTCTATGATATGATTGCAATATAAAAACCACGGAAACACTAGCTTATTGCATATTCTCAACCACACAGGCATGACGTATCGTCTTCGAACTCCCACTTGCATTAGCAAGGATACGAATTGTGGACGCATTTCTGAGTATTCAGGGATGATCTTACTCGGTTTTCACGGTCCCTGGAATATAAAAGAGATTGCTTCAATTCTACAGAATAGAACACGGTCTTTATTTTTGTATTATGCAAAACATATTATTTCGGTAATACTTCTAAGGTTATGTTTTTACAATAGTTTTTAATCTTATTTCAGGCGAATAGTTGGAGAATCAATCCGTCCGCCCATCTATCCATCCATCCATAGTGATTGTCTGCAGTGACTAAAGGTGTTATTGCCTTCTTCCTATCAAGACCAACGACGAGACAGAGGCAGAGATGACAATGAAAGTAACAACCTTTATCTATATATATAAAATAACTTGTCCTGACTGACTGACTGACTGACTGACTGACTGACTGACTGACTGACTGACTGACTGACTGATTCATCATCGCCGAGCCAAAACTACTGGACATAAAGAGATGAAATTTTGGTGATATATTCATATTAAGACGTAGGTGCTCGCTAAGAGAGGATTTTTGGATATTCCTTCGCTAAGGGGGTGAAAACGGGGGTGAAATTTTAAAATGAGTTGCTCTATATCTCAAAACTTTAAAAGTTTACAGATGTAAAAATTGGTATTTAGAATCTTCTTTAAAAATAAGGAAATACGTATTTTTTTTGTTTTCGGAAAATCCCAATAGGAGGGGTGAAAAAGGGTGAAAATGGGGAAAAATGGGTTGAATGCCTTTAATCAGGATACCGGTACCTATATCTCAGAAACTGAAGATATTACGGACCTGAAAATTGGTACTTTTAATCTCTTTTAAAAATAAAGAAACACGTAATTTTTTGTTTTTGGAAAATCCAATTAATGGGAGGGTGAAAAGGGGGTGAATTTTTAAAATGAGTGAATCTATATCTCCAAACTTTTAAAGTTTGCAGATGTAAAAATTGGTATTTAGAACCTTCATTAAAAATAAAGGAACACGTATTTTTTTGTTTTCGGAAAATCGCAATAGGAGGAGTGAAAAGGGCCTAAAAAGTGGTTGAATGCCTTTAATGAGGCTACTTATATATCAGAAACTGAAGATATTACAGACCTGAAAATTGGTGTTTGGGATCTCCGTTAAAAATAAAGAAACACGTATTTTTTTGTTCCTGGAAAATCCAATTTAGGTGGGGGGGTGAATAGGGAGTAATATTTTAAAATGAGTGTATCTATCTCAAAATTTTTAAAGGTTATATATGTGAAAATTGGTATTTAGAATCTCCCTTAAAAATAAATAAACACACGTATTTTTTCGTTTTTGGAAAATCCAAATATTGGGGGGTAACAAGGGGGGAGGGTAAATTTTTTAAAATGAGTGTGTATACATCTTAAAACTTTACAGATTTAAAAATTAGTAGTTATAATCTCCTCTAAAAATAAAGGAAAAAGTATTTTTTGTTTCCTGTAAATCCCAATAGGAGGGGTGTAAAAGGGTGAAAAATGGGTTGAATGCCTTTAATGAGGATACATATATCTCAGAAACGAAAGATATTACAGAACTGAAACTTTGTATATGGGATCTCCTTTAAAAATAAAGAAACACGTACTTTTTTGTTTTGGAAAATCCAATTAATGGCGGTTAAACAGGAGTGACAAATTGGGTGAATTTTTGAAAGACTATATCTACAGAATATCTTGGAAACGTAAAATGTTACAGACATAAAAAGTGGGTGTTTGTAATCTCCTGTAAATCTAAAGAAACATAGGTTATTTGTGTTTGGAAACTCCACTTAAGGGGAACTCAAAAGGGGTGAAATTTTAAAATGAGAATTTTTACAGTTTGTCTCAAAAAACTTAACATGTTACAGAAGTGAAAAATGGTATTTTTTATCTCTATTAAACATAAAGAAACGTGTATTTTTACCTTTCGGAAATACCACTTGGGTGGAGGGGGGGGGTAAAAGTGACTGAAAATGGTGTTGAATTCTTTTAATTAGGCTACTGATATCTCAAAAATGAAGATGTTACAGACGTGAAATTTGATATTTGCAATCTGCTTTAAAAATAAAGAAACACGTATTCTCGGAAAATCCAATGAAAGGGGGGGGGGGGGTGAAAGAATTGAAAAATTAATTGAATTAATTGAATGAGAATACATACATCTAATAAAAACTAAAGTTGTTACAGACGTGAAAATTCGTATTCGGATCACCTTTAAAAACAAAGAAAAACGCATTTTGGGGGGAAACCATCTTGGAGGGCGGGAGTGTAAAGGAGTTGAATTCCTTTCATGAGGACACATAAATCAAAAACTGAAGAAGTTAGAGTCGTGATAATTGGTATTTAGAAGATCCTTTACTATTAAAGAAACAAGTATTTTTTGCGGGAAAATTCACTCGGGGGGGGGGGGGCGGGGGGAGTAGTGTGAAATGAAGTGAGAAAAGTAAATTATTTTTATGGGGATACTTATATCTCAAAACTGAAGGTAATAGACGTGAACATTGGTGTTTGAAATATTCTTTAAACATAAGAAACAAGCATTCTTTTAATTTGGGGGGGGGGGGGGGGTGCCGGTAAATAAACTTAACGGCGGTGGGGTGTAGAAGGAGGTGAGACCAATTGATTTTACTGTTCTTAATGTACTTATAAGGATCCTCGGCAGCGCGCCGGCCTCTCACAGCTGGGTCCCGTGGTTCAAATCCCGTTCACTCCATGTGACATTCGTGCTGGACAAAACGGAGGCGGGACAGGTTTTTCTCCGGATACTCCGGTTTACCTGTCATCATCCATTCCAGCAACACATAATAATAATAATAATAATAATAATGATAATAATAATAATAATAATAATAATAATAATAATAATAATAATAATAATATTAATAATAATAATGTTCCGGACCGTCGTCAAATGTGCGGACCGCGCTGGAAACGGCTCCTGGACGGGTAATGACTAAGAATGCAGTCCGGCCGCGGGTTCAGTGCCTTCTAGGCACCCAATATGACACCACGCCGGATCTCCTGAAGGATTTTATCCATATTAAAAATATAGGAAAAGATGGCAAAGATTTACGGACCCAACTGACCGGGAGGAATACCTGAGCCTAGCCCGGGAAGTACGAAATCGATTGCTGGAAAAGAAGATTGAAAAATGGGAGGAAACATGCCTTAACCTAATAGAAAACGAGTCAGATCGGGAATTTTGGTGGGTTCTCGCAGAATACGAGTCAGACCGCGAATTTCGGCGGATTATATATCTAAAACAATAAGCATTCAATTATAAATTTCAATATAATACCGTAGCGAAGCACGGGTATCTTGCTAGTCTAGTATATACCAGAAAATACACTGCACTCCAAACACTGTATCTCACCCGAAATTGATCTGTGCCAAGAAATTGACTGTGACGTAGAAATCGTAGAATTTATTTTCGAGCTATTTATTGACCATTTTACAAGCACCGAAACGCTATAACCTCGTCACCATTATAGTAGTAGTAGTAGTAGTAGTAGTAGTAGTAGTAGTAGTAAGAAAGTTGGCCGTGCGGTTAGGGGCGCGCAGCTCTGAGCTTGCATTCGGGAGATAGCGGGTTCGAGTCCTACTGTCGGCAGCTTTGAAGATTGTTTTGCATTGTTTCTCATTTTCACACCAGGCAAATGCTGGGGATGTACCTTAACTAAGGCCACTCCCTTCCAACTACCAGCCCTTTCCTGTCCCACCGTCGCCATAAGACCCGGCTGTGTCGGTGCGACGTAAAGCAATGTTAAAATAATTAGTTGTTTTTTAATGTAACTGGCTTGGGGCATTGAGGTCAAAAGTAAGATGATATATTTTTCCATGAAAACCTGAATCAGTAAATTTTTACTTTTATACGTTACTCACCTGAGAAGTGGTAAAGAAAACACAATGTATGGGAGACGTTTAACCACCAGTCAGCTATTAATAACTGAATATAACCCAGTTTACTCGTATCAAATATGTAGCATCCAGTTTGTAAACCACATATCATTCGACAACTACTGTAAATACAAATCAGTTCATCCGCGCCTCGGATGCAGTTTAAAATCAGATAATTGAAAACCCAACATAAGCCAACTTACTTACAGATGAGACCCAATTTACCAACCACGTAACATTCGTCAACTGACTTGGGATGCAGTTTTCCAAACAAATAATAATCGACAACAGGCTAGTTGCCAATTTACCTAAACCTAGGAACCTGTTTACCAAACATATCGTTACGTGCCAGACTTGTTGCAGCCTCCTATAGTATTTCCTTTGAGGAATAAATTGGGAGCCCCCAGCCTGAGGGCATAGCTTGTATTTTGGTGTATTGTTCTTTTCGTATGGTTTCTCCGTGCGATTTCTCGGAGGTGCAACAATGCCTCTAGCCATTCCGGTACGCATCACCAGAGCTATATAAAGGAGGCTAGCTGCAAAAGTAAAAAAAAAAACAAAGGACAAGACATTTCCGCAAAATTATCGACCCATCTCCCTCCTTAGCATTATTTCAAAATTATTTGAAATCCTGTTCTTAACTAGACTAAATACTATTATCGACGACAAAAGTCTTATGAACGAGGAACAGTTCGGCTTCCGGCGAGGCCATTCCACTGTCCACCAACTTACCTGCCTAACGGAGGAAATTACTAAGAACTTCAACCATCGTCGACACACAGGAGTCTGTTTCTTAGATATTTCACGTGCATTTGACAAGGTTTGGCACGACGGACTTATCTTTAAATTAAGGACACTAGGCTTCCCCCCTTACGTACTACGCTTACGGACGAGCTACCTACCTGACCGAAAATTTCAGGTCCAGGTCGGCGCCGCGCTATCGGACCCCGCCCCCTTGAGGCGGGGGTACCTCAGGGCGGCGTGATCTCACCAGTCATTTTCAACCTTTTGCATGACTGACATGCCCAAACCTACGCACGGGAAATTATACTTGTACGCAGACGACACTGCAATATCCTCTGTCTCCTGGCAGGCACCTAAAGCCAAAGATTATATCCAAGACGCCCTCTCCACCCTCGAACCCTGGTTCGAGAAGTGGAGAATCGAAAGTAATGTAGATAATAGTAGTGCTACGCTATTTACCAAACGCCGTCCAGACCCACCCTCTACCCTGATGTTTTTCGGCGAAGTCATCAGGTGGACAAATAAAACCAAATATCTAGGTGTCACCCTAGACAAAGGACTCACGTTTGCTGACCACATTAAAAATATCGCTGCGCAAGCCAAAGTGCGCCTTTTCCAAACTATACCTATGATTAAAGCCGACAATGGGCTCAGAATTGAAAACCGACGCCTGTTGTATAAGACGATGGTTAGACCCATCTTAGAGTATGCCAGTCCTATATGGGGCATTGCAGCTAAGTCGCACCTGTCGGCAGTGCAGCGCGTACAGAACCGCGCGCTGCGCTGCCTGACAGGTGCTCAATGGTTCGAGAGGAATGTCGACCTCCATGACAGATTCCAACTCACCACCCTCCAAGTAAGGACTGAACGAGCAGCCATCAAATTTTATAGCAAACTTCACCTAAGTTCTAACCCTCTCATCTCCAATCTGGGGAATTATGACACTGACGGTCTTCGTTATCGCAGACCCAAAGATGTCCTTAACTTAACAACTTAAAGGCCCTCTCATCACCTTAATGGGTGCAGGCCACATTCTGGCCAATTAGATTCATCTACAACAGTCCACACACTCACCACAGTAATGCAGTCTCGGAATCATATATCATGAAATAGCACTCAAGGCCGTAACAGGTCGACGGGCTACAATCCCTCATCGGTCACCCGTGACCAATGAGATTTGTGGTCGAAAGTCAGTCAGTGTTGAGCGAGTGTTGGAGTTGGGTAGCTGCACTGGGGTGACAGCATTCTTGGCTGTCATCAGTGTTCCACCGGAGTCTAAAAGAGGAGTAGTTGTTCTGTCAGAGTGCCGAGCGTCGTGTTGGAATACCGAGTTCGAAGTACGGAGTACTGTTTGCATACTGTCTTGGAGTACTCAATGTCTGTGTACCGACGTGTAGTGAGTGACTGAAGAGTGACGGCAATAGTACTGGTTGTTATCTATACCCCGCCGGAATCAGAGTATCGTCACACACGAAGTGGAATGCTGTGTAAACTAAGGACCGTTATAGAATCAGCATGTGATGCAGCTGTCGTGAGTCAGCGTTAATGGTCGTTGTTTTGAAGGGTATTGTCTTGCTGGTTAGCATTGTTGAGATTTTGCTGTTTAGTTGTCAGTGTTATTTGACTCTGTGAATTACTGGACTGTCTCTGGAGTCGAACTAAGGAATAGCCATCGTGCGTTGTGGTGGCCAGAATTTTTGTATTAGAACCTGTCTGCGAAAGGTTGCGTGCAAAGTGACAGCTTGCAGGAGGGAATGTGAAAGGCAGGTCATGCAGGATAACCATATCCTAGGCAATTCTGACGAGCCGGACCACCTACTGTGAAGAGGACAGAGACTTAAATATGAAGCAATTAGTGAGTGTGGTCATACTTGGCTGAATAAAACTCTGTGTGTGTTTTGGTGTGTACATTTATTGGGTCATTCTGAAATAAATTAGAGCGATGAAACAGACTGTGTTGTATTCATAATAGTATGATAAACGAAATATTATTAAAAGTAAATTTACCCAGTTTACCTACCAGAGAACTGACTGTAAGCTAATTTACCTAGGCTTGGCACACTGCTTATTAACCAGATAACAATCGACAACTTAGTGAGTGCCAGATTATATAGATTTGGAACCCAATTTACCTACCAGAAATTAATCGACATTTAACTTGTGTTATCTCAAGTTACTGTTCATACATTAAGAACGTCTTCATCAATCACATACAAATTCGTCACCTGTCTGCTTCCCAATACGCCTCCACCTGAGAGCCAGTTTACTAGTTAGATGTCAATATTAACAACTGAATGGGATTGAATTTATCCAGACCTATTTTGCTTCAATCCCAGATGCGTGAATTGCATTGCAGTACTTCTCTTCTTCCATATAATCAAATTTCTTTTCTGTTAACTAGCACTGAATACCTTGTTACTTGCTAGCATGTATTGTATGTACGACAACTGAACGAATGAGATTTGATGACAAATGCTGAATTGTATTTCTCGTTCATCTTGAGACTCCAAATCGGCCATTAATTTTATGAGCACCTCGTAGACTGCCTTATATTACATAATATATCATTGGATCCGCACTTTTAACTCATGAGCCCTTACCAGTTGTAGAAGTTGATTCTGTTCCAAGATTGTTAAGCTATTTCTTGAAGGTGGTCAGAAGTAGGCGCGGGGGGGGGGGGAGGGGAGGGGGGAAGGGCTGGCAAAATCACACCAGCCAATTTATTAGCGAGTCACGGCTACACACCACAGACACCATCTTCCACCTACAGTAATTGCCAACAGCCCTTGCGAAGGAGGGGTTTTCTCACCGACACATTTATTGCCACCGCGCGCCAGAATCCCCTTTAATGAAACTAACTTGCTATAACGAATTCTGAGGGACTGTGAGGAAAAATATAGTGTGTGAAAAAAAATATCGTCGTTGCCGGGAAAAACCTCCCATGTGATAATATTTTTGGAGATATACTGACCCGCAGCACATTCATTATGAAGAGCTAGGATGCCTTGACAATATGCATACAATATTGCACCTTAGATGACAGAACCTTACCGGCTAAAGATCTACGCTAAAATATTTCACAAAGGAGGTTTTGTCCCGGCAGCGACGATATGCTATATTTTCAAAGAGAGTGTATTAGAATAAGCCGGGAATTTTTCCAATTTGCCTTTGCCTCCCTTTAAGATCAAAACATATCATGACGTAGAATGTTTTATACTTTACTAGTACATTATGTAAGCCTATCTTCGACGTTCAAAATTAGGATGTAAAATGTAATTGGAAAACTGAAATAAACATGTTAATAATTTAATTTACGAAAGAGTTACACTCTCCGTTCTACATACGTGTCAATTGTACAGAATCATTCAGGCATTATGAAGTTTGCTTTTGAACACGGCGGAGGGAAGTTAGGTTATCGCCTGCGCTCCTCTCTCCGCAAGGAATAGGCACCAGTGAGGCATACCTCCTTTGCTATTTGAGAGTGTAGAAACTCCCAGATCGAGGTACCTTATTGTGAATTGTGTGTTATTGTCTTGAATTAGCAGGCTATCAGTGCAATATTGGCATTGTTCGTGACAATTCAGACATGGAAGCAACCAATTAAAATTCTGTTTCTGTTAGTTGTGTAAAACAAGACTGACATCATCTGGTTGGAACTCGCGTTCAAATAATGAGTGAAGTACTCCCTTCAGGAGATTAACGAGTCTTTTGAACTCTATAAAATGTAAACCGTTCCCATCTTGGAAGATAAGTGTGAAACCAAAAACAAAAGATGTACGCCTAATATATATATTAATTATTTTGACGGTAAAGTTACGAGAACATTTCAATTATCTTGGTCTACACGATATTCGTTGCTAACCGCGTGTTCCGAGAGCAAGAAGCTTTATGTAATACGCGTGTTCTGTTTGGTGGTGGAATGGAATGGACTTTAAATGGGGTAATATTGTTAAAAATCTTTTTTAAAAAAGAAGGGAAGCATGAAAATTCAAATACACTTATTCAGAATGAAGAGAGATTCCGTTTACTGGGGTACGGGGTGATGAACATTCTTTATCTGAAGGTGCAGGAATTCAAGTCGTTAAAAATAACGAAGTGATGAAACAAAATCGGCTTGTTGTTGAGACTTTTTGACATTGTGTGTTTTCTTGGTAAACAAGAGCTTGGATTTCGAGGTCATTTTGAAGGGGAAGACTCGATCAACAGGGACAATTACCTACAGTTTTCAGATTTTCCTTTCACAACAGGAACAGTATGTTCGAGATCATCTCCAGTCAACATCGGGCTTTAAAGGCATATCAAGCTTGTATCTGCCATAAGTCAGGAGACAATCAAAGCAGACTTATATTCCTGTGATTTCGTTGATATTCAGGCAGATAAGAACTTAGAAGTATCAAATGGATCGCAAGTCCTGTTCTGCTCAAAGCAGGGTCACTTAGACAGGTTCATAGGCTTTTATGATGTTTTGATCGATAAGAATGCATTAGCCCTACCAGAATTAATTGTCGACATGTTGTGAAAGTGCGGAATAATTTGATAAAAGTCTTATGTCAAACATATGACGGGTGCCATTGTGGCAGGAAAGCATGGCTGTGTTCAGCATTACGTTAAATAAGTGTGCCCAAGGGCACTGTTATACCCACAAGTCTTCATTACTCCAAAATAATACAATATAAGGCTCTTCATTCGTAATCTGACAGCGTTTCATTTTTAGTAACTCGTCATAAAGAGCTCATCTTCCGGAATCCAATGGATTCAGACTCCCTCAAGCATGCAATATCTGTTGGAACTTTCATTTCGAAGCAGTCCAAACAATATGTTCACACTATTATGATCTAGGACAGCTTTTTCAAGACAATGCAGAGAACGATGAGGGTTGGGACAGTGCGTCGTACAGTTCTGCAGTTTGGTTGCTTAACATACTGAAGAAGGCCCAATTCATTTATTTGTTCTGTCTCTACAGAGAAATGTTTATTTATAAAAACCATCTCCTTGCTCTACTGCACCATAAGACCACAATATAAAACCACACCTGATGTAATTCTATGCAATACTGAAATTACAAAAACCACTTGTATACTCAAGGGCATGCGATCGGAAATCACGGTATCCTCTTGCGTTGATAAATGTCGACAAATAAGCAATGAGATAAATGTAGATGACAGGACATTCATAACGCTCAAGATGTTAATATATATAGTTCTTATCACCTTAATTATTCAAATGAAAATACAGTTTGGCGATTTGAAAGCATCCAGTTTGATGTGTTGTTGGGTCCAACTCACTTCATAGTTTACAAAGAGAGCTTCCCTGCTATTAAACTGAACATTCTTATGAACATTTACCCTTTTTTAATAGAGAAAGATTGGAAAATGAATTAACATTTATTCCAATATAGAATAACATTTGTCCCCTCAAAATCTTTTACATTATATTGTCCTCAATGACCTCAAAGTAGTGTATGTGGAAGTGTCAAATTTGATTTGTTTAATATAAACATTTCCTGGGACTAGTGTTTCATCTCAATGGAGTATGAGCACTCTGAAGAGGATAAAAACATACTTGCGTAATACAATGCAAAATGAAATACTCAGCAGTCTTAGTACCATTTCTACCGAGAAAAATCTTGTAAAGGAATTGAAAAGAGATCAACTATTGAAGGACCGTGTGACTGACCATTTTGAAACCAAGAAAACTCGAAGTTTGGAACTGCTATAAAGGAAACTTCATGGTAAGACTACCTACTCATTAACTAATAACTTCGCCACTGCTTCTGAGGAAAGTGTGACTGCTAGGAACGTATAAAATACCATGCCCTCATTCTTTCTTGAGCGACTGTACCTTATATTATCATCTTTCAAAATGTTCAGAATCTATTGGTTAATGACATTAGCAGTTCTACTACTTTCGGAAAAAGAACTAAATTCTCATTACGATGCAATGAAAACCCAAACTCAATATTTGTTGAAAGAGGTTGGAATCTACGGCAATTTACATCTTTTTGAGTTTTAAGGTCTTCATTTTGGGCTAAAGATAAATTTTAGCACTGACTGATCAGTGGTCCGTACAGTAAAAGCTAGGATATAAACTAACATTTGAAGTCACCAGCCTCGTGTCGCTAGATTTACTGGCACGTAAAGAACATCTGCGGGACAAAATTCCGGCGTCTCCGTAAACCGTAAAAGTAGTTAGTGGGATTAAAGCAATATATTGTTATTATTATTATTATTATTATTATTATTATTATTATTATTATTATTATTATTATTATTATTATTTTGAATTTGATCTGTATCTCAGAAATAAAACACTTCTGGAAGAGATCATACCATCGATTTATGATGCAATGCGTGCAGCTACTGATTCACCTAAACATTTTAAAGCGGCAGGAGGGAATCAACTAGTAGCGGAACTTTGGAAAAATGCAAATGTACAGACTGTTTGAATTTACATTAACATCTCATTGACATATGAAATACAGAAAAATTGCCTGAAGAATGGAATATTGCATTTGCACACCCACTACAGAAAAAAGATCAAATTGAAAATATAGAAGAGAAACGGGTTCTATGTAACAAGTACAAGGGACTGTCACTAAAAATATCGCAGCGTAAGCAGTATGATATATCTGCAGAAGAACGGGCCGCTAGATCATTCAGAGGAGGGAGAGGAAGAAGTTGTCAAATTTTTAAAGCCGAAGTTGTTATTTGAAGATCATGTTGTAAAAGGTTTGATTTTGGTGCTCCAATGTTGGCGTAAACAGGATAAGTAAATACATTATTATTACGTAAATCAATACATTATTATTATTATTATTATTATTATTATTATTATTATTATTATTATTATTATTATTATTATTATTATTATTATTATTATTATTATTATTCGGTAACGTAATGAGACACAAAAGTTTCATTTAAAACATTATGGAAGGGAATGTTTTGTAGAAAGGGAAAAGGATGACCAACACTTTAATACGCCAAGAACCCGATGATGCAAATGAATTGTAGCCCCGATGAGGAGATTAGTATGCTGGCAATGGTCTGAGAAAATTGGTTGCAGCGACATCGCATAACCTTCAGTGAATGTTATTATTAATAATATTCATAAATTATTATTTTTAATAATAATAGTCATAATCATAATAATATCAATGTTACTTGTTTTACGTCACACTAACTACATATTTATGGTATTGGAAGACCCCAAGATGGCGGAATTTTGTTCCGCATTAATTCATTTACGTGCCAGGAAATCTACCGACAAGTGGCTGACGTATTTGAGCACCGCCACGTACAACCGGACTTGAGCCAGGATCGAACCTGCCAAGTGGAGTTCGAATGGCCAGCGCTCTACAGTCCGAAATACTCAGCCCTGCATTAGTTGTTGTTGATGATAATGATGATGATGATCATCCCTTGTTTGTTTATACTACACTGCACTGATTTTAACACGATAAGACAGAGAGACCGTTGGTGGAAGATTTCAAACCTCTTGACTCTCATGCACTACCTGCTTGCCAATCCGGAGGGTGTTACACGACCCAAGAATATAAAATCACTAAATAATTCTGAACAACTGCATTTTATACCCTGCTTTACTGCTAGTTTCAGCTTCATTCGTGGTGTTGCAATTTTCATAAACATGAGTGTGTACAATGTGATGTAGCATATTTATTTTATTTATATCGCGTCAGAAGCATAAATAAGTTTAAAATTAAATATCAGGAAAAACATAAAACATAATATAAATACTTCAATGACGAAGAGCCACATTAAACTATGTGAGCCCAAAACCTTACAACATCAAGTGCATTTGGCTTCGCTTTAACCAGGTCTTCTGTTGTGCAGCTGAATGGGCATGAACTACATTGCAACAAATGGGCTGTGGTCTGATCTTCTCCACATACACACAAGGTACTGTCTACTTCGAAACCCCATTTCTTCTGGTTGACCCTGCACCGCGTAACACCAGAGCGCAGTCTATTCAGTGCCCTCCAATTCACTCAATCTGTGACATGGCCAGGAGGGAGTTCCTCTTTTGGGGTCATCCATTGACTGATCCTCGTATGTTGACTCCTGACGCGCCATTCTTGAATTATTGCTTGCTGCGCTGTTCCTGCAAGTGTTTCGGTTACTCTCAAGAAGCTTTTCCTATACTTAAGTCGGTGGCGTGGCGGCTCGTATCCAAACAATGGGTGGGCTTCCGATGTCAACACCTTTC
This sequence comes from Anabrus simplex, assembly GCF_040414725.1. Classification (NCBI taxonomy): domain Eukaryota; kingdom Metazoa; phylum Arthropoda; class Insecta; order Orthoptera; family Tettigoniidae; genus Anabrus; species Anabrus simplex. The sequence continues at coordinate 241,448,506 of NC_090267.1, read as the reverse complement.
TCTTTTCTTTCTTGGCTGCCACTTCACGGCGGATAGCGGGAGGTGCTTTCCCGCAAGGCAATACACGTTTTCCAAACGCGTAGGTCTCAAACATCCAGTAATAATGCGGCAGGTTTCGTTGAGTGCTGCATCAACTGCTTTGGCATGGCAAGATTTTTACCAGACGGGCATGCGTATTCACCTGCGGAATAGCAGAGCGAAAGGGCAGATGTCTTCACTGTGTCTGGTTGTGCTCCCCAAGATGTTCCAGTTAGCTTCCGCACAATATTGTTTCTAGTAGCCACTTTCTGCTTGATGTTCAAACATTGTTTTCTGTAGGTTAAGGCACGATCCAGAGTGACTCCGAGGTACTTCGGGATAGGATTGTGTTGTAATGCTACGCCTTGCCAAGTGACCTTCAGAGTCCGGGAAGCTTCTCTGTTGTTTAGATGGAAAACACAGGTTTGCGTCTTACTTGGGTTTGGTGTTAGTTGATTCTTCTTGTAATAGCCAGCAAGAGTGTCTAGAGCTTTGGACAATGTTTGTTCAATCGCCTCGATGTAGCATATTAGTCAATACTACCGTCATCGAGCATATAAATAATGTTAGGCTAACTTCCTAAACAATGTCTGCCAGTGGTCTATAAGGCTCAGATGGTAGCGTACAGGATTTCTGAGGCTTATTGAGCGGGTGGAGCCCAGCAAATTTCGAGGTGCTCAAATACGCCAGCCTCGTGTCGATTAAATGACCGGCACTCACAAGAAATCCTACGGGACATACTTCAGCCAGTTTGACAAACTTTAAGGTAGTTAGTGGGGCGTAATGCCTTTGCTGGCGAGATGTAGTATTTACGGTGCACTATGTCTTCTGGTATGGGCTATATCAAATTTGTTACTTTCATTGACCTGTCTCAGTCTCATCCATGGCTTTGACAATATGAAAGTGACTGAGGTATGAGTGATGCTAGTAATACCATTCCTTATGCAGGCAGTCCCTGTTATGAATGCTGTGAAAATATCGCTCATAGGGTCGGTTGGTGCATGCATTTCAGTGGGCCAGGCAGACTGATATGTAATAGCAACGGCTGGCTCAGTGAGGAAAGCAACGTGAAACTACCTCACTCCTCATTTCCCTAGTACGCCTCTTCAGTGACGCCTAGGCTATTTATGACAGCTGTTGGCGGAGGTGCAGAGGATCAAACCAGCCTTCGGGCTGAATATCCAACATACAACAACACACAGTGGGGCGTAAAACCAATAAAAGTAAAATTAATAATAGTAGTAGTAGTATTTTGCTATTTGTTTTACGTTGCACCGACACAGATAGATCTTATGGCGATGATAGGATAGGAAAGGTCTAGGAAAGAGAAGGAAGCGGCCGTGGCCTTAATTAAGGCACAGGCCCAGCATTTGCCTAGTGTGAACATGGGAAACCACGGAAAACCATCTTTAGGGCTGCCAATAGTGGGGTTCGAACCCACTAGCTCCCGGATGCAAGCTCACTGCTGCGCGCTCCTAACCGCACGGCCAACTCGCCCGGTAGTAGTAGTAGTAGTAGTAGTAGTAGTAGCTTTTTGCTGGCTGCTTTACGTCGCACCGACACAAATAGGTCTTATGGCGACGATGGGACAGGGAAGGGCTAGTAGTGGGAAGGAAGCGGCCGTGGCCTTAATTAAGGTACAGCCCCAGCATTTGCCTGGTGTGAAAATGGGAAACCACGGAAAACAATTTTCAGGGCTTCCGACAGTGGGATTCGAACCTACTATCTCCCGAATACTGGATACTGTAGTAGTAGTAGTAGTAGTAGTAGTAGTAGTAGTAGTAGTAGTAGTAGTAGTAGTAGTACCATATGTGCCGCTCTCGTCATCTACTAATTCAAATTTTGAACGAAGTACTATTTTCCTTTCCAGAAAAGACTACAAGGTGATTCAAAGGTTCTGCAAATTTCTAAATTTCATGGATCAATATTCCCACTAATTGCCTCCTAACTCGAGTGTTCAAATTTGAATCTCGATAATCTCGGCTATGATTTTCGTTGGAACAAGTATGCGGTGATAAGAAGAAGTACGTGGCTTTCTATCTTCGCTGAAGACCGCAACCCTTATACAAACAAGGGAAGATAGCGTAGCAAGAAGAAAAGATATGATTCCGTAGAAACATGGACATAAATTGTTTAATTAATCTACTAAAATCTGCTTTGACACAAGTTAAATATTGTTTGTGAATTACACAGCGTATTCGTGTTACAGAAAGCTAATTGTTCAATATGTCTACGTTCAAACTCTCAGCACAGTTAAAACTCGCATTTCCCCCACGTACTCCAAAAATAAATAACCAAAAGTTCGGCCTAAATACGGAGTAAGTGACAGCTCCTTGGAACGAGATTCAATGGATTCAAATCTCGAGAGCTTAGTGCCCGCACGAAGGTCACCATTGTTAATTGAATTTTCTTCTTTCTGAGTAAATTAGTGATAATAGTGGGGACGGAGCGAGTAAATCTGTAGAGTAACTCGGTTCTTCAGGTTTACGTGACGTCACAGCGGAGCACCGATTCAACTCGAATACTCCGTATAGCGCTGCGGGTGCTTCAGTAAACCTTCCAGCCAGGCTATACTCGCAACACCACTGTGCTGTTGTTCAGACTCCAGACTGAGATGTCCGTTCTATTTGTGTTTCCTTATACTATATATATCTTTGTTTAAAGTTGTTGCGCTATATTTTCTACCGATGTATGTAATAAGAAAGGAGCAATAATGCCATAATAGTCCTCTCAAGCATGGCAGTATTTTACTAGCAGTCCAGGTAGAAAATCCGCTACGTGTAAAATTTGCAATCAAATCTATTGTACAGGTGGATGAACGTCAAATTTATGGAATCACATAAAACGGGCGCATCGTAAGGACATGGTACAAATACTGTTGCACATCGTGAAAGTACCGTTATTTCATTCATACGTTTGGATGAGACAGTGCAGGAAAGAAAATAAGATGCATAGGAGTTTGGCTACTTTTCTATGCGAAGACATGTAGTCACTGAGGGTTGTAAGAGTATAGAGCCAGACCTGTAACTTAGATCCTTTCCAACTGAACAAGAAAACAATTAGGCCACCATAGCTCAATTGGTAAAGCTACCAACGCGACCTCGGGAGGTTGTGGGTTCGGATCACACTGGTGTTCGGTTGGCCATATTTTATGTACTTAACATCTCTTAGGAACGTACTAAATGTACGTAACACGACCTAATAGGTTGAAAGTCGATTTCGATTACAATGCGGTCGTGAAATTTCAATATTCATTGACCCTTAAGTGAACTTGCTCTTGCTTACCTTAGCGTACCTGCTACATCTGTGCCAGCATAGGGAGTGTTTTCATGTGCTGGACAAATTCTTTCAGCCCGAAGGTCGTCGCTTTATGCAAAACGAGCTGAAACTCTGATATTTCTGAATGGAAATTCCTCCTATATAACACCTGTTCCACGCAATACAGAACACTAACGGTACTTCCCATACTGTCTGTGTCTTGATTTTAATTCTTGTCACTAGATGAAGAATTGAGTTCATTTGTATACTTTATTTGGCTATTTCCGTTACTGATGTTATCTTAACAGATTTTTTCATTTCATGAGTTTAGGCACATTTCAAAGATTTCGTTTCGTCAGTTATCTCATTATGGAATATGGTACGTTTATCCTTATGCATTAATATCTACTGCATTTATTTATTCATTTGTATGTTTATTTCTTTATTTATGTCTACATAATATGCCTCATATTAAGCACAGAGTAGTAATTACCCTGTATGTGACGTTATCTGTTAAATTTATGTTACATTATACAAATTGTGCAAATAACCAATAATAGATAGTACGGAACATTGTGCCACTGATAATAATTGATAATCTTCTTTATGAATGTAAACTGTAGCTTAGAAGGTCAATATACAGTTTAAATTTACCGCTATAAAGTTGTAATCGGTTCTGTACTCGGTTTAACCGGGTAATGACGTCACAGTACTTGCTCCGAACCGAACCGCTCCGTCCCCACCACTACCTGCAACTCCTTTCACTGCTTATGTGGTCTGACTTATGTTTACATAATTTAATTAGATAATAATAGAGCTAATGTGAGGAAGTACACTAAGAAACAAATAATATTGTTGCTGTATTATGAGACGCATTCTTGCCCACCAATCCTCCTCATGGGGATTGGACAACCGTCATTATTCTTACTGGGCTTTTCTTAATATTGATTATCATTTTAATCTTTTAATAGTTCTGTAGGCAATTTTTTATGTAGTTTATTGAAACTATCACACTGAATGGGAACAAAATGGGAATCACATTGAATATTCAGGTTTACATGTGAATCAATCTGTATATGACATTAATCAGTGTGTTTGCACGGTTGGAATCAATATCCCTTTAGCAAGCAATATCTGAATTATCTGTGCTGTTGTTTGATATGGTCCTTGTGTGTAACCTGGGGTATACCGGTATCTCAGAAGAGAGTCTTTCGGGTACTACGGTACATACAGAATATTGTCCGGAATCAAATTTCACTCTCAGAGGAGAACCCGAAAGACCACAGGATGTAATTAAAGTGACTTGCCTGGCAGGGCAGGAATGACTCATAGTTATTAGCTGACAGCCATACAGAGAAAGTATTAGGAACCTTTTTCTTTTTTAAAATGATTAAGGCGACCATTCCCTATCTGTATTTGCTCCTGTAGTTCGTTTCAGGGTATTTAACTGTGACATGTAAGTATCTGGATATTGTTATCACTCCCGGAAAGCTCAAAGTCAACGGATGGAACATAAGAAAAGTGAAGATATGACATATGCCGACACTTCAGCTCCCATCCGCAAGGTTATGGTGGTGGCATCAGTGACGACGTCTGAGCAATGCTGAGCGGCCTACTGCACAGGTGGGAATTGGCCGATGTGCTATTTTGTGGATGAATGTCAGTCCGCCTTAAATCGGAGATCTACAAGATGGCTTTTCACTTTGCTGCTTTGTATACTACGAAGTGTTGGACTGCAAAAATGGATGCCGAAATCTGTCTCCAAACAAAAGTGATGCAAGGATTTCGTTGGATTCTGGGTATCTACCAGTTTAACCGGGTGACCAAAAACACCATTCAGTAGAAATTTAGTATTTATCATCATGCACTCTGAAGTTGAGAGAAGACCTGGCATGTTTTCAGAACATTGCTTTCCACTATTGACAGATCCATTTACAACTTGGCAATCGTCGGCTAGCGGATACAGAAGAGAGCAAAGCAGATGTCACGATATTGCCAAAACGGGCATGTTAGTTATGAACTTGCGTCCCGAAGACATGTTTGACAGTATAATGCGATGTTCCAGAATCCTCCACGTGCGGAAATGTGCTGGTATGAAAAGAAGAAGGAGAAGAAGAAGAATAAGGGACAGTGTCACAGACATCAGCTGTGATAGAGTCAACTACCTTGAGAACAGAAATGGGACGATCTGCAATAGCGACATTCAGGCCCAACTTTTCTCTGAAAATCAACACTTCGATCTTCTTCTTCCAGCGCTTTTCTTTCATCGTGCTGCGGACAAGGGTTGAACAGTGTTGTAAATGTGGAATACGTCCCCGTTTTACGTCCGGATGCCTTTTATGACGCCAAGCCTATGTGGAGATAAATATTCACTATTCCTCGTTTCTGTACTGTTTGCTAGTGTTTATGAAAAGGCGAGTACTGAAACAAAAACAAACGCTTGGTCCTAGAGTTATAGGAATTAGCCAGAAGTAGCTAAAATTCACGATCTTGGTGGGAATCGAGTCTGGACTCTCTGAATAGAAGGTCACGGAGCTCGCCTTTCAAGCAAGAGCACTTCGATATTGTTTAAAATTTGAGCAACTGAAAAAGGCACGCTTCAATATGTTTGATATTCCATTACAAACTCAGTAAAGACGTCTACAAATGGGATTCGGAAGAAATGGTTTCGTAAGTTTGCCGGGGTTGAACTCCGAAGGATATTTGATATTATTAATCTTCATTGTGAGTTACACAAGGAGAGCCAGAGCGATATGGAGGATATAACCCTGTAATTGAATAACATCGAGATTGTTCCCATACTCAGTTTAATTGTTCATATCCTCTCCGTATTTACGTTTTGTGAAAGGAACACATCTCATCATTTACAAATTGCGAGCAACTGCTGTGAATTAATTGCACCACGATTCGTGCTTGTAAAGTGTTAGAAGAATTCCACAAAAACATAATAGTCGTATGACCTGATCTGAGGATATTTCGGTTGCCTATATATTTATTTCGAAGTTTCGGTTTTCTCAAACTGAATTCTTTTGGTGATCGATGGTTGAATTTTAATTAATTTCGTAGGGTGAACCCAAATGTTTCACAACAGATCTTCTACATGCAGACGTCGTACGACATGGAGTTACGAATAACATATACCCACCCTTCTTTACGATTGTATGACTATTTCTGCCGGGTTCAAACCCGCGATTTTGGGATCCGAAGGCCTGCACTCTACCGCTGATCCACAGAGAGAGAGACAGAGGATTCCATTAATGTGCACTTTTTATTGGCCAACTCCCAATGTATAAATAGTATTGTTTGGGCAATATGTGTGAAATATTCTCCAGAGTGTTTCATCACTTTCTGCTGTGGGGTAGCACTGTACGCAGCCTTCAAGACGGCGACGGTGAGTGAGATACGTTCCAAAGCAAAGGACAGTTATTGAATTTCGTTTGGCGGAAAAGGAGACAGTGACAAATATTCATAAACCTTTCCAAAACAACTTCGCAGATATGAGAGTGAATAAAAGCACAGTGAGTCGTTCGGTGACGCATCTGTCATCGTTAGAACACGGAAAAGGCAATATGTCTGATCTCCCTCGCCCTGGCTGATGAAACACATTTCGTATGCTGCAACGTGTGGAAACTCTTATTCGTAAGGATCAACGTTCTGCAACCAAGTAACTCACTGGTAAGTATACCTTCGATGTTTGTAGAGCTAACGCATAAACGAATACACGAAATATGTTCCTTGAAATACAGCTGAGGATCGTAAAGGGACATTTTTCTGCCGAATTACTTGTTAGACATGATGCAGTTGGTAAGGGTTTATAGAGGATATGGACTACGAATCCATCATATCGAACCTGACAGCCGGGCTGAGTAGCTCAGACGGTAGAGCGCTAGCTTCTGACTTCAAACTGGCAGGTTGGAACCTCACTCAGTCAGGTGGTATTGGAAAGTGCTCAAATACGCCAGTCTCCTGCCGGTATATTTACCGACGCATAAAAGAACTCCTGTGGGACGTAAAAGGAATAACATTATTTTTCGAACCTGAGGCATAAAGACAACGCAAGGAGTGACATCATTCGAATTCTCCACGAAAGAAGACGTTCAAGGAACTACTCTCTCGTCATGAAATCATAGCTAAAGTCTTTTGGCACCTTGTATGGCTTATTCTACTCGAAGTATTCCCTCAGAGTGAACCAGTCAATCAAAAACCCGCCTGGTGTCCATGAACTTTAGTTGGCCGATTCCAGTTCCATTGTTGGAAAAGATTTCACCATCAAAATGTTGATCATTAGTGTAGGATAGGTGCTGGCATACAACTCGTAATCACTAGATTACGTATAAAAGCCTGGATTCAGTTCAAAACCGCTCTGCAGTGTTCATACGGAGAGAGGGTAGGACGCTGTTGGTGAAAATTCTTCTGTCAAATGAGGACGTTAGGACTTGTGCAGACCCGTTGGCGTTAATTAATGGGATTAGGTTGTCAGCCGACACCGGGTTTTGCTATCTACCTATCGTCACCATACATACAAAAGCGTCGCTCGCCCATGGGTGTCAACTAGAAACACCTGAATCAGGTCTGTTCGGAGGCCACACGACATCACATTATCAACTAAGAAACAAACTTAAAGTGTGTTTGTCCAATCCTTCTCCCGTTTCCCTACGGGGTCGGGTATGAGGTCAGATGAATCTGTCGTGGCGGATTTTTATGACCGGATGCCCTTCCTGACGTCAACCTCATCAGAGGAGTTAATTTCATTAAATGAATGACGTGATATATGAAAGTAGGGAGAGGGTGAAACCCGGTGCCGGTACATAGCCTACTCCTGTCGAATAGCACCAAGGGGTCTGCTCAAGGCTTAACGTCGCCATCCGACGGACAAATCACCATCAACAGCGTCATATGCCCTCACTCCATATGAGCACTGTGGAGAGGTTTGGAATTTAATCCAGGCTTTTGGCACGCAATCTAGTGATTATAAATTGTATACCACCACCTCCCCTACCCTGCCGGCCAACATTCTGATGGTGAAATTTTTTCGACCAACGGGACTCGAACCGGCTAACCTCGGTGTCAGACCGTTTAGACTTCAGCGACTTAACGGTCATGACCACCAGGCGGGCTAAGAAACCAACTTAAAGTCTAGTTACAAATTGAGAAAAATTTCAACTTATTTTCTACTCTCAGAGAGGTGCACGAACCTTTCCTTCTCCACGACAACACTAAGCCACAACAACAACAATAATAATAATAATAATAATAATAATAATAATAATAATAATAATAATAATAATAATAATAATAATGTCCGCCTCTGTGGTGTAGTGGTTAGAGTGATTAGCTGCCACCCTCGGAGGCCCGGGTTAGATTTCCGGCTCTGCCATGAAATTTGAAAAGTGGTACGTGGGCTGGACAGGTGTCCACTCAGCTTCAGGTGTTCAACTGAGTAGAGAGTGATTCGATGCCCACCTCAGCCATCTTCGAAGTGGTTTTCTGTGGTTTTCCACTTCTCCAAGCAAATGTCGGGATAGTACCTAACTTAAGGCCACGACCGCTTCCTTCCCTCTTCCTTGCCTGCCCTTCCGATCTTCCCATCCCTACATAAGGCTCTGTTCAGCATAGCAGGCGAGGCCGCCTGGGCAAGGTACTGGTCCTCTTTCCTAGTTGTACTCCGCCCCACCGATCCAAAGTCTCACGTTCCCGTAAAGCGGTAGAGGTGGGATCCCTCGCTGAGTCCGAGGGAAAAACCAACCCTGCAGTGTGAACGGATTAATAATAATTACACCGGGGGTACACCTTACCCAGCAATTTTAACTGCGCGCCTTCTCGAAGGTCATCTGTGTCAATAGACCTGACCTTGTGACCTCACAGAAACTGTCGTCTTCTACACTTAGACGTCTCTGCCTTCGATTTAGATGGTCCCTCTTCTGGACTAAAGATGAACTTCCGGATAGAGTAATATTTATTTGGGGAGTTGGCAAACAAACTTTTCGGAGGACTGCTTTGTTTATGCATCGAAGTTGTCAACACTTCAGCTCGTTCCTACTCGATTGTAATCTACGTATGGAAATACGTTCTTTAGCAAATTAAAACGGGGGATGTGTACAGGAATCCAGCCTATCAGCAAATATCTCTCGAAGCTTCGCCTTATGGAAATATAAAAGCTGGGCACTATAAGGCCGTCTGGTCTGAATCGCTCCACTGCTTGTGAGTGCGACTTGACGGAGGCCGAAGGGAAGCAGAGGCGAGCTCTGTATGAGGAGGCTCCAGCGGCACAAGGTAATGGCAGAATTTACCTAGACATGTGATAGCTCCTGCGGGTAGTTTGAGGAGAAGGTTTCAACCTCTCTTCTTTTAATGTAAGTTTGCAAACTGTTGGTTTCAATGTAGAATTTTCGGCGAACTCTGAGGACGCTGGTTCTGTTCCCTACTGGGGATAAAGAATGATGATTCTCTGTTGTTTCCCATTCAACCTTGCATCGGGTGATTATAGTTTTTGATACTTCAAAATTTCGTAAATCTTGTCTAGGCCGTAAACACCGGGCGAGTTGGCCGTGCGCGTAGAAGCGCGCGGCTGTGAGCTTGCATCCGGGAGATAGTAGGTTCGAATCCCACTACCGGCAGCCCCGAATATGGTTTTCCGTGGTTTCCCATTTTCACACCAGGCAAATGCTGGGGCTGTACCTTAATTAAGGCCACGGCCGCTTCCTTCCAACTCCTAGGTCTTTCCTATCCCATCGTCGCCATTAAGACCTATCTGTGTCGATGCGACGTAAAGCCCCTAGCAAAAAAAGGGCCGTAAATGTTCCTCTTTTAGTCACACAATATAGTATAGGATTAGCCTCTGCATCATTGGGCCTTAACCCCACTTAGGGTTTTAACAATTTCTATAAGGAATGCAGGTGTTTCACCTCCTTGCATTTTGTTTATAGCCGGTTATGTGCAACCATCTTATTTTCCCATTGAGGCCATGTAGTATGGGCAATTATGCCCCCCGTTTATTCGGTAACTGGTTCTGCGTCTTGGTTCCCTTTAGGAACGGTGCTTAATGTTATGGTAACTGGGGAGTCATTGATGAACACTCTAAAATGCTTTACGTCGCAGACATGATGAGAAATCGCGAAGTCTCCTGGACCTCAGTAAATAAACATACATTTATGGTGAAAACTAGCAGCAGGTCTGGTACAAAGTGGTCAGAAGAACGGAAGAGGAAACACAGTGTGTTCTTGAAGAGATTTTCGGAGAATAGAAAGGCGAAAGTCATCAAACCAATGAATAAGTTCCAACGCATTCTATGAATGGGCATAACGAAAGAAGAAAAAAGATGACTTATTTTATACGAAACACGTTTTTGTAATAATAATAATAATAATAATAATAATAATACGAGTAGTAATAATAATCATTTTCCTCTTACGTTTATCGGAGAGTCTGAGGTGCCGGAATTTTGTTCCACAAGAGTTATTTTAGGTGCCAGTAAATCTACCAACAAGAGGCTGACGTATATGAGCATCTTGACACTACCGAACTGAGCTAGGATCAACCTACGAAGTTGGGCTCAGAAGGACAGAGCTCCACTGTGCGAGCTACTCAGCCCGACAAGCCACACTCATGTCGACATACCCGAGAGATGGTGATCGTAGTATAGGTGAATAATCGTTTTAAGAGGAAATACAAACGCTCTAAACACTAATCATGGGAAAACATGGAAGAGTTCCGACCCTTCGAACGATAAGGGCATCGATTGAAGAAAAGGAAAGGCCAAGGAAACCGTGGAACTGAACGATTTCATTGGCCTTGCAAACCTGACTCCTTCCGGCTAGGAAAAGTGTTAGTAAGGGACGTCAGATAGGAAACATAAAAGCAGCCTGGCACTATTAAGTGGAAGCAAACTATTCTATGGGGTACGACAGTAATGATATTCGGAGCACAGCCAGTGTGTATAATCGATTTTTATATTTATTTTCTCTAAACGATTCCCGCAATTTTCGGGGTTCATTGTCTATGAACTATCTCGAGAGAAAAGCGGCTGCCTTATTTGCAGTGATTGAAATCTAATTTCTTCCTGGAACGGCCTCATCTGCTCCTTGAGAAGGAGATCTACAGGATTTCAGATTGTCCAATCGAGGTCTTATTAGCCGCGTCTTGCTGGCATTAATTTACTTACAAAGCTCTCAGCATCATGTGATACGGATAATTCGATCGGTAATTAAAATACTAACTACTTGTATTTAGTCACGCGGATGAAGGAATTTGAGGAATAATTATAATATTTTCTTTATGTAAACACTGAATGAATTATTTATACTATTTCAATATATATGTTTGAACGAGTACTCACATATAAATTGCATTGCTTCCAGTCTATCCCAGATATGCTCACATCTGTTGAGTGCAAACTGGTAACTACCTGGGTAGATAGCTTTAATTTTTAATATTAATTACTTTTCATATTAATTTAATGAATAAATAAATAAATAAATAAATAAATAAATAAATAAATAAATAAATAAATACGGAAAATATATAAATAAATAAATAAATACAAAGACCTGCAACTTGTCTCTCCCTGGATGCCACGCGCAATGAATGAATGAATGAATGAATAAATGAATAAATAAATGAATGAATGAATCAATCAATCAATCAATCAATCAATCAATCAAACTTCTTTCCTCTTTGGGGTACGTTGAATCAATCATTTCTCTGTGTGTTGCTCTTCATACCCAGTACTTCTTCATTCTTTCTGATATTCGTTTCCTCTCACCTTCTGAGATATTCGGTTTGGTTTTTAATGTTTTAATTTAATTTAAATCTATTATTATTATTATTATTATTATTATTATTATTATTATTATTTTACTTTTCGTCGCACCGACACAGATATGTGTCATGGCGACGATCGGACAGGAAAGGGGTATGAGTGGGAGGAAGCGACCATGGTCTTATTTAAAGTACAGCCCGAGCGTGAAAATGGGAAACCACGGAAAACCATCTTCATGATTGCCGAGAGTGGGGTTCGAACTCGCTATCTGCGGAATGCAAGCTGTTAGCTACATTATCCAAACATTACAGAAAATTGCTCGGTTATGTCATTACTATCCACCACCCGCTCCTCAGGAGTTTATATACTGGCACAAATTTAAATGTGACAGACCAGTAAATGAAATGGCGTATGGCTTTTAGTGGCGGGAGTGTCCGAGGACATGTTCGGCTCGCCAGATGCAGGTCTTTAGATTTGATCCCCGTGGGCGACCTGCGCGTCGTGATGACCATGAAATGATGACGAAGACGACACGTACACCCAATCCTGTGCCAGCGAAGTTAACCAATTAAGGTTAAAATTCCAGACCCTGCCGGGAATCCAACCCGAGACCCATGTGACTAAAGGCCAGCACTCTAACCATTTAGCCATGGAGCCGGAGACTGAGACCAGTGAAAGCTATATTTTGCTCTGACTTGTGTCACGATACAGATACAAAGATACTGATACAGATACTGCATCCATGAAGAAATATCAGCAGGCTTAGTATATGTTCTATCATCAATGTATGTCTACCCCATAGTTCCGTTTCTTAACACGCGATCGGGGATGAGGTGAGATTAACGTATATTGCATGTTTTACGGTCGGATGCCCTTCCTGACGCCAAACACAGTTGAGGATCTAATGAAGATGATATGAATGATGATGAATACAATTCGGTATGAAAAGGAAGGAATCATCTGTGACCTATGAATAGGACCTCTCCCGGAATTTGCCTGGAAGTGAAATGGGAAACCATAGAAAATCATTCTCAGGACAGCCCACAATGGGGTTCGAATCACTATCTCTCAAATCCAAGCTCACAGCTGAGCTACCCCAACCGCACGACCAACTCACTCGGTGGATGGTATGGTTTTTAAAACAGAGTTAACTATACGGGGATGTTGGGATGAATGTATTCCGATATCTTCCGGATGTGAGCTTGAATATAGATAATAATAATAATAATAATAATAATAATAATAATAATAATAATAATAATAATAATAATAATAATAATAATAATAATAATAATAATAATAATAATAATAATAATAATAATAATCGTATGGCTTCAGCTATTGGGTGCAGGCATTTTGATTTGACGCCATTTAGGCTGCTTGCCTGTCAGTTTCGGCATTTTTCTTTACAGATGGATGAGAAATGAATCTCTGCTGGCGGATCTACGGTTGAGTTTATATTAATTTTGCTGGGTTAATACCAAAAGTGTTACCAGAGATAGTTTATATGTCGATATCATGCCGAATGAATATTATTTTTCCAACCTTACAATATCCGATTACCTCTGCCTGGTTCGAACCCGCAACCTTAAAACCCAGAGACCGGCACTCTACCACTAATGAACTGGCACGGAGCTTGAATATAGGTTACGATGTGCTCTGAAGAGTTCCCTTTCAAACAGCTGATTGCCCACGTTGCTAAGCAACACGAGAACTTCCGCCTATATCAAAATCGATCAATATACGTTTATTTCTCTCCTGGTTGGCAGCCGTTCACTCCAAAGCACTTAAACGAGCGTGAGGTCGTCATTGTTCAGGAGTCTATTAACAACGTCAGTGGTAAGTTAATTACTCTATCACCATATCTCATTATAATCTTAATAGGATGTCCTGGGGATGTCATTACCTGCACCGCAAAGGCGCGTAACCGCTATCGGCGGCATTAGCTCAACACCACTTGAAGCTGACGTGAAAGGTGTTCATTGCCTCTGTGGGTCCGTGGTAGAGTGTCGGCCTCCGGATCCCAAGATAGCGGGTTCAAACCCGGCAGAGGTAGTCGGATTTTTGAAGGGCGGAAAAAAGTCCATTCGACACTCCATGTCGTACGATGTCGGCATGTAAAAGATCTCTGGTGATACATTTGGTATTTACCCGACAAAATTAATTAAATCTCAGCCATAGTCGCCCAAGAGAGATCCGGTTTACTCTGTCTGCCATCTAGCGGACCTAGAGTAAAACGGAACGTCGAAATTGACGAGCAGACAGCCAGATGGCGTCAAATCGAAATGTCTGCACACGGTAGCTGAGGCCATACGATTATTATTTATTTTATTGCCATCAAAAATTTCGTTTCCTTTGTCATTTAAAAAAAATGCAAAATACGTTTTTTTTCAGAGGGCTTGCTTGGTCAAGAGCGACACACGGGTAGCGTTATCAACTGCCTTATGGCTTATACGAGTTCTCTCCAATGGTTGTAGTTACCATAAATCATCGTTAAGTATAGATTCAGAGGTGACATTTAAGCCTGTTTATATAGGCTGTAACTATAAGATATGACCAAATTTTCAGGACATATTACACGTAGAAGAATATTTTACATGGATAAGCGTCTGGGAACGCTTCATTTCTATGTTAGAAGTCGCACTCTACGTAGTACACTAATCATGGAAACACACAAGAACAGAAAGTACTGGCATGACATATGAAATTCTTTCTTACATGAACTGTTCAAACTGCCCTCCGTTAACACTAATACGTGAATCAACAGATCGTCGTAATGAATCCCATCGTGTGCCTTACCTTCCTTTGGCCGATACCTTCATTTTGAAGTGTCGGATCCCTTCCATTTTTCCATCTGATTAGTGTTAAATAGAAGATGGTTGCCCTTTTGTACTTCCTTTTAAAACAATAATGATCACCACCACCAGAAAAGGGAAATAGAAGGAGTTGAGAAGTGTACAATAGAAGGAAGATTTCAACGCACGCGCTGATCAGACGCAACAAGGCAACGGTGAGCAATGCTGTATTGTACGCGACTGAGACGACGATATCAGGAAGACAGGTTGGAACAACTGGAGAAAGAAGAAAGATCCTGAGGAAGATACTAGGACCAAAACAGGCGAGGTGAAAGCCGTGAGCGATGATCAATGTACGAACTATACTAGAACTTGAGGAGATCTTGGTAGAAGTCGGACTAACAGGAGCAAGATTGTTGAACATTTAATCGGGATGGACATGGCAGAATTACCAAAACAGTATGGGAGACTAAAGGTATTGCAAGAGGAAAGATAGGAATCAAATGGTTTGCTGAACTTAGGAAGGACTGGACTGATATGGAATCACGGTGGAATGGAAAAAAATTTGGAGAAATAAATACACACCAACCACCCAGCCCGAGTTCAACGACAACGAAAGAATCTTTTTATTTTATTTTATTTTAGCTCCGACTCGAGCGCTTGCAACTCAAATTATACAGGATAGAGAGGCACCAATAGAAAGGGGGGGGGGAGAAGACTGAAAATTCTCAATTGTACAGGGGGAGGGTGTTGTAACCAAGGCTGAAGTTTACAGAACACAACTTTATTTGCTTCACTTTATAATATTTACACAAATAACTGAAATTTATTTTGAAGCAAAAAGGAATATTGAATCTTGAGAAAAGTCTGTCTTTATACAATATGTACAGGTTTGCAGTCTTTATATACACTTCTATCTTGAAAAGATAGTCTTTGTGAATTGACACTTTGATAGTCGAGAACTATCTGGCACACTAACATAAATGTTCATGAGAGTCTTTGTTTGTTGAAGTGCCTGAATTCCTAAAAAGCAAGTTCAATTGATTGAAGAAATTCCACCTAGCGAAACTAAGGGAGCTTGCATAATTTAGGGAATGAAAATGGCTTGTAAAAGAATTACGGAACATAGGCAGCGGAAACAGGTAAGGGAGCGGTGACCAGAGGTGAAACCTCGTACTGCCAGAAATTCAGTCCACCTGGTCGAAGCACATTTTCAAGAGGAGTAGCCTCCGTGCTCGACGTAGGGTGTATTCTGGAGCTGGACACCGGGGCAAGTGGGCAAGTGAGCAGGCAGGGAGCTCCTATTTATAGTACACTCGATGGTCAGGCACGCGCACTGAGGGCTGCGCGTCGAAGCTAGCAGAATGATACACAGGCGCGCGTGCAGCTGGCTGGCGGAGCGAGAAGGGAGCGCCGGACATACAACACCCTCCCCTCCTAAATACGCCGATACGGCGTGAAACGGCGGCGGCGCTGGCGGCGACTGCGATGCTGGGGCGGAGCTGCTGAGATCTCTGTTGTATTGTCCGGAGCTGGAACTGGGCGGAGTGGCGCTGTCTCGTCCTGAAAGGAACCCATTGTTATTAAATGATCTAAAGCGCGTTCAGCAATAGATTTATCTGGTTTAGCAATAGCATCAATAGCTGGACAGGGGCGGTAGCGCAGACGTATCTGATCTTGATGGCGGCAGATACGTTTCTCCGTAGTCTGTATCTCGTAGAGACGATGACCCAAAGATCTGCAGATGACTCCAGGTATCCAGAGTGGGTTGGATTTGAATGTCCTGGTGTAGACCTTGTCGTTGAGGGAGAACTTCGTTGGTGAGGTCTTATGCTGGGCCGGAAGAGGCTGTAACAGAGAAAGTAAAGTTCTGTGAGGTCGTCCATGGAGTTTCTGTGCAGGAGTGATATTATCAGCGCCGGGGAGAGTTCTGTAGTTGTTTAAGAGTTGGAGCAAGGCTTGGTCTTTAGTTAAGCCTGAAGAGACAGCTTTCTTCATACTTCTTTTAAATGTTTGTACGAAGCGTTCAGCTTCACCATTAGATTGAGGGTGAAAAGGTGGTGCTAGGATATGACGAATGCCATTATGTGTACAAAAGTTCTGAAAAGCAGTAGCTGTAAATTGAGGTCCGTTGTCCGAAATGAGTACTTGCGGTAAACCTTCTGTAGTAAAGATTTTCTGGAGAGCACGAATGGTAGCTTCGGTTGTAGTAGTCGAATGCATATCCACTACATATGGAAAGTTTGACAGTGAATCGATGACTATTAACCACATGGAATTGAGGAAAGGACCTGCGAAATCGATGTGAACTCGTTCCCATGGAGTAGTAGCAGGAGGCCATGAAGCAAGATCAGAAGACGGGGCGTTCTGATTCGTTTGACATTGCTCACAATGACGTATTAGCTTTTCGATGGCGGCATCAATACCGGGCCAGTAGCAGTGTTGACGGGCGAGTTGCTTTGTTCTGGAGATACCCCAATGGCTTTGGTGTAATAACTCGAGAACTTGTTTCTGTAGGCTAAGTGGGATAACCACTCGGAAGATGGTGCCTGCTTCTAGTAGTACAACTCCGGCACGAGTCGTGAGACGATGCTGCATACGATGATAAGGTGCCAGGTGGGCAGGAAGTGTGCTCTGAAGAGGCCAACCGTTGCGGATGTAAGTACGTACAGTAGCAAGTGTACTGTCCTTATCCGTAGCTTTAGCTATGCAGGTAGCATCAATAGGAAAACTGGATACAGTATCTTCAAGTTCTATGTCCAACTGAAGACATTCAGATTCCTGAGAATCGAAGGCAGTATCAGGACCAACGGGTAAGCGGGAGAGGGCATCAGCATGACAATGCTGGGATGTGGCTCGATATACAATCTGATAGGAATAATCAGAAAGGAACATGGACCATCTTTGAAGCTTTCTGAGGGAATTCTCTGGGATCTTATTACCAGGATGGAATAAGTGTACTAGAGGCTTATGATCGGTAATGATCAGGAAATGGTTGCCATAAAGATATTCATTGAAACGGCGAATACCAAAGATGATGGCTAAAGCTTCTTTCTCTATCTGTGAGTATCGACGTTGATGGTCATTGAGTGTTTTCGAAGCGAAGGCGATGGGGCGTTCTTGTCCATGACGATCCTTCTGGGAGAGAACTGCACCGACACCGTAGTCTGAAGCGTCAGTAGCTAGCGTGATGATCTTGTCGGGCTGAAAATGAGTGAGTTGTATAGCTTGAATTAAGGCGTTGTTGATTGTTTTCCATGCCTGTTGGCATTGCGGAGTCCACTGAAACTTAACACCTTTTTTACGTAGAGCGTTTAATGGAGCTGCCACTGTAGCGAAGCGTGGAATGAACTTATTATAATAGTTCGCTTTGCCTATGAAGGACTGAAGCTGCTTGAGGTTCTGAGGTGCTGGCATGTTTACTATCGCGGAGACATTCTGCATACTAGGACGAATTCCATTCTTATCAAGTATATGTCCGAGGTAGTGAACTTGAGGCTGAAAGAAGGTACATTTAGCGAGATTCGCTCGTAGGCCATTGTCTTTCAATTTCTGGAGAAGAAGGCGGAGATTGGTTAGATGTTCCTGATGATCTTTTCCAGTAACAATAATATCATCCAGGTAGTTAGCACAACCGGGAATTGAGGCGGTGAGTTGAGCCAAATAGCGCTGAAAAATAGCCGCTGAGGATGAAACACCGAATGGGAGCCGCTGGAGCTGGAGCAGTCCGAGAGGAGTGTTGAGTGTGAGAAATTTCTTAGATTCTTCGTCTAAAAGTAGCTGGAGATATGCTTCTTTAAGATCAACGCGAGAGAAGAATTGTCCACCAGAGAGACGACGGAATAAGTCTTCTGGACGTGGAATAGGAAAGATATCGGTGTCGAGTTGTGCGTTGACTGTAGATCGAAAATCGCCACAAAGTCGAACATTACCATCAGGTTTCTTGATTACTACGAGTGGAGTAGCCCATTGACTAGAAGTAACTGGTACTACAATTCCAGTTTGTATCCATCTTTCTAATTCTTTCGTGACCTGGTCTTGAAGTGCTAGGGGTACTGGACGTGCTTTGAGGAAGCGAGGCTTAGCTCCGGATTTCAGCTGTATGTGAGCTGTATAGTCTTTTGCTGTTCCGAGCTGAGAGTCGAAGACTTCAGGAAACTGCGCTAGGAGAGCGGTAACGTCAGAAGTAGGATGCAATGTAGATACGACGTTAATGTTGTCATGTATCTGGAAACCAAATAAGTTAAATAGATCCATGCCCATAATGTTTGATGCAGTGTAGTTGTTAACTACGAGAAGAGGAATGGCTTTCTGAATTCCTTTATAACTAGCCTGAAGCTTAATTTGACCTTTGATGTCAATTTTCTTCTTGTTAAATGTCACGAGCTGGATGTCAGCTGGAGAGCATGAAGGTGAACCTAAGTCGTGGTAGGTAGTCAGGTTAATAATAGAGACAGGTGATCCAGTGTCTAATTGAAAATCGACAGATCGATCAGAGAATGAGAGAGGAATGATGATTTTGTGAGAATCCTTTGTGGGAAGAATAAGATTGATCTGATCAACTTCCATGTCTTGGCGGGGCTGCATATGCTTCCGGCGCGCTGCAGTAGTCTTAGCAGGGCGGAGCGAACTTTGACAGACAGTCTGAATGTGTCCAAGTTTATTACATCGTTGACAAGTAGCTTTGAAAAAACGACAGTCACGACGTTCATGATGCTTGAAACAACCTCGGCAGGAAGGCAGGAGTTTCGAGGTGCTTTTAGAATTGGGCTTCCGTGTAGCATTACGAGAGGGAACCTGGCGAGAATGCTTGGTGGAGAGCGCCTTATCCGTACGGTTCACTGTAGCAGAGGACTTGCGGGCCTGAGGCGAGACTTGTGCAACTTCGTGTGGAGAAGCTATGGCTGCGGCAGTCTTGGTAGTAAGCTCATAAACCGTAGCAATACGCTGGACGTCTTCGAAAGAAGGGTTACTCTGCTTGACAGCGTCAAAACGTATTTTGTCTTCAGGAGTATGTAAAATTATCATGTCCCGAATGAGAGAATCAGTGTAGGATGAACCACAACCGTCCTTGGAGCAGATGAACTGGCAGGGTTTAGCTAGACCACGCAATTCAGTTATCCATTCATTATGTGTCTGATGGGGTTGCTTTCTGCTCTGAAAAAATTTATAGCGAGCAGCCACTATGTGAGGAGCTTTGGCATAGTGTTCCGTGAGACGGGCCAAGAGCTGCGTGAAGGGTACCTCAGATAAGTGTTCTTCTGGACTTAATTTACGTAGTAATTCACACGTAGCATTGCCAACCGAACTAAGAAATAGTGCGCGGCGGCGTTGATCATCTGTGACAGAATGGCAGATGAAATGCTGTTGCAAGCGGGCTAAATAAACTGACCATTCTTCCTTAGCCGGATCAAAAGCAGAGAACGGAGGAATAGCTGACGGCTGTGTAGAGACAGAAATAGCTTGAATAGCCTGAAGTAATGCTGCCTGTTGTTGTTGCATAAATTGTTGTTGTTGCTGCTGTAAGGCTTGGAAGACCGTAGCGAGTTGTTCCGCAGTAGCCATTGCGAAATGCGTGCAAGCAAGAGTAAGGTAAGCTGTGTGTCAGAACTGGTTGGAGTGTCGTTGTTGTTTAGCACGTCGCCGTAGTGTTGACAACTGGGCCCGTTGAATTGTAGTGTTGGTTTCGTGTGTACCTCGTCACTATAGAGTTGGCGACTGGGGCCGATGAATTGGAGTGTCGCTTTTTTACCTCGTCGCCATAGAGTTGGCGACTGGGGCCGATGAATTGTATTTTGGTGCTTTTTTACCTCGTCGCCATAGAGTTGTGTTGTAACCAAGGCTGAAGTTTACAGAACACAACTTTATTTGCTTCACTTTATAATATTTACACAAATAACTGAAATTTATTTTGAAGCAAAAAGGAATATTGAATCTTGAGAAAAGTCTGTCTTTATACAATATGTACAGGTTTGCAGTCTTTATATACACTTCTATCTTGAAAAGATAGTCTTTGTGAATTGACACTTTGATAGTCGAGAACTATCTGGCACACTAACATAAATGTTCATGAGAGTCTTTGTTTGTTGAAGTGCCTGAATTCCTAAAAAGCAAGTTCAATTGATTGAAGAAATTCCACCTAGCGAAACTAAGGGAGCTTGCATAATTTAGGGAATGAAAATGGCTTGTAAAAGAATTACGGAACATAGGCAGCGGAAACAGGTAAGGGAGCGGTGACCAGAGGTGAAACCTCGTACTGCCAGAAATTCAGTCCACCTGGTCGAAGCACATTTTCAAGAGGAGTAGCCTCCGTGCTCGACGTAGGGTGTATTCTGGAGCTGGACACCGGGGCAAGTGGGCAAGTGAGCAGGCAGGGAGCTCCTATTTATAGTACACTCGATGGTCAGGCACGCGCACTGAGGGCTGCGCGTCGAAGCTAGCAGAATGATACACAGGCGCGCGTGCAGCTGGCTGGCGGAGCGAGAAGGGAGCGCCGGACATACAACAGAGGGGATAGAGAGGGAAGATGAATAATGTCGGTTATGGGAAGAGAAGACGAAAACCCAAACCGTGGCAAAGCTAATGAGCCAGTGTAATTCTACTGAGGCCGTAACGGAAGAAAAATCAATTTCATAGCAAGATAGCTCTTGAATTTTTTTTTTTTTTGCTATTGGCTTTACGTCGCACCGACACAGATAAATTTTACGGCGACGATGGGACAGGAAATGGCTAGGACTGGGAAGGAAGCGGCCGTGGCCTTAATTAAACTAAAGCCACATTTGCCTGGTGTGAAAATGGGAAACCACGGAAAACCATCTTAAGGGCTGCCGACAGTGGAGTTCGAACCCACTATCTCCCGAATACTGGATACTGGCCGCACTTAAGCGACTGCAGCTATCGAGCTCGGTGCTCTTGAAATTTAAATAACCTAGGTGCAGAATGAGTAATTGCGTATTCCCCTTCTTTAGACAGAATTGGAAATTAGTACCACTGTACATTACCCGAACTTCGTCATGAATAATCTCGAAATAGTGTGCACTTCATATTTTCGCCATATTTTCAATAAATGACAAGGAAGAGTTTTGGTCATTTGTCTGAATGTTTCCCTTCTAAGTGGTTGTTGATTTGACACCACCACTGTGATAAATAAATAACTATGTTGGACGATTGTACATGAATATCTTTCAATGCAGTGTCCATCCATGTTGCTACAAGATATATCGTATCAGAACTACCATACAGTTAAAACAGTTGATAACTGTGAAAGATTACAATTTGAGTAAGTACAACTAAATGGCAGATAGGAGCATTTTACGAAAGAGTCTTTGGATTTAGTTAACTTTAGTTGCGAGTCGAGCTCCTGCAACGTATATTAAATGGAACAAGCGTCTTTCCTGTCCGCCTCTGTGGTGTAGTGGTTAGCGTGATTAGCTGCCACCCCCGGAGGTCCGGGTTCGATTCCCGGCTCTGCCACTAAATTTGAAAAGTGGTACGAGGGCTGGAACGGGGTCCACTCAGCCTCGGGAGGTCAACTGAGTAGAGGTGGGATCGATTCCCACCTCGGCCATCCTGGAAGTGGTTTTCCGTGGTTTCCCACTTCTCCTCCAGGAAAATGCTGGGATGGTACCTAACTGAAGGCCACGGCCGCTTCCTTCCCTCTTCCTTGTCTATCCCTTCCAATCTTCCCCATCCCCCGCAAGGCCCCTGTTCAGTATAGCAGGTGAGGCCGCCTGGGCGAGATACTAGTCGTTCTCCCCAGTTGTATCCCCCGACCAACAGTCTGAAGCTCCAGGACACTGCCCTTGGGGCGGTAGAGGTGGGATCCCTCGCTGAGTCCGAGGGAAAAACCCAACCTGGAGGGTAAATGGATGATGATGATGTCAAGCCTCTTTCCTACTACACTACCTATGGTAGCATATAAGTGACGTTTCTAAACTGAAGCGCTGAAATCTCAAGAAATTAAAGCACAACGAGAGAATGTCCAGCAAGTACTGTTTCTGATCCTCCTATAATCCTATAATCTCAGCAAAATTAGTGTCCGCCAAACTAGATATACCCCTGGACTGAGTCTCAGGCAACATTTCTGAGAAGAAACAAATGAGCTAAAATATAATTATCGATCATTGCTCTGGCAGTATACTAATCTTGGACTTCAGGTGCATGCTACAATTTTTTTTCAACATACAGGCAAAACACCTACATATATCATACGTTGTGATTCCAAAACGAAGGTACCCCTTGCCGAGTTTATTTTACATTTTAGAAGCCTCAATTTGTAACGCAGGACCGAGTGAGTGGCTGCACGGTGTGGGTCACGAGGCTGTGAGCTTGCATTCGGGAGACAGTGGCTTCCCACTCCTAGCCCTTTCCTGTCCCATCGTCGCCATAAAACGTATCTCTATCAGAGCTACGTAAAGCAAATTGTAAATACAAAAATGTAACATAGCATGTCACTTATATTTCGTCATATCACACATAAGACTCATGAGTCGTGTACACTAGAACATGGCATAGACCACACTTTGAAACATATTAATTAATATTAAAATGTAAATATAAATATGAGTTCAGGTTTAAAAGATTAGGCAGGATGGAAAGAAGGAAGGTCTGGCGAAGACAAAATACTTGGTTTTACGGCCGCATGCCATTCCTGACGCCAACATCATGTAGAGGGATGTAATAACTATTGCGTAGTTTTGTGGTGGTTGGTAATGTGGTGTGTTGTCTGGATATGAGGGGAAGAATGTTGGGACAAAGACGAATACCCAGTCCTCGAGCCAGAAGAATTAATCAGATGCGAGTAATATCCCCGATCCAGCCGAGAATTGAACCTGGTATCCTCTGAATCGAAAGCCTCAATGCTACCATTCAGCCAAGCAGTTGTACGAAGAAAAACCATGCTATAAAGGAGTGGACGGAGAGGATTACTGAATATATTACTCCATCTGGGACGAATAAGGATTGGGATCAAATAAGAAATGCCATAACACAATAGCAGAGGGCTGTAGACAAGAGGGAAATCGGCGAGGAAGACCATGTCTGGAATACATGAGCCAAATCATGTCCGATATGAAACGTACAACTTACAGGGAACTGAAAAGGAATGCCGAAAGAAGAGAAAAATGGAGGACAGCGACAAATCAACCCATGGGTTGAGAAACGATGAAGAAGGTATGAATATACCATACCTCCATTTACATGTAGAAAAAACTGCCAGCGTTAAACGAGGAGATTAACTGATTAAGGCAATTAGAAAGCTATCTTTCTTTCCTTTTAATCAGTTTGATTCAAATGTGTTTGGCAAGATTGCAGGACCAGTGGTCAGGATTGACATGGACAGAATGACCAAAAGGCCGGGCGAGTTGGTCGTGCGGTTAAGAGCGCACAGCTGTGAGCTCTTATCCGGGAGATAGTGGGTTCGAAGACCACATCGGCAGCCCTGAAGATGGTTTTCCATAGTTTCCGATTTTCACACCCAGAAAATTCTGGGGCTGTACCGTAATTATGGCCACGGCCACTTCCTTCCCATTCCTAGGCATTTCCTATCCCATCGACGCCATGAAACCTATCTGTATCGGTGCGACGTAAAGCAACTAGCAAGAAAAAAGAAGACCAACAGAATGGGAGACAGCGAATAGGACAATAGGGAAGACGAAACCAAGTGGGTTCTCGAGTTCAGGAACGACTGTGTGATGTTTGGGACATCACTGAATGTTTTTAATTATTGAACTATATATTTAATTGATAATATGTATATATTTAATCACTGATAGGTCATTTTAAATTAATATGTATATATATATATAGGGCTTTTATCATCCATTTCAATCATCATTTCATTTCTTTGTATCGCGGCTATAACTTATTCTGAACGAACAAATTATTGGGTAAAGTATTTCAACATCACGCATATTTATAACTTGCAGTAAATTTTCCAATAGCCGTTGTGAGGTGACCAGAGTCAGCAGGCTAATTTCAGCCCAGTTCCAGGAAAAGTACGTCATCGAGGTTACGAGAGATATTACCCTCTCCACCTCATGAAAAGACAGTTGATACATTATTAACACCCACTTTTCAAACTCAGCTTCGAGACGCTTTATTTCAGCGGGAAAGTTCAGCCTATGTGAATGAACGTAATGAAGCAACGTGATGGATGCACAGCTATACAAGGGAGAAGGGATGAGACCTCGAATCTTACTGGACCATGTGCTATGGCTGATGGAAGGAGACTTTTGAACCAATATATACAACCGACAAGGGCTGGAGAGGACACTCTCATTCAGGCTCACATTCGGAGATTCAGTCATTCTGATTCTGATTCTCACGCTTGGAAGATACTCTTACTACGATTCTACGTCTACACGTCGGAGAAGATTTTAACTTAGTTCACTTCGCATCTGAGTATATTCTACTCAAAAGTTACTCTCATTGGGACTTGTTATCTCAATGACGAGAGGTAGTCAATGGGAGACCGGTTCTGACTGGTATAGGGGAGGAGAGCTTTTATTATAAATTTAGCTACGCTACTGTTCCGTAATACGGAAGAATACGAAGGTATTCTCTCCATGAACATAACCCATGGTGGTTTTGCACTTAAAATTAGGACTCATTACGACTTTATGTAAGGAGTACAATAGGAAGTGTTAAAGACAGGAAATGTGGATGTAGGACTGGAATCCAACAACAGATGAGGCAGCCTGTACGAGAGATCCACCCATCTTCAGCTTCAAGACAACAGAGTCTACATTTGGTGAGCTTATGGCATAAGTTACTGCAAGTCTTCGCGCAACAGTTCATTTTTAAAATTAATTTCATTCAATTTTCTTTTGCTTCCGTAAGTTCAGATTTCGTTAATACGCCGTTACGTCACGTTTTTCATCTTAATAAATAGCTGCTTTAATTTGTATTTTACGAAATGATTATTAATGATCCTTAAATTCCAAGTTAGTGTACTTAATGATTTGTGTTCCGTTCACCCCACCCCTGGGAGTTTTTTGAGTCTCATTACGTATTTTTATTTATTATTATTATTATTAATTATCTACTGTTGTTTTCAAGCCATAAGCTTGAAGACTGGCGCCCTTGAGATACTGTTTCTGGAGAAACAATGACATATCATTTATTTATTTTAATATTAAAGTGACCCGCCACGTTATAATTTTGTCATACATCTATGGGCAAAGTGGGTACGTCACAACTGGACTGAAATGAGGATCAAGGAGGAAAGGAAGGAGAATTGGATACATGTTTCAGTGCAGTTCGTCCCTTGTCTTTAACTCCCATGTTTCACCTACTCTTTTTGGTACAAGTATCTTCCTGAGGATTACTTTCTCTTTCATCGTCTCGGCCGCATTCCTCACTGTCGCCTTGCAGTGTCGGATCTCGCGTCCGTTGACAGGTTCCTTTTATTCTACATTTCTCTGGTCCTGAAGTGCGTCGTCCTCATCTTCGTCATTCTGCTTCCCTTTGGTCCATAGAACAGTAATCTTTGTAACTAGCTCTATCTATTAGCTTATCTTAATAAAGACAGGTGGTTAAGATCATTGTCACAAAACTGGATTCAGAAACGGCTCTGGTAATGACGGTAAGAGGAACTAAGAAACGTTGTGGAAAGAACAGAACAGAACTGAAGATGTATTAATAACCAGACTGTCAAACACAACCAACCAACCAACCAACCAACCAACCAACCAACCAACCAACCAACCAACAGAGGGTTGCTAAGAGAGAAGTAGATAAGAAAGGAGAGAAAAGCAGCAGTATACAATTCGACCTACATCTCCATAATTCTGTATGGAAGCGTGTCCCAGGAAATAAAACCAAAGTCTTCAAACAGCAAAAATGAAATATTTGAGAATAGTTATCTTTTTTTACAATTTGTTTTACGTCGCACCGACAGAGATATGTCTTATGGCGACGATGGGATAGGAAAGGCCTAGCAGTGGGAAGGAACCGGCCGTGGCCTTATTTAAGTTACAGCTCCAGTATTTTCCTTGTGTGAAAATGGGAAACCACGCAAAAACTCCTTCAGGGCTGCCGACAGTGGGGTTTGAACCCACTCTTTCCCGGATGCAAGCTCATAGCATCGCACCTCTAAAACGCACGGCCAACTCAACCGGTAAGAAGAGTAGTTACTAGCAAACCAAGATAAGTGAGGAATCAGACTTTTAGAGTGGTATTAAATATCCAGCCTCTACAAGATCGTGTAGAACATGGTTTTGACATGTGATCGAAATGGTCAACAATTTATTATCCAAGCAGGTGTAGAAAACACACCCACGGGGACTTGGGAAAGAGAGACCCAGGGGTGGCCACGTAGGCGTTTGAACGACAACTTATAAGAAGTTCGGGGAGAGCCGGAACACATCTTAGGAAAGAACCAAGAAATTATATTTAAAGAGTAAATAATTTTGAGCTATTTACAAAATCTGGACACCAGATAGTAGAACACAAACGTATTAAGTACAGTGACTCTATATGTGCAGGGTGACCAATGAGTGCTTCATTCTGATTGGCTCCGCCATGCTTTAGCCAAATGTCCCGTCTGCTGATTTAAACGTATGTAATGCGCACAGGGTAAGATCATTCTTTAAACAATTTCAGCGAAATACAGGCTATCTGTTTTAACTTTAGTACTACCGAAAATATGTTTTCATTAAACAAGAGGAATTATATAGTATTGTTAGTTTCGAAATGCGTGTGAATTTAAGTATTTCTGAAGCCTGAGTTTTGAAGAAAATTACGCCAGGCTGTTGTGCTTGGGGATGCAGAAACAGATTCGGAAAGGATTTTAAAATGAAATTGGACAATTGTCTGTTTTCATCTCTCAGATAAGCACGTTATGAAACGCTCGCAGCAACGAGTAGAGTTGTCTCATGCATGATAATGGTAACAACAATAGCAAAATGGGTTAGGAATTTTATGGAGGCCAAGGCAGTAAAAGTCAGATAATCATTAAAAGCAGAATGACTACTTACTATTTAGATGAAGTCCTTCTCCCGTCTAGAGCATTCACAGTCTGAAACAAAAATGATGCTCCAATAAGTCATCTAATTAGAGATTCAAGCGTACACAAATCATGAGTAAATTACTGCCACCTATGTTCTACTTGAAATAAAAGACTACAGGGAATTACTTTCTACTTCCGTTCACAGCTACGTATATCCCACACTCGACCAAGATTATATCAGTTGCTAGTTTCTTCATCGAACAATATAGAGATTTGTGTGTATAGTAACTTAATGAAATTACAGTTCTTTACGAAATAAAGCAAGCATGGTCATAGTTTTATGTGACTGTTCATATCACGATCAAATCCATGGGACCTACAGTTCTACGTGAAATCTGAAGGACAATTACGTAATTTTTCATTGCAAAACACACTGATATATCGTCCAGGATTCATACAGCTGTCCCCTCAGTAGGAAGCCAGTAACGATAGGCCTACCACTCCCGTAACGTGATCTTGGCCCCGCTCCTCCCCATATATCTTACAAAATAATGACTTGAATTTTTCTACGCGGTTTCAGTACACCATACGCCAGTTCGTGCATGATATAGTTGAACTCCAACCTATTACTTGACTGAATGGTCAGCGTACTGACCTTCTACTCACAGGGCCTCAGGTTCAATTTCTTGTCCAGTGGTGCGAGTTTCCAGTCGTGCTCGGTTAATTTCTCTAGCTCAGGGACTAGGTGCTTGCATTTTTTACGCACATTTCTTCACTTATGCTCAACACGCCACACTGTCAACCAGCACATAAAACTGGGCCCAGTTCAATTATGAGACACAAATTGCACCCAAAATCCCATCCAGGTGTGGGAAAAACGGAGAAGTGGTGGTAGGAGAAGAATAATAATAATAATAAGAAGCGTACGTTTACAAGATTGTGTAAAATCCAGTTATACAGAATAAACCCATTCAACTTGCACTATAATGCGGTTGAAATTTTTGGGTTACGAACATTCTGTACGCTTTCATGTTTAAAAGCTAAGTTATCTAACAGATTAAGGATGTTCAAACATCTCCTCCTTCATCAAACTATTCTTGGAGAGTATTCTAATATTCTTCAAATTGATCAAAGATTCATTTTAGCAGAGCGCGAAGTTTTTTCTTAGGAATTCGGTAGTTTAGATTCCCAGCTTTTCTTTTTCTGTATCCGATGACAAGTCTCCATGCTGTACTTCTATGTGGAACTAGCTCATCAGCAAATCTCTACAGTCGTCTTCACATGTGAGTTTGTAAGGACTTGAGTTGCATACGTATTATTACTCTGTCGTAGTGTTGACATTGTAGCAAAATGTTACTGTAATTAAAAACTTTGATATACAAATACAATGTAATATTAGAGTGCGTAAAATTAACCATTGACATTAGTTTTTATTACAAGCATTTACGCTGAATGTTATAATGTAATTATTTTTAAAACTTTATCTCAACTGTTCAATTGAACAATGTAAATACTGTATAGTTACCAACCTCTGACATTAATTTTTGGTTACAAACATTGACGCCGAACACTACACCTTTTCTCCCTTAATTGTATAATGTAAATATTTTTAAACTTTTTATTTTCCTATGATTGCGTCAATTGTTTCTCCAGAGCACCACTGCCGAACTCTACTATGTTAATTTTACGCATTGATGCTGACTTTTCATCTATAAACCTATATGTTCAACCATCACTTTTTTACAACTATTTCCCATACTTAATTTTTGTATGTGTATTAATAATATGTATTGATTTGTGCATGTCAACTACTAACCAGGTACCTGATTTTTTACCTTGAGGTGATAATTTGACTGATGATGCCCTCAATGAAGGGCGAAACATGTCACAAGTGGAATCAATAATAAATTCCTAATTTATAAAATTTGTATGTATTGAATAGGTGAAAAAACAAACCTTTTAGCATCCTACATTAACTATTGTTTATCTAGCATTTTCTTAAACATGTTTAAAGGACTTGGAAATTTATCGAACATTTCTCTTGTTATTGTATTCCAATCTCTTACTCGTTGTCCAATTTTTCCTTTTAAATATTAATTTTATTTTCATATTATGATATTTTCTACATTTAAAAGCTCCGCTCATGCTTATTTGTCTACTAATATCATTCCACGCCGTCTCTCTGCTGACAGCGTTTAACATACCACATAGTCGTGCAGCTCGTCTCCTTACTCCCAAGTCTTCTGAGCCCAAACTTTACAACAATTTCGGAACACTACCCATTTGTCGTAAATCACACAGAACAATTCGTGCTGCTTTCCTTTGTATTCTTTCCTGTTCTGGTGTAAAGAGGTCCTGGAACCATACTCTAATGGGCATTTCCCTTATACTCTTACCACAACCTCTAAATACTCTCATAATCATTTGAAGATATTGAACCATCCTGTTCATTGGGACAATTGTATTAATTTTAGTATTGGATATTAGTATCACACAAGGTCACCAATGAAGCCAGTGTCTTACAGTATATGTCATAAAGGAGTCCAGAAGAAGCGTTCTTGTGTGAAGTGAGCGCGAGCGTCATTATGAGAAATCTCCAGAAACTCATTAAAAGGAGTTATGTCCCAAGCCAAGCCTCTTGATGAAGATTGGGGACGCTTCCCAGATCCCGGCTAAACTTATTATAGGAGGGAAGAAAGAATTAAATTAATATCTTTGGTTACGGAAGAGTTGCATTGGATTTGAGACAAGAATTGCAACCTGTATTATTTCTGCTTTATTTTGATATGCATTAGGGCTGCATTCATTAATGCATTCGCTAATTAGAGCTCATGATATACTTAATGCGGGAAAACTTCGCGGGCGCGCGAAGATTGCACGCAGTCAAGCGGCTTGATGACGCTATCCGGGATTATAAAATAAGGCCACCGGGCATATCAGAGTCATTCTTGGACCAGAAGACTGCTTGAACGAGTCGTCATACTGCGTGTTGGTACTGAGAACAACGCTTTGTCTTCGAGCTACACCTACTACCCATACTGCTATTTCTGCAAGGAAGTAAGTAATCAACTTGAATATTCAGATGAATTTAAGATTTTACCTGTGAGAATATGCTATGGGGAGATGAGGTACTGCTTATAAGAGACTAATGAACTAGTAGCTTCATATTTCTATGAGGTCAAGGTATTACTGACGAAAGGCTAGAATTAATATTGGCTCAGGTTAGGAATTCTGAAACTATATGTTGTCCGTGTGATAGGGTGAAAGAACAGTGACTGAGAGGAGTGAAGAAACTATTGTGTACCAGGTTAAAACTCTGAACGAGACTTGGTTAATGTGACGTGTGAGACACGATAGTAGTGGAGACCGGCATCGAGTTTGGACAGTCTGTAATATATGAATTTATTTTCAGTTACCCCAGCATCAAGTCAGAACGAGTGTTTGACATCACTATTGCAAGGAAGCCACAACCAGGAGCTGAAGCCAACACGACAACGGGCATCGATCCAGGAACGTTGGGAGCACCTGATCAGCACAACGTCGAAGGGGACACCTTCCAACTACAGAGGGAGCTGTACGAAGACGCAACACAAGAAAGAATGTCTCCAAGTGGTCAACAGTATCTGATGCCAGCCCCGCAGTCTATCATGAGGTGGTAGATTCAGTGGTCCACAGGGATGGCCGCTCCGTAATGTCAGCGATAACATAAGGTCAGAGCTTTCCAATTCTGTTTCAAGCATGTCATTTAAATTTAGATAGGAATATGGGGGCCGTCAGTCAACAGATTAGTTATGGTAGGACAATTTTCCTTGTAATATAGGGCTAGGCCTCAAGCTCGAACCCCGTACTTTAAGGGAGATGATTTTTGTAGATTCCTTGTTAGCGTGTGTATTTTATTTCGATGGTATTATTTTACGTATGTGTGATTTTATGGGTCTGATCGAACTCCTTTGGTCATAGGAGGTTAGTCTAACAGATAGGTACTTTTATTAGATCGCATTTAGGCATTTGTTTCTGCAGACGGAGATGTGTATAGTTGTGACCAAGACGTGACCAGTAATTCACCCAGATTCACTAATAGAGCGAGCGAGTCCGAATATTTAAGAGATATGAGCCCATGATAGGCAGAATTAAGATTTTTGATTGATATGAGAGAGCCCAGCACAATTGAGAGTTTATTGAATATATGTGGAGATGCCTAGTATGGCCATGTGACTATCGCTTAATGATTAGTGTTTGTGTAGCACCAGGATTTAGCCCATGAGAGGCATAAGTAAGATTTGCGATACTGCGGGAGATATTAAGACGAGGGCAGATAGCCCAGGTGTATTTAAAAGAGGGCTTTAGCAGCAGATTACGTGAGATGTTTCTTTGAAAGGCGAGAATTTAGCCTGCCGCCCCATTTGAGCTCATAAATTAGGGGACTGCTGCGAGTGAAGTGGCGAGGGTGGAGGTCATTGAGCTTGACGTCACAGGCTTGTGAGTTGGTTATGGTCGTCTGCAGTGTGTCAAGTGTGCCAGGGGGAAGAAACGACCTTCATGTTTTGAAAGCAGGGAGAGATCTTTTTATGTCCTATTTGTTCTACGTTTATTTTAACACTGGCCCGTTTGATATTGACACCCGCGTATATGTTGGGTGTGTCCTTTTTATTTTGTTTGCATAGGTATCTTTGACGCCTTACTCGTCATGGGACTAGGGTTCATGACCGAGTCAGGTCATTGTACATTTTGTGGTGATTTTTGTTTGCACCGGGGTTCGACGGCGCGAGGCATTGTAAATTTTATGGGAATAACTGTTTATGAGTAGTTAATCGGATATCCATCTTTCTAAACTTCGTTACTTACACTATTGTAACATGCTTGTTGCAGCACAACTGTTTTCGTGAAGGCGGTGAACTGGTTGTCATCGGCTCAGCGTTATTTTACCCTGTCATAATGAAAAGCTCTATCCTTTGTAAATAATTATATTTTGTGTAATAAATCCCTATTTGTTAAACTTTGAATGCAGCGATGTTTTCTGTTAGATTTAGCGAATTCTTACCTGAGTAGGCACGTGTCCTAGTGTTTTATCTTTATGTTGCCCCGTTATCCCCATGTTATCCATGAGAAGAGCGCTTATCCGGCTGAGTGAAGAGGACTGTGTTCAGGTAAGACTATGTGCACCAGCTCACGTCTGTGAGAGTTCTTTCACTACTGTACTCTGGGTTCGAGACCGGCTTTCGCCTGGCCGGAACTTTAGAGTCCAGTAGGGCACATAGTATTAATGGCGCAAGCCATCGTGGGGCTCGATATTGCTGTAATGAGGGCTACCCAGACAGTGTAAATAGAGCGCCAGGTATTTTGTCGCCAAGCAACGGTGTGGCTCGATATTTTTGTAAATGAGGGCTAACCATAGCAACATAGTATTAATGACGACGAGTAACGAATGGCCCGATATTTCAGTAAAAGTGACCATAGCGCCATTGTCTACATTGTGAACTTGGTGTGGCTGACTGAGGACCCGAGATTGCAGGACTGAGGGTCATACAGCTTATTTTATTATGCCGTCAGGTGATGCTTGATATTTGTGTAAACGAGCTCACACAACCAAGTGGTATTTTGCTGATTTTCCCCCATAGAATAGGGCTATAGGTCTTAGCTTGTGTCTATATAAGCAGGACCTGATATTTCGGTAAATAAAGGTCGTGCAAGGCTTGATTTCAGGCATATGTTATGACAGCTGCATTCAATTATATGTTGTGCAGATATACCAAGTTTGGGCTTTGATCTGTACTGTTAGCTGTGTGATATATTTGGAGTATGTTGTTAAAACTTGTGAGGTTGAATGACTGCCAGTTCAGAGAGGTATTTTGTGATGTTATGTCTTTGGTCTTACCATTCGATTATGGATATTGCTGTTGATGGTGTTTAGCGAGGATGTGCTGATTTTGTGGTTTCCGTGGAGTGATGGATGATATTCGTGCGGGGATTTGACCTGCAGGGTGTTGTGTTTTACAGGAGTATAATCGTATAGCTTTGATTTTTGCATGTTGTAGTTTTTGCTGTTTTTATGACATTTTGTTGGAGAATTTGGTGTTTGTTGTATATATTTTGTATCATAGTGCTGTACTGACGGTTACCCTATGTTTGAATGACATGATGTTAGATTGAGGTAGCCAATTGAGGCTTTGGAAGTTCGAGAGTTTAGCAGTAGGAACATTTTGATAAATTAGAAAGTGTAGGAAATTGATAGTACATGAAATTTAATCGATGACATACGGAGCGGTTTTTCCGCCGGACCTTATGACCAGTGAGTTGAATGTCGGTAGACATAGGAGAGGTGCTGAGGCAACTCAGCGAGCAGATGAAAGAACAGTTTGTGGCGCTTAAAGAGGAGGTAGGAGAGATTAAAGCACAACAGACTAGGGATAGTGAGCGATTCAATGAACAGTTTGTGGCGCTTAAAGAGGAACTTAGGGAGGATATAGGTGAACGTTTGAACGAACAAGTGATTAGGAATAGTGAGCTATTGGTTCAGAACGGTGAGCGTTTGAACGACCAAGTCAGTGCACAATTTAAAGAACAGGAAATTAGGAACTCGGATCAAGTAAAAGAACTTAAGGAACACTTGACCGAACAATTAGTACTCACAGAAATGCGGGTAGCTAACCAAATAACTGAGCTAAAGGAACACACTAGCATTCGTTTGGAGCAATTGGCCTCTGAAAATGAAGCGACTAGGGAAACCATAGCAGAATTAGATACCAAAATAGAGAATGCACGGCTGTGCTGTGTTACCACGACCGAGATGTTGAGTCAACAGGTTGAAGAATCGCACAGAACGGTAGAGAAGCAAATTCAGGAAGTAAAGAATAGTATCGAGGGAATAGAACAGCGCATGGAAGAAAAAGATAAGGAGACTCAGTCCGAACTGAGAACCGTTAAAGAAGACCTGGTAGCAGCAATAGATCGCATAGATTATACCCAAGAGAGGCTAGAAAAAGTAGAGCAGAAAGTAGAAGACAGTATGGAGGCGAGGACTCGAGAAGGAGTTGGGAGGAAAGAGCAAACCACGGAAGAGAATAAGGAAGGTAAAGTCGGCGATAAGGTGTCCGAGGATGAAATTATCAAAGAAGTTCAGCAGTCGGATTTACCGGTTGAACCGCCAGATATCGATGTGGCGCGAATGGAGCAATCAGATACAAACAGTCCAATGGTTCAGGAGGCAGAAGCAGAAAGGGAAGATACACCAGGAAACGAGAATATTACCGTAGCCTCAGAAGAAGGATTGAATGACACGGCAAGCACGGAAGTGGAGACAGACCAAAGCAAGGAAGCTGGGGAAATGGCAACTTGGGTTTGGCTACAGGAAGGAGAAGAAAAACAGCTAAAGAATCTCAGGGTGCAGAGATCTGGCAACATAGTCCTGTCAGGAGGGGACGAGCTCAAGTGCTACGCGACGACGTCTGAGGGCAAAGACCTCGTAAATTCTGCGGTGGAAGAAGAGAGTCAGGAATGTGTAACAGTATCCAAGGTCGAGGCAGATGATATAAGAAGGAAAATAGCAAACAACGTTAATGGGATGTCTGTACGACGAGAAATTGGAGACCCGACCGGGGACGCACAAAATAATCAAAGGGAAACGGTTGGAAAGTATCTTCAAGAAATAGCAGCCGGAAATGAATGGGACGATCAATGGTATAACCAGCATTCGAAGCAAAATGAAGGAAAGAGAACTAAGTCATACAAGAGACGCAAGAAGAACCAAAATTACCGATACCAGTTTGGTTGGTTCGCAAGACAAGTAAGAATACGCCGTAGGTGGAAGACTGGAACCAGCAGGAGAAAGAAGAAGCGGCGAAGGGAAGATATGAAAGAGGGACGAATGCTTAAACCAAGAAGCTACGTGGAACAGTTGAGGAGAAAACGTTCTGTTGCGAAGAGGTGGCTTTCCGCGTGTCGTGAAATAAGGCGGAAGAAAATTGACTGGAAAACCGAGAGAAAGGAATATCTCTTAATCCACAAAATAAAGAGCGGAACAGAGAGAGGGAACATCTCTAACTACAGAAGTAAACAAACATGAAGTGGCGTGAACCTCCGCAGGCTAGAAGGCAGCATGAATGAGACAGGGTGTGAAGAAAGTTGCGGAACGGCCGTGATACAGGGAACTTCTGTAAGCTTGACAAATAGAAGAGCCATTTAGATGAATACCACTGTATATAAGTAGTATTGTAAATAGAAAACTTATGATAACCAGTAGATATAAATTTATTTTGTGAATTATATTAATTGAACATCATGACGAATGAAGAGAATTTTAGATGACATTAGCAGGGATCCTACACTAGCTCACGAGTTGGTGTTAGTTAAGACACCCACTGTCTCTAACCCCACGGAGAGACACTACCATAAGTTCGCTGAGCTGTACACTGGACCGTATAGAATAATTCATAGTTATGAAAATGACTCATACAAGGTACAAAGCTTGGACGCTACAGTAACTAAGGTCTTTAACTCATCAAATCTTAAGCCATTTTTCCAACCAGGCCAATATCAATTAGACAATCAGGAAGAAGAAGAAGAAGAAGGCGAAGAAGAGGAAGAAGAACTTCAGGAGGAAGACACCGAAGATATTGCCAGAGAGGAGGTTGTCATCCCGGAAGAAGATGAACATGACGGCGAAGAAGAACAACCAGAGGTACCCAATGGTGAAGACGAAGTAGAAGTAAATATGATTTCTCCAGGGAACCAGAAACAGCTATCTGAGCAGCGCGAAGAAACGGAGTGTCAAGACTGCGAGAGTAACCACCGGAGATTTCTAGCTCTGCTTGATGCATATTACCAAGTTAGGAAGGATAGGGAGGCTATCATGTCTGTAGCTGAAGATAGTCCCGTGCCATGAAGTTTTGAATAGTGACAGCATATATGATTGCAATGAGAAGATGATCTCGGCATTTAGGAAAATAAAATTCTTGCCAAAATTTTATTTTGTCGTTCACGGGAGGCTATAAACCATCCTGTTCATTGGGACAATTGTATTAATTTTAGTATTGGATATTAGTATCACACAAGGCCACCCACGAAGCCAGTGTCTTACAGTATATGTCATAAAGGAGTCCAGAAGAAGCGTTCTTGTGTGAAGTGAGCGCGAGCGTCATTATGAGAAATCTCCAGAAACTCATTAAAAGGAGTTATGTCCCAAGCCAAGCCTCTTGATGAAGATTGGGGACGCTTCCCAGATCCCGGCTAAACTTATTATAGGAGGGAAGAAAGAATTAAATTAATATCTTTGGTTACGGAAGAGTTGCATTGGATTTGAGACAAGAATTGCAACCTGTATTATTTCTGCTTTATTTTGATATGCATTAGGGCTGCATTCATTAATGCATTCGCTAATTAGAGCTCATGATATACTTAATGCGGGAAAACTTCGCGGGCGCGCGAAGATTGCACGCAGTCAAGCGGCTTGATGACGCTATCCGGGATTATAAAATAAGGCCGCCGGGCATATCAGAGTCATTCTTGGACCAGAAGACTGCTTGAACGAGTCGTCATACTGCGTGTTGGTACTGAGAACAACGCTTTGTCTTCGAGCTACACCTACTACCCATACTGCTATTTCTGCAAGGAAGTAAGTAATCCACTTGAATATTCAGATGAATTTAAGATTTTACCTGTGAGAATATGCTATGGGGAGATGAGGTACTGCTTATAAGAGACTAATGAACTAGTAGCTTCATATTTCTATGAGATCAAGGTATTACTGACGAAAGGCTAGAATTAATATTGGCTCAGGTTAGGAATTCTGAAACTATATGTTGTCCGTGTGATAGGGTGAAAGATCAGTGACTGAGAGGAGTGAAGAAACTATTGTGTACCAGGTTAAAACTCTGAACGAGACTTGGTTAATGTGACGTGTGAGACACGATAGTAGTGGAGACCGGCATCGAGTTTGGACAGTCTGTAATATATGAATTTATTTTCAGTTACCCCAGCATCAAGTCAGAACGAGTGTTTGACATCACTATTGCAAGGAAGCCACAACCAGGAGCTGAAGCCAACACGACAACGGGCATCGATCCAGGAACGTTGGGAGCACCTGATCAGCACAACGTCGAAGGGGACACCTTCCAACTACAGAGGGAGCTGTACGAAGACGCAACACAAGAAAGAATGTCTCCAAGTGGTCAACAGTATCTGATGCCAGCCCCGCAGTCTATCATGAGGTGGTAGATTCAGTGGTCCACAGGGATGGCCGCTCCGTAATGTCAGCGATAACATAAGGTCAGAGCTTTCCAATTCTGTTTCAAGCATGTCATTTAAATTTAGATAGGAATATGGGGGCCGTCAGTCAACAGATTAGTTATGGTAGGACAATTTTCCTTGTAATATAGGGCTAGGCCTCAAGCTCGAACTCCGTACTTTAAGGGAGATGATTTTTGTAGATTCCTTGTTAGCGTGTGTATTTTATTTCGATGGTATTATTTTACGTATGTGTGATTTTATGGGTCTGATCGAACTCCTTTGGTCATAGGAGGTTAGTCTAACAGATAGGTACTTTTATTAGATCGCATTTAGGCATTTGTTTCTGCAGAAGGAGATGTGTATAGTTGTGACCAAGACGTGACCA
Source organism: Anabrus simplex (assembly GCF_040414725.1). Lineage (NCBI taxonomy): Eukaryota > Metazoa > Arthropoda > Insecta > Orthoptera > Tettigoniidae > Anabrus > Anabrus simplex. The sequence goes on along the minus strand of NC_090267.1, from coordinate 241,410,119 downwards.
GTAATTCACCCAGATTCACTAATAGAGCGAGCGAGTCCGAATATTTAAGAGATATGAGCCCATGATAGGCAGAATTAAGATTTTTGATTGATATGAGAGAGCCCAGCACAATTGAGAGTTTATTGAATATATGTGGAGATGCCTAGTATGGCCATGTGACTATCGCTTAATGATTAGTGTTTGTGTAGCACCAGGATTTAGCCCATGAGAGGCATAAGTAAGATTTGCGATACTGCGGGAGATATTAAGACGAGGGCAGATAGCCCAGGTGTATTTAAAAGAGGGCTTTAGCAGCAGATTACGTGAGATGTTTCTTTGAAAGGCGAGAATTTAGCCTGCCGCCCCATTTGAGCTCATAAATTAGGGGACTGCTGCGAGTGAAGTGGCGAGGGTGGAGGTCCTTGAGCTTGACGTCACAGGCTTGTGAGTTGGTTATGGTCGTCTGCAGTGTGTCAAGTGTGCCAGGGGGAAGAAACGACCTTCATGTTTTGAAAGCAGGGAGAGATCTTTTTATGTCCTATTTGTTCTACGTTTATTTTAACACTGGCCCGTTTGATATTGACACCCGCGTATATGTTGGGTGTGTCCTTTTTATTTTGTTTGCATAGGTATCTTTGACGCCTTACTCGTCATGGGACTAGGGTTCATGACCGAGTCAGGTCATTGTACATTTTGTGGTGATTTTTGTTTGCACCGGGGTTCGACGGCGCGAGGCATTGTAAATTTTATGGGAATAACTGTTTATGAGTAGTTAATCGGATATCCATCTTTCTAAACTTCGTTACTTACACTATTGTAACATGCTTGTTGCAGCACAACTGTTTTCGTGAAGGCGGTGAACTGGTTGTCATCGGCTCAGCGTTATTTTACCCTGTCATAATGAAAAGCTCTATCCTTTGTAAATAATTATATTTTGTGTAATAAATCCCTATTTGTTAAACTTTGAATGCAGCGATGTTTTCTGTTAGATTTAGCGAATTCTTACCTGAGTAGGCACGTGTCCTAGTGTTTTATCTTTATGTTGCCCCGTTATCCCCATGTTATCCATGAGAAGAGCGCTTATCCGGCTGAGTGAAGAGGACTGTGTTCAGGTAAGACTATGTGCACCAGCTCACGTCTGTGAGAGTTCTTTCACTACTGTACTCTGGGTTCGAGACCGGCTTTCGCCTGGCCGGAACTTTAGAGTCCAGTAGGGCACAATATCTGCAACCTTTCTTAACCACTTAGTTGATATGGTCACCTCAATGAAGGTCATTCCTTATGTGAACACCTAGGTACTTCGTGTTCCCCAATCGATACAGTCATTAAAATTGAGAGGACTTATCCTCTTGGTGAAACTATCATTATCTCATTATCCGCTGTCCATCTCACTACATTGAATAGGTCCCCCTGCAGTCGCTCACAATCCTGCAACTCATGTACTACCCTATAAAGTATAACTTCATTCGCAAATAGCCTTACATGTGATTCTAGTTCTTTACTCTTCTCATATATAAAAAAACATAATGGTCCAATAACGCTGCCCTGAGGAACCCCTCTTAATCATACCAGGATCAGACAACACCTCAATTACTCTGAGTTCTATTTTCTAGAAATGTAGCCACTCATTCAAAGACTCATTTTTCTAGTCATATACCCTCATTTTTGTCAGAAATCTACCATGATCTACTCTATAAAAAGCCTTGGACAGGTCAATAGTGATAAAATCCATTTGACCTGCTGAAACTGAAATATCTGCTTTATCATACTGCAATCCTACAAGGGGAGCTTCACTGGAATAACCTTTCCTAAGCCCGAACTACCTTTTACCAAACAAAGTAATTTCACGAACGTGTCTTATATAATAGAAAAATATTTTACAGTCCTTAAAAACAATATGTCAAGCTGACTGGCCTGTAATTAACCTCTTTATGTTTGTCAGCATTTCCCTTCTACGGTATTGTAACTATTGCAGGTCTAGGTTCATTTGATATCACTACTTCATGCAAACAGTAATAAAAAAATATGTATTACAGGCATGGCACTATATCCCAACTTTAATATAATCTCCAGAAATCGTTTCAACCCCAGCTACATTTCCAGCTTTCAACTGTTGAATCTTTTTATAAATGTCTTTATTACCATTTGCAAATGTCATGATATCCCTTCACAATATCGCCTTCTCTATCTGGATATTATCTCATATCCAACTGCCTTTGCATACTGCTGACTAAATACTTCTGCCTTCCCTAAATCCTCATATGTGCACTCCCCTTGTTCATTAATGATCCCCGGAATGTCTGAAATTCATATGACTGCCAATTATGTTTGACACCGTGTTATCTTTAGCTAATTGTTTCGCTAAATTCAATTTTCCAGTAAGCTGCTTCAATCTCACCTTACTCCCGCAAACATTCCTAGCTAAATTTCTTTCTAATCTGCACCTCCTGCTTAATCTCCTTGTTTCCCTGTTATAATACAAGGGTCGTTACCATTCCTTGCCACTTTTAAAGCTACATATTTATTTTCACACTCTTCAACAATTGCTTTAAACCCATCCCATAGCCTAGGCATTTCACATTTTTATCTAGCATTCTCAATTGATCATTTTTTTTATAAGTTTCCGAATTCCTCTCTTATTGACCATATAGTATTGCCAAATAGACATACTTTTACGACATTATTTTCTATCCTACGACAAAAACAGTGTCATGGTAACTTATACCATATATCACTTCAGTTTCTCTATAGAGCTCATCTTGTATTATCAGCACCATGTATAGAATATAATTCCCTCTAGTTAGTTCTATCACTTTTACATTCAGCTGTCCTTTCTATATTAACGTATTCACAATATGCAGATCATGCTTTCTGTTGTTCCAATTCCCTTCCTAGTTTGCATTTGATAAGTTCAGATCACCCACTACAATAACGTTCCTTTCCGTGTCATTCCACACATAGCTGATTATCTTGTCAAATAATTCCCCTTCAGCGTCAGCGCCAGTCGTGAGAGGTCTGTGCACACCAAAAACATCAAGTTTCCTATTATCTTTACAGATGTCTTACACATATAATTTCATGTTACCCACCCTTAACTCTTTCGCAGCCTACATAGACTTCTTTCACCTGGATGAATATTCCCCCTCATATCGATCTTAACATGTTTCTACTATAAACACCCTCAGTTCTGTGAGAACATTTCCGCATCCATAACATCACTCCTCAGCCATGATTCAATTCCTCTTACAATATCTGGAAAGTATATATGTATCAAAATACTTCATTCTATTTCTTTTTTACAATACATACACAGTGTAATACTAACAATTTTATGTCATCTTTACTTGATTCAATGCTTCCTATACTCTCATCACCGCTCCCTTGTCCACCCCGCTTCCCTGAATGTACCACCCAATAACTCTTCTAAACAGCCCCCCTAACGTATTTGTACAATTGCGATTCAAGTGAAGACCATCTCAGCGTAAATCCCTATCTCCTACCCGCCCATTAGGATCTACAAATCTCGCTCCAAATTTCCAACGTACCCATTCCAGAGTCTCATTTAAACCCGCAATTACCCTTCATTCAGTATCTTTCCTACAGAGTATCCCACGATTAACGATCTCTGCTTCCTTAAACTTCTTCTGTGCTATTTTAACCCGATCCCACACAATTACGTTATTACCTATTCTTGCTTGTCTTATGTTATTGGTGCCAATGTGGAAAATTATCACGTTCTCTTTACCCTCCTCCCCCGCCCCCTTCTATTTTCCTCAGTATCTGTCTCAACCTAATTCCAGTCTACCCTGGTTCCCTTTCCTCTACGCACTTTCCCCACATGCCTGAAAATTGAGTCACCCAATAGCAGAGCCTCAACTCCATCTTCTCATTCAATCCCCACCTCTCTTGGTCTCCCATAACTTCCACGACGCCTGTAGAACGTAACAGGATCGAAAATACAATTTGGTTGTGAAATAAAGACCGCACCACTCCATGATGGTATCCTACTCCACTAGGTGAACACCTACCAGTACATTCATTTCCGAAATTGGCACGCTCACCAACTGGATTTACAGGCACGACACAAAAGAATTAATTACAATGTCAACGTATGGTCCGTGCCATTTAGCGTTGGCCCTAAAGTTAAAAAAAAACTCACTATTTATCTCCTATTACAGTAGAGTAGAGTCTCACATATTCGTCCTAATGTTAACTGATAGGATGCTGAATTACAAAAATAGTCAAGTCTTACGGATTTGTGGAAGGGTTATACCGGGTGTCTCACCTACGAGTCGTTAGACGCCTCTATATGATATTACTCATTGGTATAAAAACCTTAATATGGTTGTCTAAACATATGGCAGTAAGGTCGCTCTTGTGATATACGTCGTACCGAGCTCGATAGCTGCAGTCGCTTAAGTGCGGCCAGTATCCAGTATTCGGGAGATAGTAGGTTCGAATCCCACTGTCGGCAGCCCTGAAAATGGTTTTCCGTGGTTTCCCATTTTCACACCAGGCAAATGCTGGGGCTGTACCTTAATTAAGGCCACGGCCGCTTCCTTCCCACTCCTAACCCCTTCCTGTCCCATCGTCGCCATAAGACATATCTGTGTCGGTGCGACGTAAAGCAACTAGCAAAAAAAAAAAAAAAAAAAAACGTCGTTCTTCTTAATTATATCTCTGACCTCTTGCATGTCTTAAATTTTCTACTCCGTGATTAAGGTTAGTATTTTTATAGGCTCCTTGAAATTTCATTTGGGAATTTTTTAACTGAATATAAGCGTACAGTTCCTTACCTTTACTATGACGAACGCCCTATAGACTGTTGAATGTAGGTGGCATGTAATACATTGTTCTACGTGGAAAGCTCGGGTCTGCGAATGCAGAGTGGGTCTCGGCTCAAAACTGGCCACGGATGGTCCGTGTTTCGACAACTCCGCACTCTGAGCAGTGGAGGGGTGGCCTCGGTTCCACCGTGGCTCTACAGATCAGCATTCGGGAGACAGAAAAGTGCTGGCCCCCAGCATCGGATGACCTTGAGAATATGGCCCCCCCCAGCATCGGATGACCTTGAGAATAATTTTCCGAGTTTTTCCTCTATCCTGCAAAAAGACGAGTACCGGGACAGCTTCTATTCTATGTCACAGTCGCCAGCCGCCTCACCTTATCCGAAAATCTCCTGACCCGAGAGGGCTTCACCCTCTAAAAAGCCTGCCGTACCCATTCAGGGTACGAAATGGAAATTTGTGTTCGTGAAGTTAGTAGAAGTGGAAAGCTCATAAGTAACCTATTGACCTACCTTTCTTTGTGCTTGGTATAGTTCCTTTTAATCACTCATACAGTAATGGAGAGATGATTTTCCCTTCTCGTCTATAAGGATGTCTTGAGCAACACGATTACATTATGTATGATCATTTAGTTGTTCTTCCTTTTTTCTGTACATTCCGCAGTTTGTTGACGTTTCCAATACATTGCAGTATTCTTTGTCATGGCAACTGATCTGTTGTGTACATCATCTTGACAAAGAATAATGCAATGTATTCGAAACGTGGGCGAACTCTACGGTATGTACAGAAAACAACAACACGGTTCAACCCGGACGAAGAACTAAATACACTGTCGGAAAATAACATCAAAACACCATGAAATAAGGAATGTAGAATACGAAAATTTTGGCAATATATTTGTCCGGGTAACATACTTAATTGATTAAAAGTACAAGACTACAGGTTAATCGAAAATGTGACATGCTGGTCCATTAATAACATGAGTAATCAACTGACTGTTGGATGCAGACATGCAAACGTGCATGCATTGTGTCGTACATGTACCGGATGTCACCTTGTGGGATGGAGTTCAATGTCTGTTGCACATAGTGGGTCAATACATGGACGGTTAAAGCCGTTTGTGGATGACGCTGGATTTGTCGCCCAATGATGTCCCATACGTGCTTGATTGGGGACAGATCGGGGAATCGAGCAGGCCAAGAGAACATATCGACACCCTGTAGAGCACGTTGAGTTACAACAGCGTCATGGGGCCGTGCATTATCCTGTTGAAAAACACCCCCGGGAATGCTGTTTATGAATGGCAGCACAACAGGTCCAATCACTAGACGAACGTACACATCTGCATTCAGGGTGCGTGGAATAACCACGAGAGTGCTCCTGCTGCCATAAGAAATTGCTCTCCAGACCACATCTCCCGGTGTAGGTCCAGTGTGTCAACGCCGCAGACAGATGAAATGCAGGAACTCATGTGACCACCTTCTAACCAACATACGGCCATCATTGGCAACAAGGCATAACCGGCTTTCATCGGAAAACGCAACGGACCTCGACTCCATCCTCCAATGAGCTCTCGCTTGACACCACTGAAGTCGCAAGCGGCGGTGGTTTGGGGTAAGTAAAATGGACACCGCTGGGCGTGTGGCTCGGAGCTGTCCTTCAAGGAACCGATTCCGAACAGTTCGTTGCGTCACTGTGGTGCCAACTGCCACTCGAATTGCTGCTGCAGACGCAGTCCGCTGCGCCACAGCCATACGCCGAATACGGCGGTCCTCCCTCTCGGTGGTGCCATGGGGACGTCCGGAGCCCGGTCTTCTTGCGAGCGTACCTTCTCGTGACCACCGCTGCCAGCACGCATGCACAGTGGAGACATTCCTGCCAAGTCGTTGTGCAATAGCGCGGAAGGAAAATCCACCTTCACGTAGCCCTGTTATACGGCCACGTTCAACCGCAGTGATCTGTTGATACTGGCCTCTTCGTCGTCGTAAAGGCATTCTTGACCCACTCACAGTCAATCCGACCAATCTCACAGGTAACTATCGCTCTCGTACAGTACAGCCCGTATTTAAAGCAAACCTGATGTGCAACGTCACGGGGCCGCTACTAGCGCCACGCTAATGTGATTTGCGGGAAATTTGAATCAACGTCATCTTTCAGATGTACAAACATGCCTACCAACGTTCGTTAATCTGAGTGTTTGATAATTTCCGCCAGTGTAATTCTACACACCGCAGAAGCTTCACTTCTAAGATGCCTTATGTATGTTTCAACATGTACTGTATTTACTCATGAGATTTGTTTATGTTAAGATCTATTTTTTACTTTCTTTGCGGAGCCAGCTTATTCCGAGCGGCAGTATAATTGTACTGTTTGTAATTTTTCGTTCATGTATTTTGCTTTGGCTACAAATACTGCGAGAATCTTTGGTATGGCAGTCTGGTTGTCTGTTCCCTGTGTATCTGTATTGACTTTCTTTTAGGAGACCTATTCACTGTATACGGAGGGTCGGTTCGGTAGTACACGTTCCGCTGTGTTTCGGTCGCCAGATTCCACCGGCATAATTTATTGTGAACCCTGATTTTGTTCCTCTATTTAGCGCGGAAATACTATATATATATTTCAAACGAAAGGTAGGTGATTTGTTTGAATCGTCCTACGGAATTTTTTGAGGAGCTATTTAGAATGTTGCTCCACTGATATGCGGGCTAACTGTGTACCTAACCTTTCTGGTGTTTCATGTCTTGAGAGATTGAGCTTTGGAAAATTGTTTGATTATCTCATTGTGATATTTTCCTCTACTAGCTTTAAACCTTGCTCTTGTGTATTTGTACATTATTTCCATTATTCGTGTTGTGCGAGTATGCACTGAAATCATGACGTCAAGCACCCTAGACAGACGTAAGCTTCATTGTCCCATTTTTGACGCCATATGGCACTGCGTCGGCTCCGCTCCATCGAGGCTTTATACCACAGGACTGTCATGACAACCAAGAGATTAAACAGAGTGTTTAGGAGAGAAAAAATAACAGTGATAATGATCATTTGGTGCATTGTGTTTGGTTTTAACGGCGTGACCACAAAGCTGATTTTTGGAATGAGAGACTGAAAAACTTGAATGCCATGTGATAAACGAAAAGCTACACTGAATGAAATATTCTGTAAGTATGCATCATTGTCCTATGTACAACTGGACAACAATCCTTTATATAACATTAATCAGAGAGAAAAATGGGGGGTTGTCCGATACTCCGAAAAGTGAACGTATCGGCCAAAGAAAGACAACGGCCACGGAGGTCGAGAAAATGAAAGATCCTCTAGCCCTCGCAACCTAATAGCGTCGGGTCGGAAATGAAAAAGTGTTGACCAAAGGTGGCCGGATAGGGTAGATTAAACTGAGGAGTCATGCACAAGTAAGTGGAAGCAAGGCCAGGTCTCAGCTAAGGGTTCCGTGGTTGACAACCCATGCTCCCAATTTGAGGGTCCCTTGGGCCCCTTTTAGTCGCCTCTTACGACAGGCAGAATATACTATGGATGTTGTATTCTACCGCTACCACCCACTGTCGGATTTTCTACATATGAATTATTGGGAAAATTTTTCTACATTTCAATTTGATATGTACCCGTTGTTTTCCTTTTCTTTAATAAATCTATTGTGCCACGTTATCGCTTCGTGTCTTTGAAGTAGAATTGTTTGAAGATGAGTGGTATAGGTCTTAATAACCTAAATCCAGACAGTATTTCCGTCTGTTCCGTGTCAAATACCGCGACCGTATTATCTCCACGATTAGGTAGCTGGGTGTACGGTGTCACTATAAAGTGAAGAAATCCGGCTTTTCACAGGAATGTATTCAATGTTTCGTGCATCTGTGGTGGATTCTAGTGTGATGTGTTGTATGTAAATGGAGATGAAGCACATTTCCAGCACCCGAACTAGAAATTGACCAGTTGCGGTAAAAATCCCGACCCGCCCGGGTAACAAACCCGGGGCGCTCTGAACGACGACCACTACGCTGACCATTCAGACAATTAGCCGGTCAAGTAACATCAGTATTTTTCTAATACACGTATGGGAAAGAAATGAGGAAATGTCATAATTGTGTAGTTAGCTAACAGTTATCCACGATAATGATCGATCCACGAACGATATATGTGACTTCATAATATACATTAATTTGTTTCCGAAAAATCTAAATTAAGTGCTCAAAGTACGGTGCCACCAAATTGTCTTCCTCACAAAGCACGGCGGAGTCTGTTGTTCCAATAGGAAAAGCAACGGAATAATAAGTTTTCAAGACATATATAAAGGGGAATTGCCGGCTGTAAAAATAGTTTTCAAATTTTTCTGATTAAATTAATTTCTCAAAACAGACATTCTCTGTTATAAAATGTATGTGTAAAATCACCTCTTTAATTATAGGTTCACTCTGCGCAAGTTAATTTGCATGTTGTAATTACTCAGTAGATATAATGAAACAAGAAAGTTTTGGAAATAGATTGCCTCAGCACGTCGCATGTTAAACACTTCAATATGTTTTACAACTTACTTTCACTCTGCATACTTCGCACCTTACTGGTTTCTCTCTGTTTTACGATAGGCTACACCGTTCACTTTGTAGCACGAAGTATTCACACAAGCGCCAAAGAGAATAATTTTTATTTTATTTTAAAGCATTATAATTATACATGTGGGTACACTGCTGGAAAAAACATGAAACATCGTCAAGGACAAGGCCATTTTATTCACAAGCGATGTGACAAGTAGTTCATCATTGCAGGAGTATATGATTACAAATTCAGACCAGATGAAACACACATGTCTCAGTAAAGGGTGCCCAAGCAGTCACGTCCATACACAGTGTACCCCCCTCCGGCGGCAATGCAAGCGCGTATTCGCGCATGCAAACGATCATAAAAGTGCCGAATGGCATCCTGCGATAGAATATCCCAAGCATCTTGCACCTTTCGATGCAATTCGGCTATGGTTCTGCAGGCTCTGGAGAACGTGCAACTTCCCCCTTCATTATGTTTCATAGGTGTTCAATTGGCGAGAGATCCGGTGATCTTGCTGGCCAGGGCAGTTGCTGTACACCACGCAAAACACGTTGCCTCGCAGCAGCTGTATGTGAACGTGCACTGTCCTGCTGACAAAGTACATCATCTTCCTGTCGAAGAAATGGCAGTAGCAGAGGACAACAGCCTGTGCAATGTAGCGGGCTTTGGTTACGTTATTCTGCAGAAACACCATCTGTGACCGCGTGTTGTAACTGTTGGCCCTCACACCATGAACTGGGGTGGGACCTGGGTGTCGTTGGGGAATTCACTCTGGAATACGCCGCTCACAAGGTCTACGCCGTACACGTGTACGGCCATCACTTTCATAAAGACAGAATCTACTCTCATCACTGAAGGCAACAGAGCACCATTCCCCTCTCCAGTCGACCCTTTCAGTGTAGCCGTGCTTGGTGGTGTCGTGGTATCAGTGGTAGCCTGGCCAGAGGCACACGTGATCGTAATCCTGCTGCAAGCAGATGGTTCCCAATGGTCCTTGGTGACACAATAGGTACAACATGTGATAATGTTCGGTCGGCCACCGCTGCTCGCTGCTGCACGTGCGTCTGTAATACGCGGACGTCCGGAGTCTGGTCTAAGGTGTGGGAATATTCCACAGGCCACTGCTGAAAGCAACGACACTCCACGGATACATTGTGCCAAACATGGGCAGCAATCCGTCCATACATCCATCCAGCTTTCCGCAGGCCCACAATGCTACCCTGTTCAAATGATAGCAGTTGTTCAACAGGAGCACGTATTCGCCGGCGGGGCGAATACGAATGTTGCTAACACTGTTCACCTCTAACCTAAGCACAGTTTCTGTCTGCAGAGTCAAAACATAGTGAGCACGGACATCCTCCTGAGCGCCATCTGACCGCTGATGTCCGTGACACACGAATCACTAACACAACAGCCCCTCAGTATACACGTATTACACCCTGGTACCACTGAACAAAGTCCTTGAGGATGTTGCAGTGTTTTAAAGACCTGTGCTATTGGTTTACGCTTACTAACTACTTTCAGGGTTTTCATAAACGGCGAACTACTATAATTTTCTCCTGCGTCGATAAAATGCCACAGAAATGAGCCAGGATCAAATTTTGGAAAGGCCGATTGTCACTCAGCCTGGTTGAAGGTATTTGTATTATGCTCTATTTCGCTGTAAGCTGATGATGTGATGGTGGCATACTAGACGAAACCTATTATTGAACCATAGAGTAGCCATGGGCTTGAATTCAGGAGACAGCGGGTTCGGGTCCATACCTCGGTAGCCCTGAAGATGGTTTTCCGTGCTTTCACATTTTCACACCATGCTGAATCTTAATTAAGGCAACGGTCACTACTATCCCAATCCTAGATCCTTCCCATGCTTGCGTCACTGAAAATTTCCGATGTGTTAGTACGACGTGAAATCATAAGCATGTTAAAGCAAACCTACTCCTACTCTTGAACGATTAGTCCAGACTTGGATGGATCTCTTTGACGAATGTGGATTGAGTCTCAACTTCTAGTTTTCTATAGTAGTTTACCTTTACCTTAAAATATTTTCTTTCTCTATTGCCTGTTCTGTTAGCTTGCTTTCAGGAGATGGTGGGTACGAACTCCATTGTCGGCAGATGACTTCCTGTGGTTTACCACTTTCACACCAGATATCTTAATAAAGGCCATCCGACTCGCTAGCAGAATGGATAGCGTACTGTCCGTCGGTTCTGAGGGTCTCGCGTTCGATTCCCGGTTGATTCGGGGATTTTAATCGCTTCTGATTAATCCTCCTGGCTCGGGGACTGGGTATTTGTGTCTGTCCGAACAGTCTCCTCTTCATATTCAAACAACGCACCACACTACCAACCACCAGAGAAATACGCAGACGAACTTACATCCCTCCATAAAGGGTTGGCGTCTGGAAGGGAATCCGGCCGTAAAACAGGGACAAACCCAAATATGTGTGGCGCAGTTCGAATCCGTGAACCTACTGGCACGTGGTACAATATGAAGAAGGAGATATCTTAATGAAGGCCACGGCCGCTTCCTTCCCAGTTTTATACTTGTCCTATCCCATCGTCGCCATACGCATTGCCCGAGTCGGTGTGACGTAAGAAACCAGCAGCTAAAAATAGTATATATTCAATGGTCATTGAGGGTAAGATACAAAGGGCACAAGGGAAGTTTTGCAATACGGAAAATCGGTTGGCTGGACACCCCTGTTATGGTGTGGGATGAAAAGAGGGGTGAAAACCGGTCTAGAAAACAACAACGCGCGACCTACACACCAGTTGTTACCAAGGAGTGGGATTGAAAGCAAGTTAAGGTGTCAGTGTGGTCTAAAGGTGAATATCGTGCAATTATCCGCCACAATTTTGTTCGTAAATTAACTGTTTACCAGTGCCTGGAGGAAATGATTTCTGTGCTGGAGAAAGACTGTCCACATCGGACAACAATTTTCCTCTGGTACAAAGAGTTCCAGAGGGGATTTTTTGGGGTTGAAGACGATCCCCGTTCTGGGCGCCCGTCTGAATCAGTGACTGAGGAAAACATTGAAGCTGTGAGGAAAATGTTGCAGCAAGTGAGGCGCTTGACATATCGGCAGGTAGAAGAGACCCTCCACATCCCTACACCAGCTATTCATTCAATTCTACATGACAATCTCCATGTTAGAAAGGCTTGTTCTCTTTCGGTGCCCCATTCACTTTCAGAGGAACAAAGGGCACATCGGGTGAAATGGTGCCGAAAAATACTAAAACAGTTTGAAAATGGGACTTCGCGTAACGTCAATAGCATCGTTACAGGTGACGAAACTTGGCTTTATTATTACGATATCCCAACAAAATCCCAGAACAAGGTGTGGCTGATTGAAGATTGAAGATGAGGGTACTCCTGTGACTGTGCGAAAGTCAAGGTCAGTGAAGAAAAGGATGATTGCAGTATTCTTCAGTAAACGGCGCATCCTGACTCGGGTTGTGCTAGAAACACAAAGGACAGTTACTACGAAGTGGTAGAGTGAGACTTGTCTGCCTCAGGTCGTCCAGGCTCTCAAGCAGCTCCGTCCAAGGTCATGACTCAGCACTTGGCTTTTTCATCACGACAATGCTCCAGCACATCGTGCTAATGCAGCAGTGGGTTTTCTTGCCAGATCAGGGTTGACTGTGCTTGATCACCCTCCATACAGTCCTGATCTTGCCCCATGTGACGTCGCACTCTTTTCAGAAGTGAAGATGAACCTGAAGGGGCGGCGTTTTGCATCCGACGAGGAGCTTCTGACAGCATGGGATCAAGAGTGTGAAAATGTAACCGAAGAAAAGTGGCAGAGTTGGTCCAATTTTTTTTTTTTTTTTTTTTTGCAATTTGCAATTTGCTTTACGTCGCACCGACACAGATAGGTCTTATGCCGACGATGGGACAGGAACGGCCTGGGAATGGGAAGGAAGCGGCCATGGCCTTAATTAAGGTACAACCCCAGCATTTGCCTGGTGTGAAAATGGGAAAACACGGAAAACCATCTTCAGGGTTGCCGACAGTGGGGTTCGAACCCACTATCTCCCGGATGCGAGCTCACAGCTGCGCGCCCTTAACCACATGGCCAACTCGCCCGGTGCAGAGTTGTGAGTGTGGTGGGAATTATATTGAAAAAGTCTAAACCGTTCACTCACATTGCAAAACATTCCAGTTTCTAATGATTTGATGATAAGGTTAATGGAACTAAACGAGGCCACAGACGTAGGTACCAATAGAGGGCTGCGGAAGAGTTCAGCAATTTCACGGAGCTTTGCTGACTAAACGCTGCAGGGCATTATAGTCTACAGTGGGAATGCGCACATAATGTATGTTACCAACGTTTTAATTTCTTCATACATCGAAACCCTTTCTTGACATACGAGGAGACAAACGGGAATGGGTAAGATAGCTAATTTGTTAAGGGAAAGTCTTATAACTTTTTATGGAGGGAAGAACAGTTTCTGATGCTTAAAATAAAAGCTCAGCGTCGTCAGATGCCATCAAGAACTTATAGCGAGATTATAATAGCTGAAAAATATTAGAACACAAGACGATACGCGTTTGAGGGAAGCCAAGGATTGTGAGACAAAAATTGTGTTCATGAAGGCAAAAAATGTAAAACGTCAACTAACAATAATTTCGTATGGCTATTTCTAGCCTGGTTCTGCCCTTGTAAAGGAGTCCCTCCGATGAGCGTGGGCGGCATCTGCCATGTATAGGAAACTGCATGTTTTTATGGTAGATGGTAGTGCTGTGCGGGGTGTGTCAGTTGCAGGGCGTGTAAGGATGTGACAGAGTGGCAAAAGGGAGGCAATCGTGTTTGGCCGTGCCCTTGGCCATTAGGTGCATGAAGTTACTGGATTTTTCGGTGTTTCGCAGCGGACTGTTCGACGTGTATAAAAGCAGTGGTTTAATACACGTGGCCACGAAACACGACGTCAGAATTTTGGTCACAGATCGTGACTGAGAGGGACCGAAGACTCGTTTCAAGGCTTGCGTAACAAAATCGCTTCCAAACCCGACAGGAATTGCTGCAGTCGGTGAATGAAGGTCCATCCCAACCTGTTAGAGAGAGACCATTGCGACGGAAAGTGCGTGCAATGAACATTTAAAGTCGCTCACCTCGCAAGATCGATTGCTCCCAGGGGTACATGAAGCTGCGCGTTTTCAGTGGGCTAGGAGTCATCGAATGTGGACAGTAGCTGACAGGCGGAACGTAATGTGGTCTGCAAATCACGATTTTTACCTGTATTCCAATGACGAACGTCGTCGAATTCACCGAAGGCTAAATGAAACATTTAATTCTGGATGTGTGCAAGGTCTGTGAAGTTTTGTGGAAGTTTTCCCTATCATAGACTGGGCTCGCTCACTGAGCTGACAACTAACACGAACCAGAATGTTTATTTAAACATCCTGGATGATCAGGTACTGCCTTACTGTCAATAGGTCAAGTCAAGTTTCAATGCGCTAGCCCACAACCTTTGAGATATTTGTAACGCACCGCGTTCTGCCCAAAGAAAAATGCATTCCATTCACGTGGCAGAATTAGAAATCGGGAGAATTACGTCAACCAGGCTTGTCTGCCTGCTGGCCTTCTAACGTACGGAGGATGATTGTTCTTTCTAACTATTCTTCAATCCTTACTTGATTGCTAACACTCTATTCTTCAACATGTTGTTTGTATGCACAATCCTAAAGGTTTTAACAGCCATTTTTGAAGCTAACGGTCCTCCCTTTTCTTCGGAGGTTAATTATCTCTTTTACACCACTCGGCTGGCCCAGATTGGTCGTCATTTTAATTCACTTCAGTTAGAAGTAAACGGCCGTAGTCGTGTTGAAACACCGGATCCCGTGAGATCTCCGAAGTTAAGCAACATTGGGCGTGGTCAGGAGTTGGATGGGTTACCACGCGCTGTTGGTGGGGGGTAAGGGAATGGAGGAGCGGAAAGGAACTGGCCATCCTACCGCACGTAAACTCCGGCTCAGGAACACCTCTGCGGAGGTTCGGATCTGCCTTCGGGCAGAATAACCCTTACCTACCTAGTTAGAAGTAAAAGCATAAATATACATTTCTTCAAGCGATGTCAGCTATCCGTAATTGTTAGGAACTGTGTATGTTTAAGTGCAGAACTTACACATTTTAAATACCACGACATTTGTGTTAATTTTTAATAATGTTACAGAATAAATTTTGTTAACTAAGTATTGAATTAGTTTTCTATTACATTTAAAAACTGGATACTACTTTATAAAAAAAAATAGGTCATCAACAAGAATTTAATCATAAGTTCAAGATAAACTGAACATAGTTTTTAACACGTTTGGAAACTTGAAAATTTGTAGAAAAACAACGAATAGACATTTTAAAAGTGCACATTATTGTCTAATTTTATATTTGAACACTCAGATTATCAACGGATTTTGTCAAATAAGGATTTTTTGACAAAAAAAGTGATCACGTACCTTGTATGTCAAGAGATGTATTCCGAAGAACACACAAACTAAGTTGTGAATAAGGCACGCAAGCTACTGACGTAAATGGCTGTTTACTTCGACCCAGATGTAACACTGAGTTATTCTGGAGTGGACTGTTCCACCCCGTGCGAGGCGGGTTAATCAATCGAATCGAGCGGGGTTGATGACCTGTTGTCAGTCTTCCCTCTCTTTAAGACCAATCGTCTATCTTAATCTGACAACGAACCTAGGGGCAGCATCTCCATTTTCCATCTATTTCCTTCTCGACTCGAGCAACTATTGACTTTTGAACCATTTTCAGAGTAAAATACTTTTGTTTGACAAACTTCTTTCCATAGTATAGCGACAAGAAAATATATATAAAAGTCAAGTTTTAATTTTGTCGTACCTAACCCTCAAAATACCAGATCACGGATCCACCCTCTACAATAATTATCTTATTGTCAGCACAATTCGAACATGGTATTCGTTGCCCAATGACATAAGAGACACCCTATCTGAAGAGGTATTTAAAAAGAAATATTGGCAGCGGTGCCTGGACGGATCAAGTTGAGTGTAAATACATTAATTTTGTCTTCCTGTTTTGTTATTTCATTTCGTGTGTCACTGAATTTAATTAATTCGTTTATATTGATGCATTAGGACAATTTTCTTAATTATTTTATATACGTTTATTTTTCTTTCCATTAAAATCTTGTTATAACTATGCGTACAGTTTAGTATTATAGTGTGTGTATATGTAATATATTGTTAAACTGTACGGTTTGGAAGAATAGCAGGCTTCATAACCTGAGTCACTCCAAGTAAATAAAAGGCATAATGATGACGATAATAATAATAATAATAATAATAATAATAATAATAATAATAATAATAATCATAAATGGTAATAATAATAATAATCAAATAGTTAACTTACCTTATACTTCGTTCTTATCTATGAATGGGTATACAAAAGTAGAAAGTAGATTCAGTTCCATTTTTTAATGTTTCTTTGTTTGTTCGTTTTGTCTGTCTGTCTGTCTGTCTGTCTGTATGTCGGTCGGTCGGTCGGTCGGTCGGTCGGTCGGTCGGTCGGTCGGGTGGGTGTGGGTGGGTCGGTCAGTCGGTCCACGGGAAAACAGCTGAACAGATTTTTTTCAAAAAATCGAAATACAAGTTCAAGGATTGCCGAGATGTGCACGAGATAGACTATATTATCTGAATAGTGTTATAGCATAAAATAATAAGAGGAGCAGAACCGGCAAATCCAAATTTCTGCATTCACATTTTTTGTATCGAAATACTATACATGATACAAAATGAGCTAATTATAATGTTCAAACTACTATATTTGATGCTCTTTAACCGTGCTATGATTGTTTAAAATTATTGCATTTTACACAAAATTCCTGGTTAGTTAACAACAATAATATTACACTAAGTGACTATTGTTAGTTGAAATGTTTTCCGCCACGTCTGCTGCAACTCACTTCTGTTGGAAGTAATGACGAAGTTGAGAAAACTAACCCGTCAATGACAGCTAAAACGAAATAAACCCCATGGCACTACAGCCCTGCTGGACCTTGGCCTATTAGGCGACTGTTGCTCAGTCCGAGGGCCTGCAGGTTACGAGGTGATGCATGGTCAGTGCAACGAATCCAGTCGGCTGCTTTTCTTCGCTTTCTAGACCGGGGTCGCCATCTAAACGTCAGGTAGCTCCTCAATTGTAATCACGTAGGCTAAGTGGACCTCGAGCCAGACCTCAGATCCGGGTTAAAATCAATGACCAGGCCGTGAATCGAATCCGGGATAACAGCGTTAGAGGCAGGCGTGTTAATCCTAGACGAAAAGGGCAGACATGGTGGTTTCAGCAGCTAGTATAAATTAAAGAGGGGATATTACGAGTAAACAGAGCCTCCGTGGCTCAGGCGGCAGCGCGCCGGCCTCTCACCACTGGGTACCATGGCTCAAATCCCGGTCACTCCATGTGATATGTCTGCTGGACGAAGCGGAGGCGGGACAGGTTTTCTCCGGGTAGTCCGGTTTTCCCTGTCATTCCAGCAACACGCTCCAATATAATTTCATTTCATCTGTCATTTATTAATCATTGCCCCAGACGAGTGCGACAGGCTTCGGCAGCCGGCACAATTCCAGTTCACAATCCCTGACCCGGTCGAATGACTGGACAGAGGCTGTGGATTTTCATTACGATTAAACATGTCTTTGTTTACTGAAATGCCTTCCTTAAAGTTTGGCTTACATATTATGCAAGGTGACTCAAACTTCCGTTAACGTTTGGCGAGGCAATACTGCACGGAATATTGGAGGTAGAGAAGTAACGATTGATACACATCATTGGTATGATATGGGTATATATTGGCACTAAAATAAAGTACACAAAATGATCAACAGATGGCGCTGGACAGCAACACATCAGGTACAAACGGCCATACATGCTTGACATGACATAGGCCTGCTTTATTCAATCTCGGTTTAAAGAACACTAACACTCTGTTTGTTAACATAGCGTAAAAATTTAGCAGCATGTTAAGATTCTTGCGTTAATCCAAACATTTCCTCAATACAGCTGTAAACCAAGGCGCGTGAAATCAACATCTATTAGAATGCTATTTTTTACTAGACCATTAATTTTGTGATGCTCTATAGACCAATATAAAAAAACCGAGAAGGGAATGCGTGGTTCAAATTTCTCTTCTTTTGGAAATTATTACCCCAAGTGTTCTTCCTAGGACCTTTTTAATGGCGCACCGCCCTGCCGTTTCAACAGATCACCCGACTAACATAACCTAAATATATGTTAGTTTCATACCATTAATACATATTTGAGTTAAAAGGTGTTCCAAATTAAAATGCAAATATTGCAAAATTATTTATTTAAATGATAAATCATTATTGTCCGAGTTGAAATGTTCAGCTTGACTATCATGTTTTATCGTGCGCAAGCAGTGTCCGGATTAGCATGCGAACACCAGATTCCGCATGGCCCTCCACAGCAATCGAGAGGTAAGTCCCGGTGCTACATGATGATGAACGAACAGCTGAGCACGAGAAGTTCGAAATAATCTTATGTCTTGTTCGTGATAATATACACTAAAATAGTTCAATATTGCAGTTATTTCTCGCCTTCTTATGTGTTAATGTTAATACTCTGAGGGGAATAAACTGAAATTTGATCATATTACTTTTTCACTTGGTATTTCCCACCCGGTTGCCAAAAATTTCTAGGGAGAACGCTGAATACGTATAATAGAAGGTAAGCAAACTAATGAATTCGTGCTCAAAGCTAAAAGTGACGCTTAGCAGAAAATTTGACATTAGCCAACGTACGATCAAGCAACTGAAACAACTGTATGAAAATAATCTCTTCCGTTTCTAACTCTTTGTGGAAAAGGCTTATCAAATTCCAAATATTCTAGATACAGAGGTTCTGCATCTAATGCACCTGCCATATTTTTTGACCTAAGCTGGACAGTTAAGTTAACATAATAAAAATGTGGAAAATTGCCATTATAAAACCTGTTCCCAAAACTTCCTCACCTTTACTTATAACAGATTATCGACCTGTTTGCATACTTTCGTCTCTCTCCAAACCTCTTGAACGCATAGTAGACGTGCCATTAATCGACTATTTAAATAAATACAAACTATTTGACCCTTGACAATCGGGTTTCAAAAAGAGACACAGTACGGCCACTGCCCTGCTGAAAGTTACAGACGACTTGAGACGTGCTATTGACGAAAGGCAGGTGACGTTACCTACACTTCTTGATTTTAGCAGCGCCTTTGAAACATTAAATATAGAAGTGCTGGTTGTTAAATTGAAAATACTTCACCTTGGACAGAATGCTCTAGAATTCCTTCTGTCATATCTTACTAAACGAAATCAACGCGTAATTCATCAGAAGAGGTCATCTGAATGGGTAATAAAATATTCAGGAGTACGACAAGGCTCAGTACTTGGACCACTTCTCATTGTTATCTATATTAACGATATATCGACACGGCTAAGACACTGTAAATACCACTTGCATGCTGACGATCTACAAATCTATTACCATTCCAAAATTTCAGACATCAATCATGCAATAGGTTATATGAACTCTGAATTAAATAATATCTGTGTATACGCTCATGAAAACTATATTTTAATCAATCCGTGAAAATCTGAAGCTATTATTGTTGGGCAGATGAAAAAGATCAGTGTGGCAAGAAACAAAAACTTTCCTCCACTAACGTTATCTGGTAAAATTATTCCGTACGAAAACTCGGTAAGAAATCTTGGTGTAATTATAAGCGAGAATCTTAACGGGGGAGAGCAAATTACAAATATCTGTAGAAAAGTGTATGCCTCCCTTCACCCACTAAAATATCATCAAAATGTGCTGCCACTAAATATGAGAATTAGGCTTATAAATACTCATATCCTCCCTACATTTTCCTACTGTGACGTAGTACTAATTGATGCCACGAGAGAACAACTAAACCGATTACAACGTGCTATGAACTTTATCTTTTCCTTACGCTATCATGTTCATGTAACCCCTTATTATCGTCAACTTCACCTTCTAAAATTTGAACAATATAGAAACATCCACGTGGTAGTATTAATCTTTCGAGTATTAAACGAGAATACACCGTACTACTTATCTTCACAACTCAGTTCCCTGTCCTCTTTCCACCAGCATAATACACGCTCCGGCAGTACACTTGCTATCCCTTTGAGCAAGTCAGAGCATTTAGCCGTTCTTTTGTTGCGAATAGAGCTAGAATATGGAATTCTCTCCCCCCCCCCACAACATTAGAGCCATAAAATTCTTAAATTCATTTAGGCCGTCTTACCGTGAGCATCTCGTCGATGTGTGCCGCCAGGCTGAATGAATCTGGTCGAGTGATTGTGTGTGTGAATGTACGTTTACTGTGCTTATGTTATTTTATTTCATATTGTGTTTCTAGTTTGTAATGATAGTTTTAAGGTAAGATTCTGAATATTATTCTCAGATTACACTGTTAATGAAGTTATTACTACAAATAAAGGCAATAATAATAATAATAATAATAATAATAATAATAATAATAATAATAATAATAATAATAATAATGTAACTGCAAATGTGGTTATTGGAAAAAATGTCCACAAAGTCACTGTCTGTTCATAAATATACGTACTTCGAATTACTTAGGAGAAATCCACTGCTGTTGTTCATATCAAAAACCGATTAACATTTATTCACTATCATATTAGGAGATAAATATCACTTCTTCAATGAAGAAAATTTAAAGGGGCAAAATCCCTAGTACATCTTACTGTACATGTACCAAGTTTGGCGTTTTACATGCAGAGTATCTGGAGATTCATCCCCGGATTTAACTTCTCTATCACAGATATTTAGTTCCGTTTCAATGTAATGATCGCTTTGGATCAGCTTCATTACAACTATAATCGCTCTTTTCATCATAAAGAGTATCTTTTACCCAGTCCCCGAACCCAGCAATATTGACATTCAATTCATTCTCAGGAATGCCAAATAAATTTATAGGCCTACTGCATTAAAAAACAATGGGCAGGTGAGTTTGGAGGCACGTCCGCAAGATCCATGGTGCAGAATACGTAATTTTCAGAAAAAATCACATCGAATTAAGTGTAACAATGAACAGCACGCGCCAGCGCAGTGGAAATGCTCGTCTATACAACCTGTTGTTCGAACGTCCCCAATTTCTTGCGTTTCCGGTACTCTGTGACACGTTCTGCTGCTCTCATCACGGAAATAATCTGTTCCTTTGATATTCATCTACCCCCTACGCGCGTTTTCGATAGTTTTTGGAACATTCAGACTGAATACGTTTAGACACTTTGTAAATTTAGTAAAATTTTCAATTTTTTTCTACTGAATTCGTCACGAAGTAATAGAAATCATGGTGGCCAATGGTAGACAGTATGACACCGAGATCTATGAGGTAAATTAAAAGATGCAACCTGCAGGACTATAGAACCGTGAGCTATACTAATTACACTGTGACGTGACCATCTCGATTTCAAAATTAAATTGTGGTTACCACCATTATTCACCGTGACATCCCCGATTTGTTCTATCTTTCCGAATTCGGCCAACTATGGACCGCATAGAACTTAAGGCTCGTTGGCCTTTCTTTTCTTCTCTTCCCAAAACCTCTTCATTCTTTCGCTTCTCTTCTTTCTCTCCTCTTCGGAAATGATCTCTTCGGGCCTCCGTTTTAGTGGTTTCTCTTCAAATGATCTTAGACTGTCGACCCTTCTTCTGACCTTTCTTCTATTGTGGACCATCTATAGTGTAATTCCAACTTCTTCTTCAAACATATTCACCTCTTCTAGCCATTTGGAGACGGCCTTTACCCCCATGATATATCAAAAGATCTTTTTGGTCAGTCGTTTGCCATCCATTCTTATGAGGTGTCCGTAGAATTTCCGCATTGTGCCCGTGATCTTTTCAGTGTACTTCTAGAGATTTTAGTACTCCTTTTCTTCAAAGTCTTATATGGTCCCAGAATTGTCGTTAGAATCTTTCTTTCCTTCTTCTCCGGTCCTTGCAGCTCCCTTTTTTTATTTTAAATAAGACATTCTGAAGTGTACAATCCTTCCAGTTTTATTACCGAGTTATAATTTCGGATCTAATTTTCTGGATCTTGCTTTGTTCGCCTCTTTAGCCAGTCCGTTGAGTTGGATCCATTCACCTATTTTATTGAAGCGAATTTCTAAGAATGTTTTCATCATTCTTCTTTCTAACCATGCATTAAACACACAGTTGTGATTTGCAGCTGCGAAGTTATAAAGTGTAACTTACTACACATTCTCATATGACTCGAAAACCTATGCGGGATACGTTACATGAACGAAATGAAATACGTATTCCACGAAGAAAAAATTTGCAAACATAAATGGCATTCCCACACAATATGCAAAAAATACATCAAAGTATTGGGATACTGGTACTGGTCATAGTTTTTAAGAGGACGTATATTTTTTTTTACAATTCGCTTTACGTCTCACCGTACAGGAAAGGTCTGGCAGTGGGAAGGAAACAGCCGTGGCCTTAATTAAGGTACAGCCTAAACATTTTCTTGGTGTGAAAATGGGAAACCACGGAAAACCATCTTCAGGGCTACCGACAGTAGGGTTCGAACCCACTATCTCCCGAATGCAAGCTTACAGCTGAGCGTCTCTAACCGCACGGTCAACTCGCCCGGTAAGAAAAGTACAACTGGGCAAACACCTTCTATATACTAATCAGAAATGACAATGAAAGGGTCACGAAAGGGGTGAAAAATGAAAGACTCCTAACGCTTCGTCAACCTAACATCTTCGGCGACGGAAAAGAAAAAGAGTTGACCAAAGAAGGTCTCATACGAAAGATAAAAAAGAGGCTGACACAAGTAATTGGAAACACTGCCAGACTCACCTAGCAGACTGTTGGTCTCTAACCCACGTTCCCAATATGAAAGCCCCCTGGACCGCATTTTAGCGGCTTTTCACAACAGTCACTTTATACCGCGAGTATTCTACCACACCCCACCCAAAGAGAGTAAGCTACTGGGGCATAAGAGTATTATGTACCTGGTAAGTAGGTGATCGGTGAATGCCTGGTGTACAACAAACAACAATACCTAATAATTTAAGGGCAAGCTGTGGTATATTACATCAACTCACTTAGGTAGCTATCAGTAGGCTGAATAACACGGGGCTGGGCTGTTTTAGTTCTCATGGAGCAGTGGTGGCTTGTGTTATTGAAGGGGTTCAAGAAACTCTAACCCACCACTTAGTTGTTTAAGATCGACTAAAAACCCACAATATTATTACTCTTCGCCGGGCTGAGTGGCTCAGACGACTGAAGAGCTGGTCTTCTCACCCCAACTTGGCAGGTTCGATCCTAGCTGAGTCCGGTAGTATTTGGAGGTGCTCAAATACGTCAGCTTCGTGTCGGTAGATTTACTCGCACGTAAAAGTATCCAGCAGGACTAAATTCTGGCACCTCGGCGTCTCCGAAAACCGTCAAAAATGTAGTTATTGGGACGTAAAAACAATACCCTTATTTTTACTACTCTTCAATATGGCTAGTACTCAAAATGTTCTGCTACCAATTTGAAGATCTCAAGAATTGCAGACACAATTTAATAATACGATTTCCCTGAAGTTGATTTTCCGTGGTTTCCCATTTTCACACCAGGCAAATGCTGCGGCTGTACCCTAATTAAGGCCACGGCTGCTTCCTTCCCACTCCTAGCCCTGCCCTCTCCCATCGTCGCCATAAGACCTATCTGTGTCGGTGCGACGTAAAGCAAATAGCAACTTGAACTATTAATACAATTCTCCCAGTGCTTCATGCTAGCCTGTGCAATTTAGTGCATAACACTACTCTCCGCTGTAATTCGAAGCAAGTGTGTGACGCCCGACAGTAATCCTCGAGAGCGGTGGCGTCTCACGAACGCCAACCTATGAATAGTTCACACAACTACACCCGTGTCGTCAAGTATAGCGACAAGGAAACTCAATAATTGATCGGCCTGGAATCGTGATGTATCTCGGGAGGCGTATGCAACTTTGCTATAACGGTTTACACGTGAAGTCATGATTTTATATAGGAGACGCGAAACGAAAAAGAAAGAATGTAAAAAAAAAAATGTCTGTACCATGTAATGAAATGGAAATAATGCCACGTGATATTTACCACTAACCCGTTTATACATACACGAGTATGAGGGGCCACATCAAAGCAAACTGTCCGCTCCATAGGTAAATGGTTAGCGTGCTGGCCTTTGGTCATAGGGGACCTGGGTTCGATTCCCGGCAGGGTCGGGAATTTTAACCACCATTGGTTAATATTTCTGGTACGGGGGCTGGCTGTATGTGTCGTATTCATCATCATTTCATTCTCAGTATGACGCGCAGGTCGCCTACGGCTGTCAAATCAAAAGACCTGCATCTGGCGAGCCGAACATATCCTCCGACACTCCCGGCACTAAAAGCCATACGACATTTTCTTTCATCAAAGCAAACTATATTAGATGTTACCATATGAAATACCGAATACGCTTAAATCCATGATGCGTACACACAAGGATGGTCTAGATAATGCCTTTAGGCCTCAATGGCATTTCGTCATACATACTGAAAAATTTTCAAAAGGCTTCTCGATAAACGATTGCGTGTCATTGTACATCTCAGAAAAAATCAAAGGATCTGGAACCACTAATGCGATCGCCGCAGCTTGACAGCTCATTGAGTAGCAGTGTGAAAAATGAAAGCACATTCATGTTGCCTTTCATGATCTCGAGAAGGCTTTCAATCGCGTACCATTGCGAAATTATGGTGCAACGACCCCTAACAATGATGATAAACGACATTCGGAAGAGAACGTCATAGGGAAGTGTGCACACAAGACAATTTAAAAAAGGAGCAAATAAACCAGAATAAATAAGACAATAACACATCAAATATACAAGGAAGCGAGGAACAGTACGGAACCTACCCATAAAAAAGTAGAGGTGGGGATCCCTAGGAATTGCGAAGGAATTCACCGAAAAGACACCAATCTCAAAAATAGAAATAAAAGTATTATTATTAGGTAAATAATAGATACATTAAAATTAGATTTGAAACATTAATATTTGGTAAATACTGAATACTGAAGAAAAATTTGCAACGAACAGAAATATATGTAGCATAATTAATTTTTAGTAAATAAATAATTTAAGTTGTAGATAACATATTCTTATAGTAAATGGTACCATTTTAACGAATAATGAAAGTTCTGGTGCACTACCCTTCTCATAACATAACAAATAATTAGACTACAGATATGTCAAGTAAAATATAATATTTAAATGAAAGCAAAAACGGGTAGGATGGCAAATCTATGGCCTTTTTCCAGGTCCCAGTGGAGAATAGATCCCAACAAAACCCACATAATCGAAGGTCCTACGAGATATCACATAAAACAAACAGTACCCAAATACCGACCATAATGTCACCACAGGTTCGCCCAGATTTAGAAATATTAGCCCAAATTAATAATAAATTAAAATCACAAAGCCATAGTAAGCAAGGGCAATAAATTAAACACCGGAAACATATTTGAAAGGAACGAGCCAGTTCACATCACATCACCGAGACCGAAAAATGAGCACGGCTTCAGAAGAAAACAATTCATTGTAGTATTCACGGAGCAACTCACAAGATGCTGTTATCGCGACCGAGACAATCCACAATAATGATATGGTTACATAACTGCCAAGCACCAAGAGATAATTAACAATGGAAAGTATGATAACAACCAGGCCCCACATCTCTCGCACTGCCTATGTGGTTTTTCCCTGACCCTTCAATACCATACTTCAACACCATATACCTAACACAATCTCGCCTGGTAACGTGTCTGACATGGAAACAGGCAGATACTCCTTGTATCACTTCCCACTCTACCCACCCATCTCTTTTCTACTTAGAAATTAATAGCATGTCGGAGGCCATGTAGATTGAATCGATGGTCACGGCGGGGAAGCGGACTACGGGGGCCCCCCGTAAAAAAAACAAAAAAAGAACTCTCGCACTAGGGCTGTCCACGACCCTCGATTACATGAACAACCTTACAATGGCATTGTTGACCTACAGTTAACATGAATGCGGGTTTACTAAAATAATTAGAACAAGAATCTCATTAAACGCCCGCAATAGTAATAAAAATAAATCCATCCGACCCAAATTATATATTCCCTAACAGCAATTAAAATTTACCACTTACGATAATAATAATAAAAAATAATAAAATTTTAAAAGGTAGATACTAGAGTAAGCGCAGCATTAACTCGAAATGCAGGAATAATACGATGAAATACCCAACACAAAGTAAACACAAAACCACGCACAAACACGGCAACTTTAACGATAAAACATTTAATATATATAACTTAAGATAGAAACCGCACACGCATCCAAAACAAAGCACAGCAAAACACTCGCAAATGCACGGGAAAATAGAAATAATACACGGGACAAACAAATTTAGATCAAGCAAAGGAGAATTTCGACGGTTATCTAAACTGACGCTTGCCTTCAGCATAACGCACAATGCTCACTTGAAGCAAGACGCCACAACGGAAATTTTCGATACAATACATTAAAATTAAAATACAAATGGAATTTACATGCTACACACCAATATAAATAATATTAACACAAATAGTTCATAAGGCGTACTTACAAGAATAGCATTCATGCCTAGATAACTCACTCGTTTCGAATTACTAATGCACTTACCTGTGAGAAACCAAAATTAAAACCTACATATTACATATTCACACTAAAAGAACTACTCGTATTATACAATAAATAAAAGGTTAACGGAACACCATTCCCCAGATGGGGTGGTTTTTAGGGCATCACCCCATCCCAGACGTTGAATGCATTGTGTTAGCAGTGGTAACATAAGCCATTGCTCCAAGACAACGTCTCCTTTCAAACAGTTTCAAGCATAGACAGGCACACTTCACAATCCGCCGCTAGAAGTGACACAGTCTAGTCCCGGTACACTCCCTGGTGGGCACCGTCAAAACACACACTGCAGTAGCTAAGTACGCTCACAGAGGGTGTAGGAGTCCGTGTAATTGTCCGCAATACGATTATACCCTTAGAGGTAATAACATACAGAATAACTATGTGACGAAAAGTCACAATCGCCACGTGTGGACTGAGCAGATGACCAGTAGGCTAACTGTTCTGAGCGCTCATGCACTAAAATTATCTGAGTCCACCAGATACAAAGTTTAATCATCCAATTCTTCAAATAGTGTTGAATTCCAGTCTCAAATAGATGATAGTAATATTACCGCTCAGTATGCAGGCACCTGGCTCCGAATGGGAAGTTCAATAGCAGAATGCATAATTCACAACAGATTACTAGTGCCGCTAATGCACACAATTTAAATGTATGTCGCCTAAAAAGTTGATTGTGCAAATTATACAACATTATTAATGTATTTTGCATAATAACGCCTCAGTGGAGTTCTAGAACAACTCATTAATTGGATTCAAATGCTCTATGTTAACACCGTGATTAGAATACGATCCACCTCTAGTATATCAGACAGCTTTCCGATAAATGTTGGTTTCCATCAAGGTTTAGTCTTGTCACTTCTACTATTTACTTCTGTAATGATCACGATCACTCGGGACCTACAGCGGGAAGTTCCATGGAACATACTCTATGCAGATGATCAGAAACAATAGGTCTATGCCTGGAATGATGCCTTCAATAGATTTTGTATTCGTCATACCATCACGAAGACAAAATACCTCGCAAAGTGGAGTTGCGGTGATATTGAATACAGTGGTGAGTACCTACCGAAGACATTCCGCTTCTTACGATCGCATTTTTGTAGTAACTTCAACATCAACGCCCAAGTGACAGAAATGATACATGCTGGATGAATACGAAAAAGGGAGGCAACTGGAGTGGTCTGTGACAAGGAGATGCTGCTAAACATGACGTCAAATGTATACCGTACAGTTGTTCACCCAGTCGCTGTCTACTGAGATGCTGGCCAGATACGAGACGAATAGAGCAGCGATGGTCAGTGGGAATCTTTCGCCTTGGCCACATTATAAACGACGCTGCTCGGCCGAAGACTGGCATGAAAATGCCTGACCAAGACGGGAAAGGCATGCTCGGTTCATCCAGAATGGCATGGGTTCGATTCCCTGCCAGTAAGTCCAGCAATTTAAGAAACATGATTTTCGCTTACGAAGGTCTCTGAGGGTTACTCAGTCTACACCATAGTTGAATACCACGTTAGTTCCTGGAGACAAAGGCGGACGAGCATAGAGCTAACCACTTTACCCCACTAAATGCCATGGTTAGGGATAGTGGAGGCCTTTACCTTAAAACATCCCCAGAGCATTCATGGCCTGCACGAAGATGGGTTTGCCTTCTTTTTTTAATACATAAACTCTTTAAATAATTTTCATTTTTAGCATTATTTAGTTCTAGCTGTCCATCCCGGCTTCACTCGGTCTAAAGATTACGAAAAGATCTAATTTTCTGAAGTCTCTCACCTCATAAAATAGCACATATCCTGCCAAATTATTTTGACATATTTCAAAATGATATGGCACAAGGCCGTATGGAAATAATTAAAATAGGCATGATCTAACAGAAAGAAAAAATCTAAACAGGCCGAGGCAATAAACTGTGACAACACAACATAAAGCTTATACTTACATATTAATGCGTATGACGTACGAATGTTAGTTAAATGAGCAGTATGACGCTGTGGTAGAACACAGAAACATGTGTGATCGTTTTGCTGTAAAAGACATCTACTGACTTTTTCCACAAAGAGAATGAAAACTGAGACAACACACAACATACATCAAAGTGCGCGTTATTCTACAGAAGGAATTTATACATTTTACTGAAGTTTCGCTGACTGTGATGATGTTTGATATATCATACTAATTGGTATTGTATGAAAAGGGCCATAGCCTAGTTTAAGACCAGGTGTTGGTGAGGGTATTTCTTCTAGCTGTCGGCCTTGTAAATAACGAAAGCAACACTTTCATTGTACTAATCATTATACTAATGACAGTATGGAAATTTGGATCCAGAAACAATAAGTATCTCGCCAGCTATGAGTTTAAAATGTTTAAACAGAATCTCTCCTTGGCCTTCCTACACTCACGCACGTGCCTAATTCGAATACCAGGTCTGTATTCCAGACCCTTGAGTTGACGTTGGTATGGTTACGAGCGGTAATATCTTCATCCGATTCCAAGAGCGGGGGAGTGTGGTTTCAATATATTGAATGCGATTGGTTTTAGAGCTTTAAAGATAGGTCTTCTCTGCCGTGACGCGTAAAGTCCTTGTACGACAAGTTCGATATTTCGCCTG
The DNA here is from genome assembly GCF_040414725.1 of Anabrus simplex. Lineage (NCBI taxonomy): Eukaryota > Metazoa > Arthropoda > Insecta > Orthoptera > Tettigoniidae > Anabrus > Anabrus simplex. Next base: position 241,380,415 of record NC_090267.1, on the reverse strand, counting down.
TATTAGCGTATGAGTATGTGCCCAAGAGACCAAAACACAGTTTTACGGGGTCCATTCGGTATTCCGGAATTATACATAGCCTATCTTGCCCGGAATGATGATATCTTTCAAAGGTTAAAAAACAAATTAAAATCGTTCCAGTAGCTCCTGGGATTACCCATTACATAGCCACAAACTCAGTCCCTCTTTATATATTCGTACTAGCTGTAGTACCCGGCGTTGTCCGGGTAGCTTTTGAATGCTTTCCTTTAGTATTTGTATTACCAGTTAGTTAAGAGTGAAGTGGATGCTTATTTATTTATTTTTGAGATGTTGATTTTACGACCAATTATGCAGTTTTAGAGTTATTTAGATGTATCTGATTTCAAGTTTTAGATTATTTAATTTTCGTGTAAAACCTTGTCATTGTGGAGGCTAGAAATGACTGGGAAGTATTTGATTTTTTCTAAAAATTAAAAGTAATAATAATATGTATTTACCAGTCGCAACGTACATAATAATGTACACGATTTCGGCAGTCATTGAGACTGTCACAATCATCCTAGTGACCCCGGAAGCAGTGGGTTCAACACTCATCTCGTTCATTTTATACTACGTACTTTTTTTTTTGTTATTTGCTTTACGTCGCACCGACACGGATAGGTCTTATGGCGACGATGAGGGAGGAAGGGGCTAGGAGTGGGAAGGAAGCGACCGTAGCCTTAATTAAGGTACAGCCCCAGCATTTGCCTGGTGTGAAAATGGGAAACCACGAAAAACCATCTTCAGGGCTGCCAACAGTGGGGTTCGAACCCACGATCTCCCGAATACTGGATACTGGCCGCACTTAAGCGACTGCAGCTATCGAGCTCGGTACTATGTACTTTTAAACCCTTCTCAGCTCCTGTCTCAGTGGAGACTGAACGTGGACTTAAACGGTATCAAGAGCGTTATAGTTCGTATCAGAGACACATTAACGATGGATTTTGACATTAATATTGGTTATTTTCAATTATTTTTGCCCGTCAGCCCCTCTCATTCCCCATCCCCCGCGGAGGCTGTTATTTTTCATCTCCATAGCATTTTTTCTAAGATGGTAAGTCGTATGTGTACCAAGTTTCGTTGAGAGCCATTCTGGAACATAACCACATACAGTACATGCAGAATATCCGTCATATTTACATTCAATTTCACCCTTTCTCAACCTTCATAATGATTGCGGCTGAAGTATGCCTTAACCATCCAAAGTGTCACAGTTCAACTTTTGACCTCGTAAAGAAGGTAATCGACATTAATATCAGTCAAATTCGTTTATTTTTATATTTCACCATCTCCCCTAGGAGCGCTAGGGGTGTTTTACCGAACAGTATTTTTTTTTTCTGATAGTAAGTCATACGTGTACCAATTTTATATGAGGGCTGTGCTGGATGAATAAAACATACAACCGTAATTTTGGTCATTTTGAACATTTCCCTTTCCACCCCTTCTAATATCCATGGCGATAGAGGCTGAACAACGACACCGGAGTGTGATTATTCATCTCAGCGACCTCGAAAAGTATGGCTGCACCTTAATTAAGGCCACGGCCGCTTCCTTCCAATTCCTAGGCCTTTCCTATCCCATCGTTGCCGTAAGACATATCAGTGTCGGTACGACGTAAAGCAAATTAGCAAAAAAAAAAAAAAAAGATAGAAATGTATGGATTCGACACAATTTTCGAATATTTTTATATATCATTCCCCTATCGTTCCCCCACCCCGAAAGAGGCTAAAATTGGGCATCAAAAATTTTCGGCGTGTCACTATTCATCTCAGCGACAGCGAAAAGTATGGATTCAATACTACTTTCGATGATTTTTATATTTCACCCCCTCGTCCCCTACCCCTAAGCGTAGGTGGGGTGTCTAACTCCCACGTGGTTTGTCTCATGATACTAAAATTCGGAGTGCCGCTATTTATCTCAGTGACCCCGAAAAATGTGGATTCGACATTACATTCGACAATTATTATGTATCACTACCCCTTCGCCCCCACCCCACGGGAGCTGAATTTGGACTTATAAAAAATCCAGTCTCTCACTATTCATTTCAACAACCACGAAAAGTATGGATTCGACACTATTTTCGGTCATTTGGATATATCATTCCCCCTCGCCCCCCCCCCCAGAGAGACTGAACTTGGATTTTAAAAAATTCCGGAGTGCCAACATTCACCTTGGCGACCCCGAAAACTATGTATTCGACATTATTTTCGATTAATTTTATATATCACTCCTCTCGCCTCCACCCCAAAAGTGGTTGAACATGGTCTTTAAAAATATTCAGATTGTCACTATTCATCTCAGCGACCACGAAAAGTATGGATTCGACACAATTTTGGAATATATTATATATCACCCCCTCGCTCCCGCTCCCCAATGGGTACATGGGGCGTCCTACCCACAAGTGGTTTGTCAAAACAAATCCGGAGTGTAACCATTCACCTCAGCGACCCTGAAAAGGGTGGATTCGATGCTACTTTCGGTCATTTTGATATATCACCCCAACCTCGCCCCCACCCCAAAGGGGGCTGAACATGTACTTTAAAAAATCCGCAGTGACACCATTAATCTTGGCGAACATGTAAAGTATGGATTCGACACTATTTTCGATAATTTTCTTATATCACTCCCCCCCTCGCCCCCACCCCAAAGGGTGCTGAACTTGGACTTTAAAATCTTCCAGAGTGTCACTATTCATCTCAGCGACCACGAAAAGGATGGATTCGACATGTTTCAAATATTTTATATATCACCCCCTCGCACCCCCCCCCACCTCAAATGGTACGTGGTGGTGTCTTACCTCCACGCGGTTTGTCAAAAGATATCCGGAGTATCACTATTCATCTCAGCGAACCTGTAAAGGATGGATTCGACCCCATTTTCGGTTATTTCGATTTATCACTTCCCACTCGCCCTCACACTAAAGGAGGCAGAACTTCGACTTTAAAAAATTCCGGAATGTCACTATTCATCTCAGTGACCGTAAAAAGTATGGATTCGACACTATTTTCGAATATTTTAAATGTCACCCCCCCTGGCGCCCCCCGCCCCTATGGGTACATGCGGTTTGTCAAAGGAAATCAGAAGTGTCGCTATTCATCTCAGCGACCCCGAAAAGGATGGATTCGACACTACTTCCTATTACTTTGATGTATCTCTGCCCCCTCGCCCCTACCCAAAAGGGGGCTGAATTTGGACTTTGAAAAATTCCGGAGTATAACTACTCATCTCAGCGAATCCGAAAACGATGGATTCCACACTATTTTCGTATATTTTTATATGTGTCACCCCTCGCCCCCTCGCCCCCCGCCCCTATGGGTTCATGGGGAGTCTTACCCCCCACGCGGTTTGTCAAAAGAAATCCGGAGTGTCACTATTCATCCCAGCGACCCCGAAAAGGATGGATTCGACAGTATTTCCTATTACTTTGATATATCACTCCCCCTCGCCCCCCACCCAAAAGGCGGCCGAATTTGGACGTGGAAAAATTCCGGAGTATCACTATTCATCTCAGCGAATCCGAAAACGATGGATTCGACACTATTTTCATACATGATGAGTGACCCCCCTCGCTCCCTGCTCCTACGTGTACATGGGGTGTCCTACCCCACGCGGTTTTGACTTAACATATTCCGGAGTGTCAGTATTCATCTCAGCGACCACGAAAGTATGGATTCGACACTATTGTCGAACATTTCATGGCACCCCTCTCGCCCCCCACGCCCCTATGGGTACGTGGGGTATCCTGCCTCACGCGGTTTGTCAAAAGAAATCCGGAGTGTTACTATTCATCTCAGCGACCCAGAAAAAGACGGATTCGAAACTATTTTCTATTATTTTCATATATCACTCTCCTCGCCCCCCAAGCAAAAGGGGGCTGAAATTGTACTTGAAAAAATGCCGGAGTGTCACTATTCATCCCAGCGACCACGAAAAGGATGGATTCGACATTTTTCAAATATTTTATATATCACCCCCTCGCACCCCCCACCTCAAATGGTACGTGGTGGTGTCTTACCTCAATGCGGTTTGTCAAAAGAAATCCGAAAACGATGGTTCGACACCATTGTCATATAGTATGATATGTGACCCCCCTCGATCCCCCGCACCGACGTGTACATGGGGTGTCCTATCCCACGCGGTTTTGACTTAAAAATATTCTGGAGTGTCAGTATCAATCTCAGCGAATCCGAAAACGATATATTCGACACTATTTTCATATATTCTTATATGTGACCCCCTCGCGCCCCACCGCCCCTAAGGGTAGTTCGGGTGTCTTACCCCAACGCGGTTTGTCAAAAAAATCCGGAGTGTCACTATTCATCTCAGGGACCCCGAAAAGGAAGGATTCGGCACCATTTTCGAATATTTTAAAATGTGACCCCCCTCGCCACCAACTCGCCACCCCCTCGCCTCTGAGGGTACTTCGGGTGTCTTACCCCAACGCGGTTTGTCAAAAAAATCCGAAGTGTCACTATTCATCTCAGCGACCCCGAAAAGGATGGATTCGACACTATTTTCGATTATTTTGATGTCACTCCCCCTCACCCCCCACCCTGGAGTGGGCTGAATTTGGACTTTAGAAAAATCCGGAGTGTCGCTATTCATCCCAGCGACCCCGAAAGGTATGCATTCGACACCATTTTCGAATATTTGTAAATGTGAACCCCCTCGCCCCCCCGCCCCTAAGGGTACTTCGGGTGTCTTACCCCAACGCGGGTTATCAAAAAATCCGGAGTGTCACTATTCATCTCAGCGACCCCGAAAAGGATTGATTCGACATTATTTTCTATGATTTTGATATAACACTCCCCCTCGTCCTCCAAGCAAAAAGAGGGCTGAATTTGGACTTGAAAAAATCCCGAAGTATCACTATCCATCTCAGCGAATCCGAAAACGATATATTCGATACTATTTTCGTATATTTTTATATGTGACTCCCCTCACCCCCGCCCCTTAGGGTACTTCGGGTATCTTACCCCAACGCGGTTTGTCAGAAAATTCCGGAGTGTCACTATTCATCTCAGCGACCCCCAAAAGGACGGATTCGACACTATTTTCGATTATTTTGATATATCACTCCCCCTCGCCCCCCACCCCGAAGGGGGCTGAATTTTGACTTTGAAAAATTCTGGAGTGTCACTATTCATCCCAGCGACCTCGAAAAGTATTGATTTGACACCATTTTCCAATATTTGTAAATGTGACCCCCTCCCCCCGCCCCTATGGGTACATGGGGTGTCTTACCCCCATTCGGTTTGTCAAAAGAAATCCGGAGTGTCATTATTCATCTCAGCGACCCCGAAAAGGATGGATTCGACACTATTTCCTATTACTTTGATATACCACTCCCCCTAGCCCCCCATCCAAAAGGGGGCTGAATTTGGACTTGGAAAAATTCCAGAGTATCACTATTCATTTCAGCGAATCCGAAAACGATATATTCGACATAATTTCTGTATATTTTTATATGTGACCCCCTCGCCCCCGCCCCTAATTGTATTTGGGGTGTCTTACCCCCACGCGGTTTGTCTCCTGATACTAAGTCGTAAGTGTACCAAGTTTGGTGTAAATCGCTCCAGTGGTTTAGGAGGAGATGAAATACATACATACATTCATACATACATACATACATACATACATACATACATACATACATACATACAATGACATATTTATATATATACTAGCAAATGTACCCGTGCTTCGCTACGGTATTCTACAATGTATGCGGATATCGAAGTAAATTGCGGTACATGAAGTGAATAATTTTTTTAAAATGCAAGTCTCTTGGCGTTATCCAAGAAAAAGCATAGGGGGGTCCGCAGATGTTGTTTCCAATGTGAAGTGCGAGTTGCAGAGTTGTGATGATAACGACAGGTCCACGTGTCTGCCCCAATTCACTATGCGTAACGTCAGTCACATTATGATGGGTAAATTTGTTTATAATCGGGGGCATCTATATCTAATGATAAAGATAATCAGGTAAAAGAGTTTAAAAAATGCACGCTCCCTTGCCTTCTGCTAGTCAAATCAAGAAGGGAATTATGCATTACAATGGTACACAGGCGTTGGAGAACTACCCCATTCCTATTGCTAGTTAAAGTCTATGTGGGAAGTACTAATTACAACAGCAGACGCCCTCCTGCTGAGAGTTACTATTGATTTATAAAGTATTAATTACAATGTAAGACACACGCCTTTCTAGATCGCTACAAATCGACTTAATAAATGTAGATCGACATACGGAAGTATATGCATGTTCACCTTCATTTACAGAATAACTGCTGCTAAACGGTTCATTCATATTGAAAAACGGATTGTATAAAAAGACGACTCTGGCCTCATTTAGCTATTTAAATGGCTGGCCCTATGATATTTCCTCGTATCTCATCTATTTAAAGGCAAGATAATTTTGAAACGTTGAATAGGGTGAAATTTGTGTAAGGTTTTCACACAGTGAATTAATTTTCAGATACGTATGCGACAGCTTCAAACATAGAATTTGGCTGGGTGGGCCAATATTCGAGTATAATTTGATGATCCCATCTTTCCTATAAGTGACTCAAACAATCAGTTATACGTGTACAAAGTGCAAAATATAGGTAAATCCAGAAATAGAGCCAAATTTATCATAAGGGATAGAGATACGACAAAAAGTCATAGGTCCAAAGTTGTAAATCACTCCAAATTGAACAGGGATTGTGCCATCCGTTTTGTGATACGACTTACCGTTTAGCTACCAAATACCTCGAAAGGAAGGTCTGCACCGTCATTAAAATTGCCTCGATATTACGATATTTTTTGGGGGTAGAAAATACATTTTTTTGAACATTTCGAAAATTTTCCATCGGTTACAGGCAAAAAGCTAAAATTTTGCCAAATTTCTATTTTCTAACTTGTCTGGGAGATTGTGTTGCCACCTTGATATGGGGGAGGGGGTTAAAAATTAAGACTTTCAGGAAACTTTTATGCCCATGGAACCTATAGGTTATCGTTCTGGATAAATATCACCGACTGTGTTCTTACGCAGATTTGAAACTCCCAACGTGTCCCTCTCAGAGAATTTTGAGAATTTTAGATTTTTCTAGGGATCCTCAAGTCATCAGGTTGTCTGGTACCAAGTTTCAAGTTTCTAGGATGCCTAGAATGGTCTCATTAATTCACGTCTCTTTTCATTTTTAAGCCTTAATTTATATATGTATAGTACAGTATATATATATCGCGCCAAACTGACTTCTATTTATTAATATGGATTATATATTTCACCCGCTTCCGAAGTGGTTCTAGGGGCGTCTTACTCCCACAGTATGTTTTCCAGGCAGTAAGTCATATTTGAAAGTCATACTGGAACATACACACGTCTATTACCTTGGGCATTCTTGACAATTTATTTTTTCACACTTTCTCACCCTCTATGCCAAAGAGGGGCATTTTTGACAATTTATTTTTTCACCCTTTCTCAACCTCTATGCCAAAGGGGGCTGAAGCTGGACTTTAAAAATCCAGAATGTTACTATTCATCTCAGCGACCCGGAAAACTATGGATTAGGCAGTATATTCGATTATTATTATATTTCACTCCTCCTCCCCCCTAAAGGGGGTTAAACTTTGAGTTAAAAAAACGGGAGTGTTACTATTCATCTCAGCGACCCCGAAAGCTATGGCTTCGACACTATTTTGGATAATTTCTAAATCTGAATCCCCTCACCCCCCACCAGAAAGGGGAATGAACTTGGACTTGTAAAATATTCGGGGTCTCACCATTCATCTCAGCGACCCCGACAACTATGGATTCACCATTATTTTCGTTTATTTTTATATATCACGCTCCAATTGCCACCCACCACGAAGGAGGCTGAACTTTAAAAAATTCCGGAGTGCCATTATTCATCTCAGCGACCCCGAAAAGTATGGATTCGACACTACATTCTATGATTTGTATATCTCAGCACCTCGCCCCCCGCCACTAATGTTTCCTGGGGTGTATTACCCCCACGTGGTTCGTCTCCTGATATTAAATTCAGGAATGTCACTATTCATCTCGGCGACCCCGAAAACTACGTATTCGACAGTATTTTCTATTATTTCTATATATCACTCCCCATACTCCCCCCCCCCAACGAAGAGGGCTGAACTTGGACATTAAAAATTTCCGCAGTGTTGCTATTCATTTCAGCGAGCATGAAAAGTATTGATTCGACACTACTTTCGATGCTATATATGTCTAAACCCCTGCCCCCCCCCCCCTAAGTGGTCCTGGGGTCCTACCACCACGTGGTTTGTCTCTTGATACTAAAAATCTTAAGCGTACAATTCACCTCGGAGACCCTGAGAACTGTGTATCCGACACTATTTTCGATTAATTTTATATATCACTCCCCCGTCGCCACCCACCCCAAAGGGGGATGAACTTATACAATATCCGGAGTCTCACTATTCATCTCAGCGACCCCGACAACTATGGATTCGACACTCTTTTCGATTATTTTCATATATCACTCCCCCATCGCCCCCTACCACGAAGGGGGCTGAACTTGGACTTAAGAAATTTCCGGAGTGTGACTATTCATCTCAGCGACCACGAAAAGTATGGATTCGACACTACTTATGATGATTTTTGTATCAGAGCCACCTTCCCCTCTGCACCTAAGGTTTCATGGGGTGTGTTACCCCCACGTGGTTTGTCTCCTTATACCAAAAATCCGCAGTATACAATTCACCTCGACGACCCCGAAAACTATGTATTCGACACCGTTTTCATTTAATTTCATATATCAGTCCCCCCTCGCCCCCCACCCAAATGGGAGCAGAACTTTGACTTTTAAAAAATCGGGAGTGTCACTATTCACACCAGCGACCCGAAAAAATACGGATTTGACACTATTTTCGATTTTGTTTTACCTGATCCCCCTAAACCACCACTCCTAAGGGGGTTAGAGGTGACTTACCCTCACAGTGCTCGTCTCCGGATAGCAAATAATAAGTGTTCAAAATTTGACTGAAATTGCTCCAGTGGTTTAGAAGAAGATGTATCATTTACAAACATACATATATACATACATACATTTTCGTTTATTTTTATATATCAGTCCCCCCTCACCCTCCAAAGGGGGCTGAACTTGGACTTTCAAAAACCCGGAGTGTCACTATTCATCTCAGCGACCCCAAAAAGTATAGATTCGACACTATTTTCGTTAATTTGTATATCTGACCCCTTGCCCCCCCCCGCCCCTAAGGTTTCCTGGGCTGTCTTACCCCCACGTGGTTCTCCTGATACTAAAAATCCGGAGTGTACAATTCACCTCGACGACCCCGAAAACTATGTATTCGACAGTATTTTCGATTATTTTTTTCCTGACCCCCAACCCCCCACCCCTAAGGGGGCTAGAAGTGGCTTACCCCCACAGTGCACGTTTCCAGATAGCAAAGAATAAGTTTCAAAATTTGATTGAAATTGCTCCAGTGGTTTAGGAGGAGATGTGTCATTTACACGCATACATACATACATTTTTATATATAGTAAGATAGTAAGAAGAAGGAGATTATGCTTGCTTTATTATTACATTATTTATTTTATTTTGCACACTGCAGACATCTAAACTTAAACTGTATATCCGAAGAAATTATTCGAATCCGAGGAATGAATATTACTTCGCTCGCGGCATGCCCAATCATGAGAATGGCTTCAATAAAATTAGTCATCAGTTTCAGAGTCGTGTTCATTGCAGAGGGCAGGTCTTATACTTAAGAAGGATAATTGGTGCCACAATTGACCCCTCTAAGATGTCGAGGGTACTCCAGGTGACTCCAGGTCTTTCGAAGCTCTGCCGTGTAGTCGATAGACTTGTAACTGTGTAGAACATCGGGTAATTCTTGTAAAAGTTGCTTGCTGAAAGAAATGAATGACATGATATATGATAGCAAGAATGAAGAGGATGAAACCCGGCGCCGGCTCATAGCCCACTCCTCTCGAATAGCTCAAGACTTAACGTCCCGATCCGACGGACGAATCGTATGCCCTCCCACCATATAAGACCAAAAACAGCTTCCTACGTCCTGGACGTAAAATGGCTCCTTGAATATTGTGTTCTCTACCTATTTATGTACGTTGCCTAGCGACAGCGACTCTATGCATTTAATCTTGGTGACAGCACGTTGGATTGTCATATCCCAATGCACGTTTTCCAATAGTTTTTCGTTCATAACTCACCAACGAAAGCGAAAATGAAAATTCCGGCTTCTAGGTGCATTCGGACCCCTTTCCATCTACCTATGTTCAAAATTTCAGATCTCTACGTGCTGTAGATTTTGCTGGGCATCGCGCACAGACACACACACACACACACACACACACAGACAGACAAACACTTCCTTTTATAATATTACATATTGATAGATAGACTATTAATTTACGGTAATTTGAAAACTGCTAACGTCATGTCTGTTGCCGTGTTTGTACGTAGAACTGGATTAAACATTTTAAGACAAGAAAGTTATTTTGTTAAGAGCTATTGAGAAAATAAAGATGGATATTTAAATTAAGTAGAACTGTTAAAATGATTGTTATTACTAGCTTAAACCCGTACAGACATGACGGTCAATGGGGTAAATACTTATTGGATATTTCTTAGGTACGGCATTCCTCGAAATTTATTTTTTACATTTTTCTTTACGTCGCACCCACACAGGTTGGTCTTACCACGGCGATGGAATAGGAAATGGCTAGATGTGGGGAGGAATCAACCGTGACATTAAGGTACAGCCCCAGCATTTGCCTGGTGTGAAAATGGGAAACCGCCGGGCTGAGTGGCTCAGACGGTTGAGGCACTGGCTTTCTGGAGCGGGGAATTGCTCTGCAAGGAATGACGTACTGTATATACATTCATTAAGAGGGAATAAACATTTCCCCCATAATGAGGTTGCCCATGAGGACAAAGTATGCTATATACTTTCATGACTATATAAATGATTCCTCAGTAAGGATAATGAACCTTTCAAGGCTTTGAGGACCACATTTTTTGTTAACGTCTCTGTAGATTGAATCTTGAGCGAAATTCCTCGAAGAACTTAGGAATTTTTCCTTTTGCACCGATCATGAGGCCTATAACCTCGATGCTATCCAGTCCGTATTCACTTCGGTATAAGGGGATTGTTGGTTCGTAGATCATTTCCTTTTCCTCGTTAAACTTCCCTGGACTGATTAGCGTGTGATTCAAACCATGCCGTAAGATCAATAATATATCCATTCTTGTTATTTTTGAAGGCATCATATCAATCCTACGGGTTCTGCTGTTCTCCGACAATCCATGGACTTCTTCGTGCACTGTGTAACCAGCGTCTCGCAATGACTGAGCGATGGAGCTTCGTATGGCATGGTGTCTGGTAAGTAAGTCGCAGGTTTTCAGAGTAGGGACAGTATCCTAGGACATGAAAAAGAGTTTCTATCTCGTTCTGGCAATGCCGACCACGGTTATTGTCCTAGGACCTCGGCTCGACGTTAGCGGGTCATCTTCAGAGCATCACACCAGTCACTGCAAGATAGGCCATCATGGTGTATTATCCAACTGTTCGCTGTAAGGTTTTCTTTAAATAACACCTTTTCCCTTTTGAAGAAGATGGCACCATTTTTGGAATTCCTGATCTCTCAGTAATTGTCTTGGAATCCAAAAGACCATTTTTGGAATTTAATAAGTTGACACAAGTTGAAATGTGCAGGTTTTGTCGGCACTTGTTACTCTACTCAGAGAAATGCCTACTTCCCAAAATGTAAGGGTTTCCATTTATTAGTAGGGTAACAAGGACGCTAAATTGTTGCAGGACAGCTTCCCACTGTGATCGGACAAGTCCTAGATCTTTGAACTTCCGGTGTGTGTATATCATACCGTCAGGTGTGCCGGCAGGAAGCTGGAGGATTTCTTTTACCGCGCATTTTATCATTTTGTGGCCGTCTTTCAGAAATTGCAGAGGAATACATTTCAGCGCAACTGTCTGAAATGGATCAATCAATGTTATACATATGGAAGAATTTATGACGGTGAACGTTTGGTCTGCCTGAAGGCGAGGAGAAGATGACAGTGACTCCAATTTTAGACGTAGATCCTGCATCGTTCTGTGTGTGTCAAAGGTAATTCCGTTCCAAAAGTTCACTCCAAGAAATCTCATGGTCTCATCTTGCGACATCGCTTTTATATCTCCACAGAAGACAAACATTAGGCCATCATCAATCTGACCTTTAGATATGTTGATAGACACTGATGTAGACATATTGATATTCAAGTCTATCTCTCTGAATCTTCACATTGCTTTTTCAGTCAGATCTAGTGCAGAAGCATCGTCTGTACCAACAATATCAGAGTCATTGGCAAATCCCAGTACTGTGAGAGGCTTCAGCCCTTCTACTAATGGAAACCCATATTACCAACCTATTGATTCCTCCTTGAGTTCTTTCAAAATATGGCCCGTTTCGATATTATAAAGCGTAGGTGACAATGGCTAACCTTGTAAAACACCTCTCCTCAGTTTTGTGCTCTTCGTTCTCGAGTAGTTGGCTTCAATTAGGTTTGTATTGCCCTTTGAAGGGAGAGGATTATCTCAAAAAGTTTGGATGGAGCGGTAAAATTTTCTAGAGACCTTCTCAGATGCTCATGGCCAATGTTATCAAATGCCTTTTGGATGTCGAGGATGGCTATGGTTACATCAGGTTTCCCGTTCTTTTCCTTCGCCAGAATCGAATGTAACAATGAAATAATTGAAATAATATTAGTTATCGTGCCGGGTGGGGCAGTGAATCCCCTCTGATTATCATTGAATGACACGAATTCTCTCAACCGGCGAACTGGAACTCTCTCGATAACCCTACGTAAAACTAAACCGATGGAAATGGGCCTACAATTTGACGCAACTTTCTCTTCGCCTGACGTGCATATCAAGACAGTTCTTGCCTTTTGAAAACATGGAGGTACGTGGGACGTTACTAGCATTCTCGTTGCTATTGTAGCAATAACATCACACACGAAATCATCTTTTCAAACCCTAACCAACACATAATCTGGTCCTGGCGATGTATCAACAGCTATATCATTCACTGCGAATCTTTCCTCTTCCTTACAGATTTTGAGTAGATAGGTGTCATGCAAAGTGATTCGTTCTGATGCGGACAATGAACTTGGATAATCATTCCGTATGAAATCGTTGCTAGTTGAATAGAGAGAAGAGAAACGGTTTTCAACGTCACGAACAGGAATTTTTCTTCGTTTTCCATTATTTCCTAGTACTCTGTGGACTGCTTTTCTTCTATGATTGTAGTATTGAAATTGTGTTAGCTGATAGGCATACTTATTGCCCTATCTCTTTCGGATTGTCTTTCGGGATTTGACGATTTTGCATAATTTTTCTGGATGTGTAAGTTGTTTTTATGTTTCTTCAAAGTACAGAACTTTCTGGCAGGGTGTTTAGGCCCAGGAAAGACATCAATTGCTTTCGCAAGGTAGTCGCAGAAGTCATTTACGAAATTCGAAAACGTGGAATTATTAATATTATTATTAATATTAATTAATGTATATTAATACATAAATATTTTCCTAGAACAGCTCTTTCCATTTTTGCATATCCTTCTTGAATGAGCCCTTGACATACATTGAGCTGGCGGTACATCGTTCAATAAGACATCTATGGAAGCAGTGTTACCGAGAGGAATGTTATCCTTCGTTTGTCGATCGACAATAATTTGTCTTTGGACATCCGGATGCACTTTGCTGATATGTACGCCCAAACTCCTGGGACCTAGAAAATAACGTCCACAGTGCTTGCATATCATTTTGATAACTGTATCGTTTTGTACAAGATTCTCTAAACCTACAAGTGTGAGGTTAGTATTTGAATTCTCATCCATAATTTTGCCTTTATTAGGAATTGGAGCATTTGGTTCACTCTTGAGTAATGGCCTAAAAAGGTCAAGGATGAAATGTCGTTTTAGGAATGTATTATTCCGCGGATATTATTATTATTATTATTATTATTATTATTATTATTATTATTATTATTATTATTATTATTATTATTATAACAACATATATGAAAATTTGAAGATGGTGTATACAGTATATATAGGCCTATCCAAATGGTCACTAATTACGGAACTGATTATTTATAAACAAGAGGGGGCAGCTAAAGTTATCCTACCATGGGAGATGATTTCGAATCCTATAGACTCGATACATAACCTTAAGCATCATGGTGTCAATTGGTTATAATGTAAACAAACATGCTGGACTGAAAATATATCAAAATTGCCACAGAACGCTCAAGAAATCAACCAAATCACACCCATAGTAAAAGACTCGCTTCGCTTAAGTGCGGCCAGTATCTAGTATTCGGGAGATAGTAGGTTCGAACCTCACTCTCGGCAGCCCTGAAGATGGTTTTCCGTGTTTTCCCATTTTCACACCAGGCAAATGCTGGGGCTGTACCTTAATTAAGGCCACGGCCGCTTCCTTCTCACTCCCAGCCCTTCCCTTTCCCATCGTCGCCACAAGACCTATCTGTGTCGGTGCGACGTAAAGCAACTAGCAAAAAAAAAAAAAAAAAAGACTCGCTTATAAAAGAACGTCAAAAACACACATTAATAATATCAAATCAAACATAATCATAAAACATCCATAAAATCGTAAGCCTATAACCATATCAAACTAGCCAAGTCACCGCCTTCTTCTCTCTCATGCGTCGGTCACTTTTATTACCAAAAGCCAAGTATGAGAATTACATTGATCGATGAAAATAAGAAATATTTTCTCGCCCTATCAAAATATATATTGCACTGAATATTCCATATATCACACATTTGCAGTATCAGTTGTTCTTCTCTTTGATTATATTGGAATGTTTTGTGTAAAGCAGACATTAGCCTAACTTGTCTACAATAATTCAATCCGCTGGCTTTGATTTAAAGAAGCCACTGCAATTTAATACTGAAGGAACTCTCCTTTTATCTAAACACCTGAACAATATTAACTATTCTCAGCTTTGTAACAAAAGCTCAGTTTACCGCCAACTCTTGTACTCCAATTTAACTTCTCGTCAAGTTCTTCACAAGTTTGTTGCTGAGACCTACAGCATACTAGTTAATTTTCTTGTAAAATTGAAGTTCACCCTAGTTTCTTGATTTAATCTGAAGACTGTAGTCACTTTTATTGACTTTTAGGTGAGTTCATCTCATCCGTTTTCCACGCACAACCAGTAATTAATTGCTTTCCCTGTCGGTAAATTATTCTCTCTTAAAAACAACAGGTCGATATCCAAACCCACATAAGCATAAATTAGAAATATATCACACATTTCACTGTATTGTAACTTCCTGCAAACGCAGATTTGTTCACCTCCATAGTGTAATGGCTTGCATTATTAACTGCCGTCCTGGGAGGCCCATGTTCGATTCCCGATAATGTCAGAAATGCCATATTTTCAACAAGGCGGATGAGTGGTCATAAAAGGTACATGGTGGTATGGGTTTGTGCGTCTAAGGAACTGCACCTCATCGGGGCGAAGACACGAATTTGTCTGGGTCAACACGATAACCTTACACGATTAACTGCCTTGTCACAGGGACTGGGAGTTTATGCTGTCACCAGCAATCCTAAAACTCACACAACACTCTCCTCCTCCAAAGCAACACGCAGTTTCCTCTACACAGCAGATGCTGGTCGTCTTCATTGGAGGCTTAACCTTACAAGGGTTGCAACAGACTAGCAACAGTCATAAGGAATTATTATTATTACTACTATTACCATTTTAAGGCATTCGTACTCATGTTATTTAGTCATTAAGAGAATAGCTGTACTATTAGTCACTGATGGATTGTTGAACATTATTCAAACCACAGGGTCCGCAGGAGACGCTAAATAGGTTTCACTCGCGTGGATCTTGATCAACAGGGGCTGATGACTATGTGATTTTTTACAATTTATAATATAACCACTGCAATAATCACCACTATCCCCAGTTAACATGTCACTACAATGATTGAGTAATGTTTCTACGTCAGCGTTGTTTACCGTTAATGGAAATAATCATTTAAATTCATAATTCCCTTACCTTACGAGGGGAACACGCCAAGTGTAACAACCAAGTTTGCCAGAAACTTTGCTTAGTGAACGAAGCGTCGATATAAGCGAACACATGTCTCGGCTTACCCATAGACACTCGACAGTTTCCGAAAAAATGACGGTTGAAGTTTTCGTCCTGATTTATGTGCCTTTTAGAGTGTACCAAGATCAACCACCGCGATGGCGCAGTGGCCATCGCCATGACCTCACACTTCTGCGTCCCGCGGTCAAATCCCTATGAAATGTTTCTCGTCCATTGATTTACTTATGTCCATTCACGATTACTACACGAATTGTATCATTCAATGCATTTTTAAACATCGTTGTACTTTTCCGTCTATTAATATTTTGTCTGGTAAATTATTTGTTTTACACTAATTGCAGAGCAATTGCACGACTAGACGTGATGCAATCAAAATCCCGCATTGATTCATAATCAACTGCTATTTTTGAAAATGATCCGTTATGCGTGGTTTGTAGCAAACTTATTGCCAACACTTAGCATCTTCAGTAACGTTAGAGACGTTTCTTCCCCGAATGACATTTCCACCCAGAAATTTAACTGTGGGAACCCTCCCTTCGAGCGATGCTCGTGGTGAGCGAAATTTATATGGTTTGAATATTTCTACTATCGGAATCATCCAAGGGAATGCACCTATCTCCCTGAAGCGTTAATATAAGAATGGATTTATAAAACATTGTCATCCCAGAAAAATAACATGTAGGCCTATATATATTAAGAACATAACACTTTTTATTTTACAAACAATATTACGCTCTTTTATCCACTAACTTGATAAGAAACATTCGTCTAGTAATCGTCAATGGACATAAGTAGATAAATGAACAAATCACCGGGATTTGAACACGGGGCGTAAAATGCTGAAGCTTCGGCGACAGCCGCTTCGCCACCATGTCAGTTGAACGTGTTACGCTCAAAAAGACAAGTAAAGCGCGTCCGAAACTTCGTCATTTTCTCGGAAATGTTCGAGATCCTACGGATAAGACGAAACACAGGTTCGCTCATCTGGGCCCCTCTTTCGCTGAGCAAAGTTTCTGGAAAATCGGGTTGTTGCACTTGGTGGGTTTCCCTCGTTAGTTCATACACTATAAGTTGAGAGAGATTAAAAACTACCTTTTAAAGAGCTTCTGTTATGTATATATTTTAGATAAAGATAATATTTACACAGGTATTTGAATGTTTGTTAAAGTGTAACATTGCTTAGTTAATCCTCGTACGGTAAAAAACGTATGAAATATAAATGGTCGGGAATTTCATTCACACCTGTTTTAGTACGTATAGCTTTCAATACAACTAAGAAATGTAATGTTTGCAGCTTTAGTAAAGATGATTTTCCGTGGTTTACCATTTTTACATCAGGCAAATGCTGGGGCTGTACCTTAATTAAGGCCACGACCGCTTCCTTCCAACTCCTAGACTTTTCCTATCCCATCGTCGCTATAAGACCTATCTGTGTCGGTGCGACGTATAGCCACTAGCATAAAATCATTCGTAATTTCTGAGATATCAGGCTGCCTGGTATCGTTAACCGCAATTATATTTCCTGGAAATCTGTTTGAATTTCCTGTAATGATGCACTCTGTTGATTATTTTACAAAATGTTTTTGAAATGCCCACCCCTGTCATACTCCATAATTCTGTTGATCCGTCATATTGCGTTACGAACACGTCTAGAAATGCCTTGTATTGCATGTATCATTTGATAAGCCTGCACAATTTTTCCACGAGGAGTTGTTTCATTTATCCGCCAGTCACGGAGATCAATGAACATTAAGTAGCCTGGCCTAATATAAAGAAGTTCAGAGCACCATTAAATTCTGAAAAATAATATATCAGTTACCGGTACTTGTCATGTAGAATCTACGAAACTAATTCATTTTTATACTAGTGATGGTATAATCGAACATATTTAATTACCGAATAACCTCCATCCAATTATTAAAATAATCGAATAAAATACTCGAATGAGTTTCAAATATCGCATAGAATATTCGGATGCGTCATGAATATTTTTTTCGGTTTAAGCGCATTTTTTGCTATTTGCTTTACGTCGCACCGACACTGATAGGTCTTATGGCGACGATGGGATAGGAAAGGCCTGGGAGTGGGAAGGAAGCGGCCAGGGCCTTGTTTAACGTACAGCCCCAGCATTTTCCTGATGTGAAAATGGGAAACCACGGAAAGGCATCTTCAGGGCTGCCGGCAGTAAGATTCGGACTCACTATATCCCGGATGCAAGCTCACAGCCACGCGCTCCTAACTGCACGACCAATTTGCCCGGTCGGTATAAGTGTGTCGGATGGATAATCGATTGAAATAAGCGAATAGATGAACTCTTATGAAAAATAGAAATACGCCTTTGTCCGAACGTGTATCCAAATGTTGAAACTAATTGAATTAAACGTCTTAATAACATCACTTTTGTTTCGATTATTTCGAAAGCATTCACTATTCAGATGCCTCATTCAGTCAAATGCAGTTCCGAATGAATAATCGAAAAAATAATCGAACTTAAGAATTCACTGTTCGATCGCCTCATTGATTCGAATGGAATTTCGAATCAACAGTCAAAAAATTATCGGATGGAAAATATATTCACTATTCGAATGAATAATCGAAAAGTAATTTAATGGGAAATATAATCGAATAATCGAATAAACTATTATTTTGTATTCGATTATGCCATCACTATTCTGGACCCATGTTTATACACAATTTTTGTTTGAACTGCATGTAATGAAACGAACTTTCTAACTTTCTCGTGTGTCTTTTAAACATTCTGTATAGTGTACAACTCGGCTAATCTGGAACTTACATACCTAATTTCGAATAATGCTGTTTAGCTGTTTTTGCATGATGTGACAGATAGACAGGCAGACAGGCAGGCAGGCAGACAGACAGAAAGATGGACTTTAAACTGAACTTATATTCGACTTTAATATTTTTATCCCGAGATACAATTGAAGAATGCGGTAAAATTTTAAGGTTTGTAGACTAAATTATCGTTTAGGTACGGTCCTTGGACAAGTGATTGCTACAAAACTTATTTTCAAAAATCCCCTTCGGAAAAATCAAATGATCATAAATGTCTTTCAATAAAATGTGTGTCGCGATTTTACCTAGCAGCCGTACAGGCTGGTCGATGGCCAAGTAAAATCGTGTCACCATTTTTTTACGTGACATTATTTCGTTACAAAGATTTTCGGATGACCCCTAGCTCTAATATTATATTTGTGTTAAAACTCTTATTTATGACTAACAGCTACTGCTCATAACTTTCGTATACACGTTAAGGAACATTTCTGGAGTCGAAAGTTTTCAAATTGAAGTAACTTCTAGGTAATATGTGCAACAACAGTTTTTCATGCCTCATTATAAATAGAAATCCCCAATACACCCATCAATACAATTATGAGCTCAATATGACCTCATCGTACGATACAATAGAGCCACTATCTTATGGTACTAAACGTAACCGTGTCGCACGACTAAAAGTGAGTGAATCTTGCGACTCCGCTGAGGTAGCACGTAAAGAGAGGTCTCTTATAATTAGGATCAGTGAGTTCTACGAGTTTATGGCAAAAATCGGACCAAATAGTGAACATGTTAAAAAATAGTAGTGTGGAGAAACTCAGTAAATTTCTACCTCTCGTCAAATGGCAGGGAATATGATGATAAATTGCTTCAAAACTATCGAAAACGCATAACAGAGGACATAGAAGCATACCTGAATTACAGAAATACAACAAAACGACAACCGAGCGTCAAATGGCTTATTGAGAGTAGCTCGAACTCAATGCGACCGAACGTCGTGAGGCGAGTTCAAAGCTACTTGTGCCTCAGTCGTGTACATCTACCACCCATCACTAGACAGTTATTTGGAATCAATGGATGTGCATACTGATCGCCGTTGTCCTCAGGGTATGTACATTTGATTAGAATTAAGAGAAGGAAGTGCGAATAATAAAATTTCAAGCACATACTCACTGGATATTTTATTTCGACCATACTTGTCAGGCAGTGCGTATTCTGAAATCGAAAGACGGAATAAGTACAAAATACACCATGCCTATCAGAATAGGTGCATGAAGTAGAACGTTAAGTATCTGATTAAAGGTTTAATTCATGTAATATAATATAAATGATGTCCAACTAATTTTTCAACATAGCTTATATACTAAAGTTATGAACAGCAGAATGCAGTAGAATAATCGAATAAAGCCAGGCAGCTGCTCATTGTACTGTACGATCAAGTCTAACGAAATGGAAATGCAGAAACGTCACTTTACTAAATAAAGTTGCACGTGTTATTAAGTAATTTCGTTACTGTGACTCTCCTGTTTTCGACACTTATTTAGTTACATTTAGCTGAACTGTTCTCCAGCTAGAAGTATCTTGAAGAATATAGCACAGATCATTAGCATGCCACATCTAGCCATGTTCTTTTTCCAGTATTATTTAAAACTATATTCAATTCTTGAAGAATGTATTTCAGTGTAGTGCAACATCGCATAAAAATATACGAAAATAATATTGATTATCAACTTTATGTGCTAAAATATCTTAATCAGCCAGCGAGTTGACCATGCGGTTACGGTCGCGTAGCTGTGAGCTTAAATTCGGAAGATGGTGGTTTCGAACCGCACCGTCCGCAGCCCTGAAGATGGTTTTCCGTGTTTCCCATTACCACACCAGGAAAATACTGGGGCTGTACCTTAATTAACGCCATGGCAGCTTTCTTCCTAACCGCTAATTCTTTCCCATCCTTGCATCGCCAAAAAACTCTAATGTGTCAGTGCGATATTAGACAAGTAGCAAAAAAAAAAATCATCAGTTAAAAATATAATAGCAATTCTATCTAATTCACCTCCTTGCCTCAATGGTCAGCGTATTGGCCTTCGATACAGAGGGACCTTGGTTTGATTCCTGGCCCGACCAAGGATTTTAACTGCATGTGGTTAATTCGTCTGGCACAGAAATTATGTATTTGTGCTAGTCATGATACATCTATTTGTCAATTACATGAAATTAACTACAGAAACATGCAATAGTGACTTCATCCCTCCGTATAGCGCTGGCGAAGTTAGGACATCGAAACGTAAATCTGGACCAAGTCCATATCAAGTGCCCGACACGGTAGACTGGTAAAAAGGCCAGGAATAGGATGATTAGGGGAATTCCGTGTAATTTGGACCACTTAACATTAATCGTCCATAACTCTACTGACCGGATGAAAATTTCTCAAATTTTATACACGATAATTAGTAAAATGTATTAAACTGTTTGGTGAAAATAAATGTTAACATTATCTTTAGGATATGTATAAATAATATTTATTCTAAAATTTGTTATTAAGTAATTTGGACTGGTAAACATACACACGTATACCGTAAGTTATTTCATGTATTTATTATGAAACAGTAAGCAATAAAATTCGACATTATTAATTGTAGTCGTCACTTTTGGCATGTATGACTACTGTACTGAACCCATCTCTGACATATAATGCCGTCAGATAGCTCCTCACAATTGTAATCACATAGGCTGAATGGACCTCGAACCAGCCCTCAGATCGAGGTTTAAATCCCAGACCTGGCTGGAAATCAAACCCGCGGACTTCGGTAAGAGGCATGCACGCTACCGCTACACCACGGGCCGGCCTCAAATTATAAAACAAGTTATTTTAGAATCACAAGTAAAATTACGAAGAAACGTAATTATTACAATCGTTTCCAAAGCCCAAATTACACACTCTCCGGCAGTCCAAATCATTGCACGATATGCAAAGATTTAATCAAAAACAAAATAATATGCAAATTATCTTAACTGACACAACTACTTCACATTACACTTGCATGTCACCGTATAAGCTTACAAGGAATGTGAGTACTGTTTTCCTCTTCCCCCTTCAACATGAAGTCCATTCAAAACTACTTCCAGGAAGAAAATTACCCCTGGCTCACTTTTTGACCTTACTTCAGACAGGGGTGACCAAACTTGCAAATACCAAAAGTATTATCGGTCCAAATTACACGCTGGTCCAAATGAAACGGTCATCCCCTATACATCCACCAACTGATTAAATGTAAGCGAACACCTATTCGAAAATATCGTCTAAGTGTTTCTTGAATTACTGCTGTCTCTTCATCATTATTGTAGCTGAAACTCTCAGTGGGAGTGGGGGTGGGTGGGATGAGAGATACTGTCACCTAAGGTCTAAGGAGGAATGGAAAAAATTGTTCTTGCTGCGCTCTAGCAAACGTACTTAGTCATATGGTTCGTTGAGTTTCGATAATGTCTCCGAACAAGTTCACTCCAGAGGTGTTCTATAAAATAATCATTCTGATCCGTCATGTGGTGTATCGTTAGAAAGTTCTCGCAAGACCCAAGATGAAGGTACCACTACGGTTCGACTATGGTCCATACGGACAAAAATTATGTGGTCGTCAAAAATCTTATTTCCGACATTACAATATCGTGCAACCTCGATAGATTTAGAACAATTACTGTAGAACATAAGTTTGAACGACATTTCGAAAATGAATAATTGTATTGAAAAATTACCGTACATAAATCGTTGGAAAAGGGAATACGCCGTCATAACACTTCTCAGATTTTTGCAAATTATAACCACACCGACATATACGGGCTGTTAGGGGTATACGTCCAGATAATGCTTGTAGTAATAGAGAACGATGTAGCGCACCACTATATATCAAACATTTAGTAATCCTCGGAAGTTATTTTCGAGAGCAAAGTGATACGATGTTTTCAGAATAGGTAATATGTCTTGTTCCTGTGAATTAATAGCTTTGTTTCGATAACAGGCAAGTTACACGCCATCCGTGCCAAACTGGTTTCTGTTTATGTTTAAGAGCAAATATACTACTGTAACAGCTGGACGCTACCGATGCATAGCCACGAGATGTTACGTAACATACTTGCCAAACTGGTTTTGTGTTTATGAGCAAATGAACTACGATAACAGCTGAAGGCTGCTTCTAGGGTATGACATGTTACGTAACAGTCTCGCCAGATATGTTTTGTGGTGGTTAGTATTTTATTTCCATCTTACGGTCTTCAGACAACCCTGGAATTCGGTTTCGGACCCTGGAGATGTATCAATTTATTAGCGTTAATGCTGGTTATTTCGCTGTTACGTCCTTCAGGGGATTGGGATATCTGTGGTCATCAGCGCTATGGTCGAGTTAGTATGGAAATGATCTGAATACCTGTTTCGGTGCGGGATCTGTACGAGCGTGTGGTATAATTACTGGAGCGTTACGTTGGGATAGGAGCGCCGGAACGTGAAATACGGTACGATCCTCGTTGTGCATTGTATACAAGTAGAAGAAAGAATGCAAAATCGTGTTGACGTGTATGTAAAGAAAGTTTTTTACGTCAACGAGAATATGCATGGGATAGGATGTCCAAATGAGTAGTATCGGAATTGAATTATCGATGCACATCGAACGCTTTGTTTCAAACGAATAATGGACATGTTATACAACTAAATACATTAGACTTACCTACATTACCTGTCGGACTGAGCGGCTCAGACGGTTAAGGTGCTGGCCTTTTGATTCCACCTTCGCAGGTTCGAACCTGGCCCAGTCTGATGGTATTTGAAGGCGCTCAAATACGACAGCCTCACATCGTAGATATATTGGCACGTAAAAGAACTCCTGCTGTATTAAATTTCAGCACCTCCATGTGTCAGAAAACGATAAAATAGTTAGTGGGACGTAAAGCGAAATAGCGCTAATAAGAGGATGATTGGTCCAAGTAACCGACCTCCCGCTGCATCCATCCAGACATTAATTGAGAGGTGGTACTGAAAGTTGCCTTGACATACTGATAGGGGATGTTCCACAGCCCATGAGTGAGTTATGTACACATGTTGTGTGAAAATTACCTCACGTATCACTAATACACTTGACAGAAATTCTGGATTGCATGCTTGATCAGTTAACCAGCCGCAGTAATCCACTCTTAAATCAACACCGAGCTTGATAATAGTAGTCGCTAAAGTTCCGCCATTATCCAGTATTCGGGATATAGTAGGTTCAATCCCCTCTTTCAGCAGCCCTGATGATTTTCCGTGGTTTCACTCAGGCAAATTCTGGGGCTGTACCTTAATTAAGGTCACGGTTGTTTCTTTCCCGATCCTAGCCCTTTCCTGTGCCGTCGTCGCCGTAACACCTATCTTTGTCGTGATAAACGATGATCCCTGGCTCCGTACGAATAGTATAACACGTGCTGTTAGTGTACCAACTTGAACCATACGTAGGACACTGCATGAAGTGCGATTGCATCCTGACCACATTTAACGGTTGCATTGTCTTTCACCAGCTGATTACCAATTTTTTTACAAGTTGATGTACGTCGGGTACGTACATTTTCAAAACAGCCGGAATTGGAGTGTCGGAAAAAATAATCTGCTCCACGAGGAAACTCTTCCTTACGAGAAATTGTGGGTGAGTACTTTTAAAGCACATTCCAATTTGTGAGGAAGTCACTACAGCTTGCTCTCGTATTGCCAAGTCGGCGGGAAGTGACAGCTTGTTGGCATCAGCCTCAGCCTCAGATCAGCCGTGGTTCAGTGATATTCGGATGAAACTGTACCAATAATATATTTGTTACGTGATGTGACTAACGGCTTTCTTCTTATCTGAATTCTCGAGGGACCTAACTAAAATCTAGCCCTGATGAACTCAGTTGCAGTACACACACTGCATGACCTACCACAGTAACACAGTTTATCATGCACCTTACATCACACTAAATTCCTAAGTCCCTTAAACAATAGTTCAACCCTTGCTCTTGTTAGTTGATTGTGTGCTCTGTCTCTTCTGCCGCTAGTCATTTCCGCCAGAGGTGAAGAGGAGTCGCTTCAGTAAATTCACAAAAAACTAGCCCTTTAATGACAGGTGCAAGAAACATTTGTAATATAACGTGGTTCACAAACGAACATTCACATATTATATCCCCGGTACACTGTGAAGTGAATCGTAGAGGCTTCTCTGAAAGGCAAACATAACGTACCCTGTTTCAAAATCTTATGATGTGTTGTTTCGAAGAAATAGCACGTTGAACCGGTGGTGAAGGTGAAGACTTAGCAACGCTTGTGGCCTGCGCTTGGCATGAACACGGCTTGGCCCCACTTCTCTCCCTTGACCGATGTATGTATAACAGTGGAAGCCGGCATAATATGGCCCATGCACTACACGCGTGTGTTTGCTTTCCCAGCACTGTTTACAAGATGGGTATGAGTTCGTACTGTATAATTTTGCCAACTTCATTATTTGTTCTGTCCGTCACCGTAGACTAATGGTTAGTGTTATTAGCTGCCATCCTCGGGGGCCTGGGTTCGATTCCCGGTACTGCCAGAAATTTGAGAATGGCAGGAGGCCTGGTACGTAGTTAAAATGGTACATCCAGCTCAACTCCATTGGAGGTGTGCCTGAAAAGAGCTGCACCAACTCGGGATGAGGACACGAGTTTACTTATTATTTGTTCTCAAATTGTACTCAGTGTAGGAGAGACTAGAAAACTATGTTATTGTTAGGGCCAGGATTGTTATGTAATTACGTGTTCCATTCCTTTACTTGTTGAAAACTGAAAATGTGAAATTTAGGCGTATTGTAATTCTGATATGGTTATACTCGTGTTTAAATTTAAATTTTGTATTTTAATATTTTGAGTAATGTTACATATTTATACATATCATGTGAATAATGTAACATTTTTACACATTTCTCGGTAATTATTAAAATAAAATTTAAAAATTGTATCAGCTCTCAGACTATAATAATTGTATTAAAATAACCTATATCATATAGAATACATTTCAATTCCTAAAGTTGGCTTTACAATTCCTCTCATATTTGGGTTTCTAAACCTTTGTCTGTGAAATACAGTAGGACCGAGTGTCTTAACTGCACACAACAGCACTATTTTTTCCTCAGAATCTGGGATGACTAGGTGCCTTCCATCGGTCTGAGTTTCTATCAAACTCCATGCAGTATTGAAATGAAATCTACGTTATTAAAGCTCTCTATCTGTTCGCAACATCATTAGTGGCGAACAAGAAGAGGCCCCGGAAATACTTCACCCGGTTAACTTTATGTTTTAAAATATCCATCGCTGACATCCTGTGATGTTTAACGATCCTTCTCTCACTACAAGCGGATTATATCGGGTCAGCGATAAAACATCACAATGGAAAACATGCGTGTCACGATAAAACATATTTACTGTACTATTTGTGTTAATTAATAGGGGGTTTAAAGTCAGATTCTGTACTTTGTATTAACTTTATTTTTTTTATTTTCAGGGCATGATGGCAACAGGATATTAGCTACAACAATTCTTCTTGTAATGCCTTTTCCATTACTGAAGTTTAACCACAACTATGTCGAAGTATGTACGATGTTCGGCTGTCCTCATCAGCCTGCTGGAATCTATTGCTGTCCAATTCCGTGATTTCCTCATCCAAGGTTGTTTCCTTCACCGCAGCCCCTACGTCCATCAATTTTATCTTGCCGGATCAATTTAAGTAGATTGTACTTTAATTCCTTATAATATGCCCAAGGTAGGCTAACTTTATTTTCTTGATTGTACACATCAACATTCGTTGCTACGTCGCTACAATGTCTAATATACTCCAGGATTTATAGCGCACAAAATTATTTTGACCCGATCGAGTTGGCAGTGCATGAGTTACAAACGTGTTATTGATGTGTGCCAGTTTTAATCTAAATAAACATACTTCAAGTCCTTTCTCAATACAAATACTGGACTAAATGTGAGTATTACCACTCAGTGTAAACTTCGAGGACTGGACTCGACATAATTTTATTTAATTAGAGTGAAATTGATTATTTTCTCTTCTACGTGTAGAAAACCGTTAAGATATCAATAATCAACAGTTGAACATCGTAATTCAGGGAGGCTTCAAAGCCTTCCACCCTCAAAGAAATGACTTCTTACCAAGAAAATCAGTCCGTACATAACCCTACCGACAGTTCTACCCATAATGTACCTAAGCAGTCTCAGGTAAGTTATGCTTCTGTAACGCAGTTAACACCAATAAAATAACAGGCTATTATTATTGATGCTCACGACGGAATGCCAATAAGGGACTACGTGATTGCTGTAGGAAAAATAATAGATCCAGCTACCATACGTTATATATCTCGTATTTCAAACTCAAGAATTTGCATATTCCTATCGAACACAAAAATTGTTCAGGAATTGTCACTCAGTCACCCTATAATTAGAATCAATAATATTGATCTCACTCTCAGACCGTTAATTGTCGCAAACAAGAGAGTAATATTATCCAATGTATGTCCTATTTTGCCCAACACAGTCATTGAAGAACACTTACAACAACTGGGTATCAAATCAATGTCATCTATATCAAGCCTAAAGGCTGGAATTAATATTCCGGGATTCACACACATTCTTAGCTTCCGCCGACAACTATATGTTAAACCTGAAGATTTCAATAAACTACCGAATGCACTACAAATACACTGACTGACAGAGCAAATACAACACCAAGGAGGAGTGGTTCGAAAGGGATGAAAGTTGGGGAAAAAACAGAGTCGGCACGGAAGAATAATTGATGTTTATTTCAAACCGATATGCAGGTTACACAATGCGCACGGCATCGACTCAGTAGGATGTAGGACCTCCGCGAGCGGCGATGCACGCAGAAACACGTCGAGGTACAGAGTCAATAAGAGTGCGGATGGTGTCCTGAGGGATGGTTCTCCATTCTCTGTCAACCATTTGCCACAGTTGGTCGTCCGTACGAGGCTGGGGCAGAGTTTGCAAACGGCGTCCAATGAGATCCCACACGTGTTCGATTGGTGAGAGATCCGGAGAGTACGCTGGCCACGGAAGCATCTGTACACCTCGTAGAGCCTGTTGGGAGATGCGAGCAGTGTGTGGGCGGGCATTATCCTGCTGAAACAGAGCATTGGGCAGCCCCTGAAGGTACGGGAGTGCCACCGGCTGCAGCACATGCTGCACGTAGCGGTGGGCATTTAACGTGCCTTGAATACGCACTAGAGGTGACGTGGAATCATACGCAATAGCGCCCCAAACCATGATGCCGCGTTGTCGAGCGGTAGGGCGCTCCACAGTTACTGCCGGATTTGACCTTTCTCCACGCCGACGCCACACTCGTCTGCGGTGACTATCACTGACAGAACAGAAGCGTGACTCATCGGAGAACACGACGTTCCGCCATTCCCTCATCCAAGTCGCTCTAGCCCGGCACCATGCCAGGCGTGCACGTCTATGCTGTGGAGTCAATGGTAGTCTTCTGAGCGGACGCCAGGAGTGCAGGCCTCCTTCAACCAATCGACGGTCGATATTGGAACAGCCAGGGTGTCTTGCACATGCTGAAGAATGGCGGTTGACGTGGCGTGCGGGGCTGCCACCGCTTGGCGGCGGATGCGCCGATCCTCGCGTGCTGACGTCACTCGGGCTGCGCCTGGACCCCTCGCACGTGGCACATGTCCCTCCGCCAACCATCTTCGCCACAGGCGCTGCACCGTGGACACATCCCCATGGGTATCGGCTGAGATTTGACGAAGCGACCAACCTACCCTTCTCAGCCCGATCACCATACCCCTCGTAAAGTCGTCTGTCTGCTGGAAATGCCTCCGTTGACGGCGGCCTGGCATTCTTAGCTATACACGTGTCCTGTGGCACACGACAACACGTTCGACAATGACTGTCGGCTGCGAAATCACGGTACGAAGTGGGCCATTCGCCAACGCAGTGTCCCATTTATCGTTCGCTACGTGCGCAGCACAGCGGCGCATTTCACATCATAGCATACCTCAGTGACGTCAGTCTACCCTGCAATTGGCATAAAGTTCTGACCACTCCTTCTTGGTGTTGCATTTGCTCTGTCAGTCAGTGTATGTTTTGAAGGAACCAATTATTGGATCTACACTTCGCCAGACGTTCCCACCTGTTTTATTTGCAAAGAAGGAGGCCACATGGCCCGAGTATGTCCCTCACTACCTGAGACTCTAGAAGTAAACAACCAGCCACCTAATCAACATTCAGTTTCCTCTAAGTAGGACACTTCCAACCCAGCAAATGCATCTATGAATCCTCAGCTAACTACTGACCCTCAGCAAATTATTGAATATTCTAATGACACATCATCTTCCTCTAGAAACCTCCCTAAACAGGACATCTCCTTGAACTTGAACACTTCAGTCCCAATATATGAAGCAAATAAAGAATCACTCATAACTAAACCTCAAGGAATAAAACGACCCTTGCTTTCAAGTGACTCTTCAAATAACACTTCCAAGGCTGATAACAATTCATTCTTAGATAATTCTTCCATCTCGGGAGATGATAAAACAGATGATGAATTCCCTGTTCTAAGATCACATAAATCCCAAGACTTTAAACAGCATAAGAAGAAATTAATGGTATTAAATCCCCTCAGTCTTGAAGAACAACTACTTCCTGTTAAGGAAGTAATAGAAGCTAATCCCTCAAATGTTATTCTTAATTTCATATAACTCAAAAGTTTATTTGAAAATACTAAAGGAACATCAGCAACAAATATCTTACCTATTGCATTATATTATACTTCCCATGTTGACGATCTCACCGAGACGTTGCATAAACTATACCCCTACTATCAGGACAAAAAATTAAAAACAAGAGTACCAGACTTGTAAAGCAACTACTTACTGCCATAAACAAAGAAAGCAATAGGTCTGCCCCAGATCAGACAGTCCCAATAACTGATAAGGATCAAATCTAGTAAATACATCTCTTAAAAGCCATCATGAATTCTTGGATCCTGCAATGGAATATGAACGGATATTACCCTCAATACGAACATCTACAACAACTTATTAATGAACACCAATCCGAAATAATTTGCTTACAAGAGATAACTACATAGCTAATATGAGACATTTCACAGCATATCACATAAACAACAACAATCCCATTCATGCAAGTGGAGGGGTTGTTACTTACATTCGTAACAATGTTCCTCAAAAAGAAATACTACTGAAAACCAATTTGGAAGCAGTAGCAGTTACCGTTTTTCTGACATTTTCCCTATGCATTTCTAATATTTATTTGCCCAGCAGCCAGAACATGGATTAAAATGAATTAGTAGATCTGATAAATCAACTTCCTAAACCATTCCTCCTCTTAGGAGATTTCAACTACCATAACATCCTATGGAACTGTCTCTACACTAATACAAGAGGAAGGATAATTTAATCGTTGCTAGATTCTGAAAATTTGATCCTAATAGACTCGAATGGTCCTTTTCACTATGATATCCAGCATGGAACTTTTAGTACTATAGATCTACCTCTGAGCACTCCCGATGCAGCAACGAAATATACACCATCAGCTAGTAAAACCCTTTTCGGAAGTAACCATTTTCCTATCATAATAAATGGAAACAAGCCCCACCCAAATGTACGCCCAAATAAATGGAATACTAAACATGCCAATTGGCAGGAATATAAAGAAAATATTAAGGCAGAGTTATACAGATTATTGATTATATTGTAAGATAATTCACCAATATTATACTTCAAGCCGCAGAAAATTATGTTCCAAGATCCAACAGTACAACTTACAGAAAATCAGTTCTTTGGTGGAATTATTCCTGTAAAGATGCAATTAAAAAGAAAAACCAAGCATTCTACAAGTATAAACTCCATCCCACTTTGCAAAACAAATTACTGTTCCAAGAAAGTCGTTCTGCAGCCCAAAAAGTCATAAAAGAGAGTAAACGAGCATCTTGGCTGAAGTATGTGTCATCTCTGTCTCATCAGACCCCACAAAACACAATTTGTAAACACCTACGAAAAATAAGAGGGCTTCAAAAATTCTCACGCATCATAGCCCTCAACAAAACGACTGGATCAGTTACAACTACACATCACGATATTGCAAATGCATTAGCAGAGAACTTTGCAAAAATTTCAAGTGATTCCAACTACGAACAAGAATTTTTATCCTATCGTGAAGTTTGTCCTGTTTTACAGTCACACATCCATATAAGTGCTGACCAATGCTACAACGATAATATGAGTATTACTGAAGTACTACTTGAACTCAGTAGCTGTCGAAGTACAAGCCTAGATCCTGACGATATTATATATGACTTCTTGAAAGAACTTCCTCCTGAAGGCCTAGCATTCCTCACTGAAATATTTAATTTCATTTGGTCACAGAAAGTCTTTCCTGCAGCTTGGAGGAAAGCTATAGTAATTCCAATACCTAAGCCTGGCTGCGACCACATGTTACCAGATAACTATCGACCAATAGCTCTAACCTTCACTATGTGCAAACTAATGGAAAAAATAATAAATAAAAGACTAAAATAGGTTCTAGAACAAGAGCATTTCTTCACTGCAGAACAGTGTGGCTTCCGACAGTTTCACTCAACAGCTGACACCTTAGTAGTATTAGAGTCAGAAATCCTGGATGCCTTTCATTATGGCCAACATCTCCTTGCAGTCTACATAGATATTCATAAAGCGTATGATATGGTATAGAAAACGCACGTTATTAAAACTCTACTGAAACATAATATTAAGGGAAATATGACCAGTTTTATCTATAACTTCCTGCAACACCGACGCATTCGAGTTCGAGCTAATGGTGTCCTATCCCAAGAAGTTAGTTTAGAAAATGGTGTCCCACAAGGCTCAGTTCTGAGTGTAAGACTATTCTTAGTAGCTATAAATGGCATCACGTCATGCGTTAACCTTCCTGTAAAAACTTGCCTCTTTGCTGATGACATGACAATTATACAAAATTCTCTTGAAGATATTGCCAAATGGGGAAAACACAAAGGCTTTACCTTTTCTTCAACCAAAACCAAATGCATCTTATTTTCCAAACAAAGGAGTGATAGTAACTGCCAGAATTGTACCTCAAGGGAAATAAAATTGAGATAATAAATGAAATAAAAATACTAGGAATGACCTTTGACAGAAAATTAACATGGAACTCTCATCTAAAAACTGTAAGAAAATTGCCTACATCGAATTAATATACTCAGATCATTGGCAGCTAACAACTGGGGAGCAGGTCTTCATTAATGTGCACTTACAAATCTATAATTCGCACTAAACTGGATTATGGTTCTATTATATATAATTCAGCTACAGCGTCCTCATTGAAAATGCTTGACCCGATTCAAAACACGTCTCTCAGGATTTCCCTGGGAGCATTCAAAACTAGCCCGATCTCAAGTTTATTAATAGAAGTTAATGAACCCCCGCTTCGGACTCGCAGAAAACAACTGACTATCAACTACGCAGTGAAGATAGCGGCTCCTTCTCACTCCAGAGCACACGAGTATGTTTTCCCACGCTATCAGCCTCAACGCTATTCCTCGCAACAAAATAGACATATACCCTTCCACATTAGGTTTACGCAACACTTACAGGAAATTAATTCTTCACTTCCCCTGATTGCTTCAAGAACTAAAGAAGACATCACATTCCCTCCATGGAAAGATTTAAGTGAATTCAATAAAGAAACAACAGACAGTACCGTATTTAAACAAATGTCACCTAAAAAATGTGAAAGTCTGCCCAGACACACTCCTATATACATTGATGGCTCAAAACCCGAATATGGAAGCGGCTGTGCTGTTGTCCACTCTGATCACACAGTGAAATGTGCACTATCATGTACATGCTCCTTATTGTACCAGGAAGGCCTAGGTCCTGGCACATATCAATTGAAAAACTTTATTTCAGCATACAATTTCCGTCCGCCATGTGATCAGCTGAGCGAAGGAATATTCCAGTACGTACCAGACTCCACGACCGACTAGGCGAGGTCAAGTGACGTCATCTACCGCTTGAAACTTGCCTCACCTAGAGATATTTCTCGAAAGTTTTCTTTCGTGAACTTTTTAACGCCTTAACCAATTTGAACAGGACCAACGCTAAATTGTAGCAGACATCGTGAAAGTAAAATCCTGTAAATTTCATAGCAATCTGTCCAGTAGTTTCTGAGTTATAACAATATAAACTTTAAGAAGATCGAGCACTCTCGGTCACATGACATAGAATACCACCCCTCCTGGCGCAGATATATATGCCACTAGGTCAAGGCTAACAAGAAGTTCAGTTCAGCAGTACAGTCTAGCAGTGCAGTGCAGAGCAGTGCAGTATGTGTGTGTGAGTGAGACAGAGGGGAGACTGACCCTCGTACAGTATGTCAGTGCAGTCTCGAAGGCAGTACTTTCCGTCGCGTTTCGCGGAGACGAAATTATGGGATAATCAATCGCCGTCGTACTTGTAAAAGACGTCGCACCGTAATTAGTTCATCGTGCCGCGACTACGATATACTTCACAGACATTTCGGAGTATAACACGTGTGAAATTATTGAAGTACGAAGTTAAATATTGGACATTCACAAACTAGAACACGGCGTGTGGACTTAATTAATTTCACATAATATTAAATTACAACAATCAACAGAAACTGTCGTGTACAATAACTAACTACTCTAGAACTCATTTTTTTCTAATACAGTACACATCCTTGAACTGTGTCTCTTTATTTTACGTGTCATATTAGGACATGACTTACTACAGTGATAAACTTGGTGAACATTAAGAACTTTTTCTAAAGTAATATAATACCATCACCACCAGAAAGTCAGTGTTATCTGCTAGGATAACGATTCAAAGACTGTGGTCAGAGACTGTAATGAAAAATATTACACGTAACTATTACAATTGTTTGAACTGTGTATTTATGGACGTTCTCAGTGACGATTTAAAATAGTGTTTTATGCAGCAAGGACTGTAATCATTCATTTGACGTCATAAAATTAACATACGAACTGAACTGTGTTTAACAGTGAGTGATAGCATCTGTAAATACTACTTGCACTAAATGAACGTTCCGCGTGCTAAAATCACCTCCACGAGCAGCGGAAATCTTGATGAAATTCTACAAGATCCAGCTACCTTCAACATCATCTTATCTATGGTACCCATCGAGGGACGTCAACGTGGTTTCTTCGTGGAACATCGAGCTCGAGTCTTCGTCCACATCCCGCGGAATGTTCCAGATGCCCATCAGTATTTGTAAGCCAAATTTTCTTTATTAAGTGAGTAGTTACAAGCTGATTGACTTTTTCTTATCAATCTTGAACAGTGGTTTACTCAGTGCTGTGTGTGACGATATTTCGTAGTTTTTCATCATTTCTCAAAATTCATCTTTTAATGATAAATTTATTTTACATAGAAAAACTCTAGGATTTTCAAGTGTTCTATATTTCAAGGCTAACAAACTGAGAAACTTTCAACAGAAATTCAAATTCTTATTTCAAGTTTCAATTATAAGTGTGTGTTCATTTCATGAATTAATACTTAGAAAGACTTTAGGTGAAGAACTGACACTTCGTGTTTTCACAAAAGATCTGTGAGATTTTTTTCTCACGAACTGAATTCAAGAAGATTTACGTTAATATTTTTGATTTCAACAAAATATCTGAATCCTATATTGATATTGCAGGGTGATGAATCATTTAACATTATTAATAAATTGTTTGGAAAAGGTATAACCATCTATTATTCGCCCTGCGATTCTATCCTGATCTGTACCGGCTCCAAAATCAACTTCCACTACCTGAAATCCTTCTCATGCCCTACACCCCGAACTTTTCCTGGTACAATATTCACATGTGAACTGTATGCTATCCTAAAATCTATGGAATCCATGAAGAGTTCCCCCCCCAAAAGAACCTTTTTTAATCCTTAGTGATTCTTTATCAACAGTAAACCTCTTTCAAAATGCATCATCCTCAAATACATTAGCCCAAGACATACTGCAGACTTACAATACTGTGACAAATAAAGGACAGCAAGTTACCATAATATGGATCCCCTCACATAAGGGAATAAAAGGCAATGAACAAGCTGACATATCAGCTAAAGAAGCAACACGTCTTCCTGTACATGATCCAAACTTTCTAATCCCCTACTCCGATGTTGCTCCTTTTCTTACTACAACGATCCGAAGACAATTATTAACTGAGTGGACACGGGAACAACCCACAAGACTCCGTGATATCAGGCGTGGATCTACAGATAAACCTGATGTTTCATTCCTTCAGCGCCGAGAACAAGTGCTCATTACTAGAATACTTATTGGCAATAGCAAACTGACTCATGCACATATCTTCTCTAAGAAATCTCCACCAATATGTGACACCTGTCAAAAAAGAAAAACTGTTGACCACATTTTACTAGAATGTCATCTATACGATCAACAAAGACAATTGTGTAATTTAAACCAGAATAATAGTGTATGTGACATCTTGAACAAAGATACTCAGTGTAAAAACATCATTAAGTTTTTAGAGAAACAAATCTGTTTAATGACATCTAATTACTATCTGATCAATATGTACTGTTTTTTTGCAATTGTAACTCGATGTAATCAATGTAATTATCCTTTATGTATAATTATGAATGTCGCGGTATGACTTTCTAAGTTAAAGCGACAATAAATATTTTTTAAAATTATTTTTTAGTATTTGAAGTATTTTGATTATGTCTTTAATTCCATTTTTAATACTGTCAAAATTAGAAAACAGTAGACTATATAAATTATGTAAAGCAACACAGACAACTTTGTCATAAAATATGAAGGCATTTAAAACAATTTTATTGTCTCATTTCATAACCATAAATCATAATAAAAGTAATATAAATTTACGAATATCTTTGTAAATTTAATGCATTAATACCATTACAAATGTTATGAATATTACATATTAATTATACATTTAACTTATATTTACTACATTTTAACGTATATAATTTGCACTTTGACTTATATAAAAAAGCTGCCCTACTTATCAGACCTGGCATTCTCCTGAGCATGGCTCGTTCTACTATTCAGCAGACACCCTGTACAGTAACACCGCCGACTACTAAAATTAGTAAATAATATCTTCCTAATCTCTTAGAAACGATTGTACGGGAGAATATAAGCTCATGTACACGGGCAGACACATGAGCATTCTAATAACAAAAAGTACAGAAGAATGAAATGGAATCATTCCTACACCTAGAGATTTGTTCCCTCCTTCTCCCGATAGTTACGCTTGCAGCAGAGCTTGCGGTTCCCGAGAGAAATCAGACTGTTGTACGCAATTATTTCGTTCCTGCAGGTAATACCAGACCCTTATTGTCTGAAGACTCTGTTCGTTACTGAATTTACAACAAGGGGAATATCTCAGGATTTTCAACTCTAGTTTCTGTACCTATAACCTCTTTCTTTAATGTTTGGTAATGAACCGAATGAATGAACGGAGAAAGACTGCCTAACAATTCATACCTTACTGTTACAGATTCTAAATCGATATAATGAGTAATACACTGACTGACAGAGCAAATGCAACACCAAGGAGGAGTGGTTCGAAAGGGATGAAAGTTGGGGAAAAAACAGAGTCGGCACGGACGAATAATTGATGTTTATTTCAAACCGATATGCAGGTTACACAATGCGCACGGCATCGACTCAGTCGGATGTAGGACCACCGCGAGCGGCGATGCACGCAGAAACACGTCGAGGTACAGAGTCAATAAGAGTGCGGATGGTGTCCTGAGGGATGGTTCTCCATTCTCTGTCAACCATTTGCCACAGTTGGTCGTCCGTACGAGGCTGGGGCAGAGTTTGCAAACGGCGTCCAATGAGATCCCACACGTGTTCGATTGGTGAGAGATCCGGAGAGTACGCTGGCCACGGAAGCATCTGTACACCTCGTAGAGCCTGTTGGGAGATGCGAGCAGTGTGTGGGCGGGCATTATCCTGCTGAAACAGAGCATTGGGCAGCCCCTGAAGGCACGGGAGTGCCACCGGCCGCAGCACATGCTGCACGTAGCGGTGGGCATTTAACGTGCCTTGAATACGCACTAGAGGTGACGTGGAATCATACGCAATAGCGCCCCAAACCATGATGCCGCGTTGTCTAGCGGTAGGGCGCTCCACAGTTACTGCCGGATTTGACCTTTCTCCACGCCGACGCCACACTCGTCTGCGGTGACTATCACTGACAGAACAGAAGCGTGACTCATCGGAGAACACGACGTTCCGCCATTCCCTCATCCAAGTCGCTCTAGCCCGGCACCATGCCAGGCGTGCACGTCTATGCTGTGGAGTCAATGGTAGTCTTCTGAGCGGACGCCGGGAGTGCAGGCCTCCTTCAACCAATCGACGGGAAATTGTTCTGGTCGATATTGGAACAGCCAGGGTGTCTTGCACATGCTGAAGAATGGCGGTTGACGTGGCGTGCGGGGCTGCCACCGCTTGGCGGCGGATGCGCCGATCCTCGCGTGCTGACGTCACTCGGGCTGCACCTGGACCCCTCGCACGTACCACATGTCCCTGCGCCAACCATCTTCGCCACAGGCGCTGCACCGTGGACACATCCCTATGGGTATCGGCTGCGATTTGACGAAGCGACCAACCTGCCCTTCTCAGCCCGATCACCATACCCCTCGTAAAGTCGTCTGTCTGCTGGAAATGCCTCCGTTGACGGCGGCCTGGCATTCTTAGCTATACACGTGTCCTGTGGCACACGACAACACGTTCTACAATGACTGTCGGCTGAGAAATCACGGTACGAAGTGGGCCATTCGCCAACGCCGTGTCCCATTTATCGTTCGCTACGTGCGCAGCACAGCGGCGCATTTCACATCATGAGCATACCTCAGTGACGTCAGTCTACCCTGCAAATGGCATAAAGTTCTGACCAATCCTTCTTGGTGTTGCATTTGCTCTGTCAGTCAGTGTATTTTATTCCTCCTTAACGTTTATCATAAAGTTAGTGAAAACCTTGCAACAATAACAGCAGGTGGTTTATTTACGGTAATTAATATTTTTCGGGCTGTTGAACCAAGGCCACTGGATTTGCCTTTTCGTCCAGCAGCCGTGCGATTTACGTCATGTCAGCCACAGCACTGAACATGTCTATAGTAGCAGACAGTCCGATAAATTCACGATCTGATTCTCGGCCAAGACAATCAAGTTGTTAAAGATGTCAACAATACCTGCAAGGGAGAGGAGTTCCAGTGGGCCAGGGCTCTAAAACCCAGGAAATATTCGTTCCACAACCACCAGCAGCAATAACTTACATCAGCATTATTATTGCTATTAAGAGTAACTTTACTGAGAGTCTAATCATTTCCTGTGGCTCTTACTAGCCTAGTTTGGTAATAGTAATTATTATGTGAATAATAGGAAGAAATATGATTTATTTAAACGAACCAACTTCCCCTAATAATGTTTTGTTTGTCCAACCCTTGTCCCGTTTTCCTTCGAGGTCGCGTATGAGGTGAGATGAATCTGTCGTGGCGAGTTTTTATGACCGGATGTCCTTCCTGACGTCAACATCATCAGAGGAGTTAATGAGTTGAAATGAATGACGTTATATATGATAGTAGGGAGAGGGTGAAAGCCAGTGCCGGCATATAGCCTACTCCTGTCGAATAGCACCAAGGGGTCTGCTCAAGGCTTAACGTCCCCATCCGATGGCCGAATCACTGTCAACAGCGTCATATGCCCTCACTCCATATGAGCACTGCGGAGAGGTTTGAAATTTAATCCAGGCTTTTGGCACGCAATCTATATTATAAATTATAAATTATAAATTGTATACCACCCCCTCCTCTACCCTGCCGGCTAACATTCTGATGGTGAAAATGTTTTCGACCAACAGGACTCGAACCGGCTAACCTCGGTGTCCGACCGTTTATACTTCAGCGCCTTAACGATCATGGCCACCAGACGGGCTCCGGTAATAATAATAATAATAATAATAATAATAATAATAATAATAATAATAATAATAATAATAATAATAATAATAGAAAATAACTGATTTACGTCCTCCTACACCCTTTTATTGTTCTCGGAGATGCCAGACGCCAGGGGTGCAGAAGTTTGCCTCGCAGGAGGGCTGTTATATGCCGGTACATATACTGACAAAAGGCTGAAGTATTTGAGCACAAATTTAAGATATACTCGGTCTGTTCCTTGATGGTGAAATTCACTTTCTTTAGGGGTATTTGCCGGACAACGCCTGGCACTTGGTTGGATTGTTCTACACAAATATACATTGGTAGTTGTCCGTTTGAATTATTTCACCAGGGCCTCTAAGCACTACTGGCAGGTCTTAGGTGCAACAGGATGCCCACAAGACTGTCCGTCAAACAACATTCACACTTGAAGACTATTTAAAATTCATTTAAATTGGAGGTATAAATTTTCAGTCGGAAATTGTATTTTCAACTGTTATCTTCTTGTTTTTTATAACGTCAAACTCCCAATTCGTTATTGAAAATCGTTTCTAAGCAACTTCAACTCATTGAGATAGCTTATTTGGCATTGAAGTGAGGTATAAGAGGTGCTAAGCATGTTTAAATTACATTCTGCAGCCAACAACTTTTGAATTAAGTTTCAGACTCCTACCGTTAAATGAAGTTCTTTTATTTTGTGTTTTAGTGATCGTAGGGGAAGAGAATTTTTGTTCAAATTCGAAATTTTCCGATTTCCAAAAAAAAAAAAAAAAAAAGTGTAGCATTACGAAAATGTTGCAAACGTTCAGTTGGGAAGACTCAGAAGTAAGGAGACGAGCTGCTCGACTAAGTGAAATGTTTTGAGCTGTCAGTGGAGAGTTTTTTCTACTGGTTTAACGTCGCACTAACACATCGAAGGCTTCCGGCGATGGAAGGATGGGAAAGGGCTAGGATTGGGAACGTAGCAGCCGTGGCCTTAAGTAAGGTGATAAAATGTACAACCACGGAAAACCTTCTTTGGGGATGCCGACGGTGGGACTCTAATTAACCATCTCCCGAATGCAAGCTCACAGCTGCGCGACCCTAACGACACGGCCAACTCGCTCGGTATCAGTGGAGAGATGGCTTGGAATGGCATGAGTAGACGATAGGGCTTGAGCTGAGGTTTTAAGATTAGAAAATATCATGAAATGAACATAAAATTGGAATTCGGGAGGAAGAATTGGGGCACAAATTAGTTTGTAGAAAGAGGAATTAGGGATTGGAATAATTTATCCAGGGAATTGTTTGATAAATTTCGAACTTCTTTGAAATCATTTAAGTATATACTAGGTAAATACATGTTAGCGAATCTGTCACCAGGGTGACAACCCTAAAGGCAGATCTTTTCTGTTTCTTTGATTGATTGATTGATTGATTGATTGATTGATTGATTGATTGATTGATTGATTGATTGATTGATTGATTGATTGATTGATTGATTGATTGATTGATTGATTGATTGATTGATTGATTGATTGATTGATTGATTGATTGATTGATTGATTGATTGATTGATTGATTGATTGATTGATTGATTGATTGATTGATTGATTGATTGATTGATTGATTGATTGATTGATTGATTGATTGATTGATTGATTGATTGATTGATTGATTGATTGATTGATTGATTGATTGATTGATTGATTGATTGATTGACTCATTCCCAAAGTTTTGTCTTACGTAGAATTGGAACTGCCATGGTTTATCAACGTATTATCATACACATCTGAATCCATATCATCTTCACTACGAAGAATAACTGACATACACTTTTCCCTTTCTTACAATTATAGTATATCTAGATTATTAGCTTATACGCTAAGAATTCAATTACCAAATGTAGATACGATGCGTACGTTGAAGGAATGGCGTTTGTATTATTATTATTATTATTATTATTATTATTATTATTATTATTATTGTTGTTGTTGTTGTTGTTGTTGTTGTTGTTGTTGTTGTTGTTAATAATACGTTCCGTAATCACACTAGTTCTGTCTGTAAACGTAAAATTAATCAGGAATATCACAAGCGAAACAAATCAAGTCACAGAAAGGCATTTCCAGTTTAAATGTGCGATAATCACCTGTCATTTCTTTACGACAAGAAACGTTCCGTTATTGATGGACGTAGGCAACTTAGCACCACAAAGAAATGAGTTAATAACTTATTATCGAAAGAAATATATTTATGATCTACTACAAAAACCGGGCATAGAAAACCAAAAATGCAATATACGTAAACTTCTTTTTAGAGACGGAATAAAACGGCTGGGTTCACGTGGAAGGGCGTGAATACGATTCCCCTGATAACGATAGGGGTATTCTTTAACAGGATTTTTGTTTCCGAAAAAGTACTTGACCGAAATATGTTA
The DNA here is from genome assembly GCF_040414725.1 of Anabrus simplex. Taxonomy (NCBI): domain Eukaryota; kingdom Metazoa; phylum Arthropoda; class Insecta; order Orthoptera; family Tettigoniidae; genus Anabrus; species Anabrus simplex. The sequence continues at coordinate 241,339,000 of NC_090267.1, read as the reverse complement.
TAATCGTATCACTATCCAACTTCCGATCTACACGCTCAATTGCAGACTTTTATTTCTACCTCTCAATGATGTGGCAATTTCCATTATGAGTAGTTCATTTAACGTATCAGTAGACCTACAGACACGGACATTTTACGTTTAATCTTTCGTAATTCAATCGACAACGACTGGATTGGTCTCATCAGCGCAGAACATTAGAGAACAGCACCAAAATATCTAAAGAATCCCTCCAGTCTATAATATATAACGGGGTCCAATTTAGTAATGTTTTATTACTCTTAATTTTGGATACTGCTCTATATAGCCTATGCTGAAGGCAGAATAATGCCTTTCTTTAACCTTCTCAAACATGATACATGTAACTTGCATATTACTGCGTGGTATAACCAGAATACATGAAATTGTACGCTACTTAGCCTATATCCTGAGCGGATAAATTAATTTCAAACGGCCAAAAATTCTACTTGAATGTCCCGATAAAAAAAAGCGATTTGTTCAAATCCAAAACTTTAAATTCTTTACTAGACCAGCAGCTACTCTTGGAGGACAGGGATGAATCGAGTTGAGTAATATGGAGAAAAATTGAAAAACTTTAATCATTGATACATGAACAAAATGTTGATGACGCTTCATGAGGTGAAATATTTTAAGAACTTACTTAAGAACAGTTGATGGAAAAATTGATTATCTGAAATACCTGAAACCTTGGCCTACTTTGCTTCTCTACAGAGAGACTAGAATCATCAACCACGTTGTTGATGATGTTTATCAGGTGCATGATACTGAGAAAATAATGCATTTAATCTAATGCCCTAAAAGTGGAAGCTAATGAAAAACAAATTAAAAGTGCGTTTAAAAACGGATGTGAATTGCACATAATGTTGCCTAAGACTTGTAACGGAAAGAAGTTGGTAACATTGATAAGTTGCATAACAGTGACATTTCCTTGGTGAAATTCGTTAGACTAACTTCCTGTGACATTGAACGGTCCACCTCCCGTACCGTGCATTCTTCCCGAGACAACCAATTTCGGTTTTTGATTGAAAACGTTGAGAATGAATTCGTTCCTCAGTGCAACAGTGAGATCCTTTGAGCCAGAAGTTTTTCAGTATGACAGGTTAGCGATTTTTGTAATTTCAAATATGCAAACTAAATATTTTAATAGATTTTTCAAATTTTTCCTACATAAGAAAAATGCCTTCTATTATTTTAGAACAAAAAGTTCATTCCCTAATGGGTCACTAATTGTGAACACTAAAGCTATCTGTAGAACCTCGCTGGCGTCACAATTACCATTATCCTCACCGATTTCCTTGTCGAGCTCACATTCACAAACTTTAGAACAAAGGCTGATCATAAATTTATTCGCGATTCATTCCATCAGTTGATCATGATCCCGGTAAAAATCCTCTCCTTCTCCAGCATTTCGGCAAGCCTCCTTTCAATTTTACCGGCTTTATCAAAATCATCCCGTCTTCAAAACACTGATTTTACGTGAGCGTAGATTTTTGTGTTTCGTTTACAAGCAAAGTCATCTACCTGCGGCCTGTTCAAATAATTTGGTTCAAATTTCTTGTGATAAAGACGTAAACGTACGACAGTTTGTTTCCTTTAATTTAAATTTTATTTACTTTATATGACTTAAAATGCGGTTTGTGAAGTTTTATTAATTTGTGCATAGTATTGCCAGTATAAACATTCACTCATATAAACGTATGCACTTAATTTCGTAGCCATTCCTGCGTTTGATTTTTTCGAAAATTAGAATATGGTGTTTTATAAAATTCACGAGAATGACACCATACACTGTCCGTTACAAAAAAGATGTTAAAAGGTTTATTGGGAAGCAATCGCTCCCTAAAAGACACAGAATATTTTACTGTCCATTTCTTCGTGGTAATTTTTTGTTGATTTTGATTGAGAAGCTAAGTAGCCTTTTTCAAGAAGATATTTATTAATGCATATATTGCGATTTACCGTGACCCTGGTGATTTTCAGCGCTATTTCTGCTGTGTCCCACAGTCCACTTTTCTTCACATGTCATATTTTGAATAACCTAATACAGTAGAGTTATACTAGTCTTGCGAACGTTTTTAGTTAGATTAGATTTCACATACTTTTTGAGGTCTTACCTCAGCGCTCCATTGCCTTTTATTTAATAATAATAATAATAATAATAATAATAATAATAATAATAATAATAATAATAATAATAATAATAATAATGGTGTACGGCGTCCGGATTGGCCTGGTGCAAGTATTTTGAATTAATGCCCATGGGCGACCTACACGTTTATGAGCATTGGGCTCTACCTAGGATGAGTTCTAATTTTGAAGACGGTATATATACCCAGCCCCCGACCAAGAGGGACGAACCAATGACGTTAAAATTCACGACCTGTCCAGGAGAGGAATCCGAGACCATTTGACTAAACGTCAACAAGCTATGGATTCGGACTCCTTTTATTTGATAACGTCGCCCTAAAGTGCTACCACCCCTCATGCAAGTATTTTGTTTCTATCTCTCTCCGTTGGTAATGTAGGTCTCGAACAACATTTAAATTCCAGCAGAAACACTGGTAAGTTTATAGACAACTTTTATGAAATTATTATTATTTTAAAAGATTATTACGAGTATTTCTATTCTTATTCCACACAACTTCACGAATATTAACTATGTGTATATGTATATTTTCGGAAATGAAAAATAACTTTCGCGCAATATCGTATACAGAACCTATCGACTCATCTCACTTCCTTTCCTTGCACGAGTTTTGAATAGAGTTAAGGACTGGTAGATATCCCTCACTGTCCCAAAATAATCCTCCTTAATAGCGTCGCAATCTAAAGTATCCATGTAGGTATTTTTTATTTCTTAGCTGTCACGAGAATGTTTCTAACACGGACTTACGTGTTTCCTTCTTTTTTGATCTTCTCATAGATCTCTTCAAACTGTGGAGCTTAACAAATAGGTATCACAAGCAGGTTAGTCTCCAGACTTAACTCACCGATATCAGCGGCTTTCCACTTTTCGCGTTTCTGTATTCCTCCTCCAATTATTCATGAACACGGCACACAACTTCTTTACTATCCGATAGAAGTGGCCTTTCTTTCTCATTAAACGCACAACTATAAAAAACAGACTGTAAGACTTCTGCCTGTATTGTTCTTCCTTGGTACAGAAGGCGTAGGGCAAAGTTGCTGCAGCTTCCAGGTTGCCGGCCGTGTTACAAGACCATACACTTCCAAATAATTCATGACCTATCTCACATATGGCAACACTAATCTACAGTAACAAACTACGCTTCTCTTCACTGAAAGCAATGCTTTAACAGACAATGTTCACCTTTTATAATTTAAAACTCATACTACTACAGTGAATTATATTTCAATAACACGAAAAATAAAAATGGCTTCGTCAGATTTGCCTTTAGAATGTGGATGTTATATGACAATAGCAGACAACTGAACGGAAGCCGAACAAGTATGGCAATGATTTTAACACACTCTGTCGGGTTCCTCTCCAGAAAGGAAGGCGGTAGATTTGAAAGAACGAAATATGGCCGTTTTACAAGAGCGGCCATTTTACAAGACTTGACCCTATTAACAATTCACAAAGATAATTCCCTAAGAGATATCCAAATAACGAGCAGAAAGTAGATAAATTCAACTCAAAGTCCACATGTGTAAGACTCATCAGATAACCCATTACTGTTTTGATTTTTAAAATTTACTTTACGTCGCACCGGTACAGTCAGGTCTTATGGTGACGATGGCATTGTAAAGGCCTAAGAGTGGGAAGGAAGTGGCCGTGTCCTTAATTAAGGTAAAGCCACAGCATTTGCTTGGTGTGAAAATAGGAAACCACGTAAAACTATCTTCAGGGCTGCCAGCAGCGGGGTTCGAACCCACTATCTTCTGCTGTGCTCCCCTAACCGCACGACCAACTCTCCCGGTATACCCCAATACACAAGGACTAATCGCATCCTACATTTCCTAAAATGAATTAAATTACAAGTTACATAAAATAGTATACTAGATATTGCATGCTGTAGAAGTCCATTTCATTGCACTGACTTGTCACTACAAAACACAAAGCTTCGAGTATTAAGTAAGCTACTCCATGGCCAAAAATTCCTCTTATAAGTATCGAGGTTACAGGACCATTTATCCGACTCGTTGGCTGAATGGTCAGCGTACTGGCCTTCGGTTCAGAGGGTCCCAGGTTCGATTCCCGGCCGGGTCGGGGATTTTAACCTTCATTGGTTAATTCCAATGGCCCGGGGACTGGGTATTTGTGCTGTCCCCAACATCCCTGCAACTCACACACCACACATAACACTATCCTACACCACAATGACACGCAGTTACCTACAAAGGCAGATGCTGCCCACCCTCATCGGAGGGTCTGCCTTACAAGGGCTGCACTCGGCTAGAAATAGCCACACGAAATTTAAAAAAAAAAAACAGGACCATTTTACGGAACCCAACAAACTACCCGTCAACTCAGTGAAGTCGCAAGGGTTACATGACCTCTGATAATTTAATGAAAAATGGAAGGGTATATATAGGGAATTTCAATAATCATTAATGAACAAGGGCAGTTTTGGATGAACAATGGAAGGCAGTGGATCTATAAAGTGTATGTGAATTTCGTAGCTGCAATATAGTGGAAGAAAGTGGTTTTAGTGTTAAGAGACGTTCTGAAACTGGTTTGTTCTATTTTAGCTCCATTTAAGTGTAATCGTAATTTTGTGTGCCTATATCTGGAATGCAATAATATTGAGTGAATGGTGAAATATTTCTGCTGAAATAATTTTGTTGTGAGTAGCCATTTTTTCAGTGATTGTAAGCACGCAGTGGTAGAACTTCCGAAGGTAGTCGAGCGTTCCTAGCGCTAACTTGCGGCATGGAGTGAAGTTAGTCAATCTGCCATTTTACGTCCAGCCAAGATGACGGGCGATACGAGTGACGTTTTTGAAAATTATCTACAAAACTTGATGAGTGTAAACGAAATACAAGGCAAACTGAGAAAGGACCTGAAAGAAATTATTTTGGAATCGGTGAGTAAACTAAGAACAGTTTATGTAGAACTGAAAGCAAAAATTGAAACAACTGATCAAGAGAATATCCAGTTACAAAACAAGCTGAAAGAAACGGAAATGAATCTCCACGTGGCACAGGAAAACCCAATTACTCAAGTGCCCGATCTAGTGGCGCCATCTATCGCCGAAACTCTGGTACCATCAGCGGATCGACTGCGGAATGCTACTCCACTTATCGGTAACCAAAGAAAGTAGTATTCTAGTGTAGTTAAATCAGCTGAAGGCTCCGAAGGAAAACGATAGAAACGATAACTTCGAAGGCAAATCAAACTCCTGAAGCAGTCCAATATCAACCCTACAGCGCTGAACGCAGGAATTAAGACATTCAAGACTTTTAAGGATGGGCGAACTATTATAGAAACTGGTAGCAGAGAGGAAACTGAAACATTATGTACAAGCATTAACACAAACTCCGGTGAGGTGCTAGATGTTAAAATTTCCAAGTTGCGAAATCCGAATCTAGTCATTCACGATTTACCCTCACATATTGACATTACAAATGCTGAAGAAATAATAATAGAACAAAACTCGGAACTGGGATTAAAGAAACTTGTCTACAGGAACAAGAAGAACATAAAAAATATGGTAGTGGAAGTTAATTCGGTAGTCCGAAAAGAACTACTTCAAACCAAACTCAAAATAGGCTGGTCAATATGTAAGATAGAAGACTACATTGCTGCAGTTCGCTGTTTCAAATGTTCCAAATATAATCACCGACAACGAGAATGTCGATCAGAAGAAGATGATTGTCCTCTATGCGCAGGGAAACATAGGCTGAAGCAATGCAAAGCATCCAAAGAAGAATTTAAATGCATAAATTGCGTAACATTCAATAGATATAACAAAAACGAGAAAATCTGTGAAAATCACTCTTCATTAGACAAGGGCTGCCCTAGTTTAGTTGCTGTTCTTCGAAAATACAGACAAAACACCGACTACTAAATGACCCAAGTAGGAAATAATGCATCGGGAAGAGTTAAATCAGTAATGATACAAACACCTATCAAATGTCTACAATTAAACATGCAACATTCAAGAGCAGCAACACTAAATCTTATTCGCTTGGTAACAGCATTTTTACAAGAACCTTGTGTAATTCAAAACAGACTGATGGGAATATCCGCTTACTGTAAAACATATTCAGCTGGAGGAGGGAAGAGGAGAGCGGCGATTGTGGTCTTCACCAAACAATAAAAGTTATCATGATAAATCAACTGGCAGACGAAGACGTAGTGGTTCTTGAAATAACTCGTGGTCGCGCATGCTTTTGTACGTATGTACTTCGATATAGAAAGAGACATAGAATTGGATTTGTTTAAAGGGAGAAATATTCTGGATTTTGCAAGAGGAAAGAACATAATGTTTTCAATTGACAGTAACTTCAGGTATAAAATATGGCACGATGTTATGACAAATAAACGAGGAAGAATTCTAGAATTTCTCATAGGAAATCAGCTCTTTGTTATGAATGAGGGAGGGCTGCCAACCTTCGAAAATAGTATAAGATTCAGCTACATATATTTGACGGTGAGCAGCAAAGAGCTGGCCCTCGTTATAATAGGTTAGGAGTGTAGTAACGAGGAAAGTTGCTCGGATCACAGGATAATTGAATTCAATCTTGGTGTATCGAGCCCCAAGGAAGAAGAATTGCAGTTCCACGGAATGAGGTACATAATAAAGGAGAATGACTTAGAAAAACTTGCAGTCAACCTCCTTGCAACAGCAAGGGAACAGTATGGCAGCAAAATAAAGTACATAAAAGAAATGGATGAACAACTGCGTAAAGTTATAATAGATGAAATGAACTATGAAACTGCAGTGCTTAAATTTCAAAACATGGTAACTGCAGCCTGTTCTGAATCATTCAAAACTCGTCAAGCTACAGCGAAAATAACTCAGTACAGGACGGTTCCTTGGTGGGTACCTCAGCTCACTATATTGAGGAAAAAATTAAACGCTTTAAGAAGAAGGTATCAGAGGACCATAGAAAACGAACCCTGCGACAACAAAGGAAACTAATATACGAAGCTGTTAAAAGAGAGTATCAAATAGCGATAAGAAAAGAGAAAATGAAATCATGGAAAACATACTGTAATATAACCAGAACAGCAAACCCGTGGAACGCAGTGTACAAATTAGCTTCAGGGAAAATTAGGAACAACTGTACAATCTCAACCTTAACAAAACCAGACGGTACATACACGACTAATTTAGTCGACGCAATGAACTACATGATGGCTTATTTTACCCCGTGCGATGATGTAGCTGAAGACAGCATTCATCACAAAGAAGCAATAAGAAAGTCGGAACAGCCTCCAAATACTGATGACTATATCCCATTCACACAAGAAGAAGTAGCCGCGCCCATACGCGACCTAAATCACAATAAAGCACCCGGAGAAGACGGAATAACATGTCACATACTAAAATTTATCTTCGAGCAATTACCATCGTACATAACAGGGCTCTTCAATGGATGTCTTAAAACTGGATGTTTTCCAAGAGTATGGAAAAGGGCCATCATTGTACCCATAACCAAGCCTGGAAAAGAAAACAGTGATGTTGTTTCTAAATATCGTCCAATAAGTCTATTGAATGTAGTCGCCAAAGTGCTAGAAAATCTCCTCATAAATCGCATAATGCACCACATACATTCTAGAGACCTACTAAATAGAAACTAGTACGGTTTCACGCCACAAACTGGAACAGTCCACGCACCGATGGCAGTCAAGCAGTTTGTTGAAGGTGGACTCATAAACGAAAAGAACCTCGCAAGAATCAGTTTGGACGTTAAGGTGGCCTTTGATGCGGCCTGATGCCCTAAAATTCTCTACAAATTCACGCAAAGCTACAGTGGCGGTCAAAATAATAGAGCCACCTCTATTGACGGGATTAAGAACTAGGATATATATGAGCTCACAAAATCTCCACCAGTGCCGTGTTGTCAGTCCGTTTTAGACAACATCAGGGAAGACGTCGCTGCTATCTGTAGTCGTGCGAAAGGAAACGTTTGAGCTAAACGTGCGAAAAGAGGCATAAAGGTAAGAATCTTATGGGTCAAAATAATAGAGCCGATTTACAGAAGTCCCGTTCAAATTGATTTTTTGCAGTTGTTTTGGGGGCTAGCGATATTATTTGTCAACAAACCTCCACTCAATATTATTTTGTATGTAAATTAACGTTTGGTTTTGTTTACATTCTTCTAAATGGGCAGAGCAAAGCATACAAATGATAATGAGCATATAGTAATGTTCCGGATGTTCAAAAGTGGGATATCCATGAATCAAATATCCAAAGATTTACACGTTTCGCAAAAACAAGTCCAGAACGCCATTACACTGGCAAAACAAACAAAGCCACCGATGGAGAACAGGGGGCAACATCGTGTAACTACTCCTCCCGTAGACAGACTCATCACTAGGGAAGTAAAGAAAAACCCATTTTTGTCAACACCACGACTGGAAGCCATTTTGTTTAGCGACAAAAATGATGTTCAACCATCAAACTCAACGATTCAAAGACGACTGAGATCCACAAAATTGAATTGGCGCATTGCGAGACAGGAGCCACATGTTTCAAAAGCTAATGTTCGGAAAAGGTTGGCCTTCGCCCGGAGAAATGAACAAAAACCTAATATTTGGTGGAAGAACATCCTTTGGTCCGATGAATCCAAGTATAATAGGTTTGCCTCAGATGGAAAAGTCTATGTGCGCCGCCCACCAAACCAAGAATTTAATCCCAAGTACACTTTAAAAACTGTGAAATACGGTGGCGGAAGTGTTACGGTATGGGGATGTTTTTCATGGTACGGCGTTGGTCCAATACACCGTATCAACGGCATAATGAACGCACAAATGTACAAAGACATCTTGGCAAATATGATGCTGCCTTATGCTGAAGAGAAAATGCTGCTGAAATGGAAATTTCAGCACGATAACGATCCAAGCCATACTGCAAGGATCATAAGGCAGTTTTTTTCAAGATCACCATATCGAAGTATTAGAGTGGCCACCTCAATCCCCTGACGCATCACCCATTGAGATCTTATGGGAAATCGTAGACAAGAGAATTGACCACTCAAAAGCTACATCCTCAGATAAATTTTGGGAAGAAATCCAGAGAGCCTGGTATATTATCAGCAGCGACGAATGCAGGCATTTAGTCGACTCTATGGGTAAGAGGTGCAGGGAAATCCTCAAAAATAAGTGTTATCCCACGAAGTACTAATGCACTCCTATGCAAAAATGACTGTTCCTGTAAATTTCATAAGACTGAGATCAAGTACAAAATATTTGTGTCAATTGGCTCTATTTTTTTTACCCTGAGGTCTGGTATTCTTTTGAATATTATTGATTAGTTTGAGTTGTGTTATCTATATAACTGACTGTGGTACAATGTGGCTCTGTTGTAATGGTTCCTGTACAACGTAAAATTTTGTTTCCATCGTAGTACAAACATGTCTAGTAATAAATTTGCACTTTCTTCCAAACCTTTGCCAGGTGGCTCTATTATTTTGACCACCACTGTATCTCAGTGAGAGGAGATGCACTCTTCAAGCTGACTCGAGCGTCATAGAAAAAAGTATAAGTAAAGGATGTCCACAGGGTTCGTGCTGCGTAGCGGGATATTGGAACGTCCAGTACGACTCACTTTTAAATCTGAACTACAAGGACTGCACGAAGGTGATTGCATTTGCAGATGATGTTCTCACCGTAGTCAAAGGAAAGAGCAAACTGGATATAGAAAATAATGCAAACATAGAACTGAGTAAAATATCGACTTGGGCTAGACAAAACATAGTTGTGTTTAATGAGCAGAAATCTCAAACAATGGTAATAACACGCAAGAGATCCGGCGTAAGGCAGAATTTGCAAAGATATTTAAACAACGAGACACTGAAAGAAGTAAACTGCCTAAAATAACTTGGAGTCATTATAGAGTCATTAAGTTCGACCACCACATATAATATGTAACTCATAAGTGCTCTCTCAAAGTCTGCCAAAATAAATTCGGGACTTTGCCCTGATGTTATGAAGATTATATATAAAGGAGCTATTCTACCTATCCTGTCTTACGGAATACCATTACGGACACAATACACAACCAAGTCGTGTAATGCAGTGAAATTAAGAAGAGTGCAACGACTAATAAACATTAAAATAGATAAGGCCTATCGTACAACATCACATGAGGCACTATGTATCATAACCGGATTAACTCCCATCGTGATAGAACTTGGAGAAATTGCCAGGCACTATGACATAACAAAATGGACTGGAGAAATGGTAGTGGGAAAAGAGACTCTGAAACTTGATTCCAGGATGTGTTATAAACAATGGTCTCACTCGGCTCAAACGGTTAAAATACAGGACAAAATGTTTGACAAACACTACCCATTCCAAATCTATACAGATGGAAGCAAAAGTGAGGCTGGAGTTGGATCTGGAAAAATTCTGTACAGTCACTATGAACCTCCTCAACAATACCAATTCAAATTACACAATACCTGTTCAAATAATCAAGCAGAATAATACTCAATATTGAAGGCAATGGAGAAATTATAAGACATCAACCACGAAAATAGAGCAGCAATTATTTACACTGATAGTACAAAATCCCTGGGCCTACTCAAAAGCAATGGAAAAAGCAACAATCTCGTAGAAGAGGTCAGAAGGAAGATGAGAGACCTACAAGTACAAAATTGGGAAATACACTTCTCATGGGTTAAGGCTCATATCGGCACAGAAGGCAACGAAACTGATGATCAATTTGCGAAACAAGCAGCCAGCAAGACATAGAAGTGACTTTCGATAAAATTCCTTATGGTGCAGTAAGAAAGGTATTGCGTGAGAGAAGTTTACAATTGTGGGAAGAAGAGTGCAGAGAAACTTCCAATGGATCAATAACGAAACCATATTTCCCAAGTCTTAAATTATCTTAAGCCACAATATGACGGTTATGATGTCAGGGCATGGAAAAATAGGGACCTATCTGCATAGATTTAAAATCCAAGAGCATACGACGTGTCGGTGTGGCGAAGAAACGCAAAGTGTGGACCACATCCTATATGAGTGTGAATTATTAAAACACGAAAGGATGAAATTAAGACAAATGTAATCAACTCAGGAGGCCACTGGCGTACAAGCAAGAATGAACTTATGGGTAAATACTTAAAGTTCTTTAAACTGTTCGTGAAGTGTATCAGTTTTGATGACCTGACGTAGGGCATAGTTATGTCAAGAAAGAATACTTTCATTGAAAAGAAAAAGCAAAAAGCAAACAACTGTCTAATCCTTAGTTTTATACATTGCTTCGTTACTTAATTCAACAAAATTTCAGACAAATTACACATTCTGATGGTTTTTATTCAGCAGGTTACAAGCCTAAGTCAGATCTAGTTGGTCTCTATTACACGCTGTAAGTTGGCAAGCTTGCTGAAATTGGACTGTTTTCATTTCACCAGCAGGTTCTAATACCTTAGTGGTACAAGGCTGTTAAATGGGAAGTATAATTAGTTGTGGAATTTAAGATATTGAACTGAGCTACTATTGTTATCGTAATTAGAATCCGCAATAATCCTCACGGCGAGGGGTATATCACGAAGCGCACTCTAAGCTATGGCAAAAGATACAAGAAATAATTAGACTGGAGAGGCAATTGGACGCTAATTAGTTCTGGGAGGATTTAAATCTATCTTGTTAAAGGGATAGTACGGTGCACTGCTGTGATCTGCGTTGTACGTTGCATAATTTACGACAGTTTACGATAAAAGTAGTTCAGTCGGTTTCAATGCATGATTTTTCCATGAATAATATAGAATATAATACACTATCTCTCTCAGAATGGGAATAAAGTAGCTTTCCCTAAATAATCGCCCACAGTTTATAAACATGTTCACGCACAAACACATGCTCTGGCATCATAATTTGTCAAAATATTGCCCTGCGTGTAAGTAGTGTAAGTTGCAATCGGCAGTATCATTCTATTCACATTCAAATCCACACTGGTATTCAGGTCGCTGGAGTGTGTTACATACTTTTGAAACGAGATCAGATGCCACAACTGCCATGTCCGTTCTCCATTTGATCGTACGTAAACACAAAAATACAGTATACAGCTCCATAGCTTCTTTCCCGTCGGTCCTCGGGGCCTCAGGTACGATTTCAATCCATCTGCAATTGCCCCACATTACTTTCCCATGGAGACTGGTTTATATGCACGGTTTCATCCATCTTGCCCATTCATAACTCATACGGATTTTCATGCAGTAGCAGGTTAGATTTCCAAATTATTTTGCACATAACGCGTGTCGTGTAGTCTGCTCCTTATATATGTAGGAAAAGTGCATAAAGTTTAGGTTTCCTAATGGGCGTACCCAGAATGTTTATGCAAATGCCATTGCAAAAGCTATGAGGAGGATAAAAGTTTTTTTTACAACCAGGTTAAATTTTTTTGCTATCTATCCTATTGTTGTATAAATATCCTGGATGTACTCATAACTAATCCTGCCACTGTTCCCACCTCTTTGCTTGCTATATTTATTTTTGTTATTTTTATTTATTTGTACTTCCTACATTGATATGATATACTTCGTCAGATTCAGGCAGCCTAACACTTGAATACTGAATGTATGTTTGCACATGAAGAGTTTTCGGGGTTTAATACTTCTCGTGTGCACTAATATAGGGGTGATTTCTAACAACATGGACAGAGCCATTAATGGCCAAGACTGCTAAAGCACAGTGTAGATTCTTGGTAATACTCACACGTTCGAAAACTCAACTGAGAATTTTGATATGGTTCTTGCTCCTATGAAAAGTCTTACAGCACTTAGACGAGAGATGTACGATTCTTTGAAGTAGCTGATGGTTGGTTCATACATGGCTCGCTTATCTGCGTCTAACACTGCTGGCTGATTGGAATCGACCTCACATCTGATGGTGGGGTCCAGAATATATGCATAAATATGTGAATAAAACATCATAAGTACACTTAGATAACAAACTCTTGCGGTAAAAGAGGTTGAAACCAGACCGATGCATAGATAATACGAGGAGCGTATTATATTTTTTTACACTTTATTTTTGTACACCCGGGTTAGGTTCCCATTTCACTTTTGAAGGTGGTGACGTGTAACTAGTGTTTTGATCCACCGTTTGGTACCAGCACACGCACAGGGGCCAACGAATGCACTCATCATAGCCATTCCATAACAACATTGTCAGCGTAAGGAGCAGACAACATGGAAAGCAACCGTTGGGGACACTGCTATACGACTTGGTTCCTATGAAAAGAAGGCGTGACCACTGAAAAAATTGGTGGCAGTCTGTGGAGAACATGCGCCGTCACGAAATACAGCTTACAGCTGAGTGGAAAGTTGGAAAAAAGGTCGCACATCGGTGGACAAGGGAACCAATTCTGGAAGGAATGTGACAGTGCCAACACCAGCCAACATTGCCCGGATCGAACAGGCCATCCAAGGAAACAAATGCATCACATTTACGGAAATGGTGGCAGCCACGGGAATCAACCAGTACACCCTGCAGCGGATCGTGCACGGCTACTTACAATTGGGGAAGGTGTTCTCCATGTGGGTGGCTATACTCTTGTCTGCAGGCGAAAAGCAGAGGCGTGTGGACGTGTACAGAGACCTTTTGCAACGCCATGATCAAGATCCTGCTGACTTCATGGCTAGGCATATGACTGGTGATGAGCGGAGAGACCACCACTGCCACTGATCAAATGGGATTCACGGTGCTGCCACACCCACTATACTCACCCGACTTGGCACCAAGTAATTATCACCTGTTCGGGAACATGAAAATTCTCCTGCGTGGTCGCCGTTTTTTGGACTTTGCAGAAATGGACATAGCTGTCATAGCATGTGTACGCAGCACTCCGAAAGAATGGTTTCAGGAAAGTCTGGAGAGACTGACACATCGATGACAAAAGTGCTTACAGTTACAAGGAGATTATGTTGAGAAGGTGGACGTAACAACTGATGTGTAATGTATTGCATTTCGGTAGAAAATGATAAAGTATAAAACAATATAGTACGCCCTTCGTACGATCCGAGAGCTCATTTCTTTCCTACAGAAAACAGGAAAGAAACAACGCCTCTTTATTCAATTTTAGGGGCTTATGTAATTTCATGGAGTTTATAATGGACTAAATGAACTATAGTATATTTATATCATATTCCTATCGATAAGGGCTGCCTAGCCGAAGAAGTAAAGGTGTGTTTGGTTTACCCGGAAGGCCCTGGGTTCGATTTCTCGTTAAAATGTCGAAATTTATAAGGATTATTTCCACTTCTAGAGCGGCGAATAGCCCCGAGTTTCACTCAGCATACACCAAAAATGAGTACCAGATTAATTCCTGGGGCCAAAGTTGGCCAGACATAGAGCTAACCACTCTCCCCCACTGAGTGCCAAGTTAGGAATGATGGAAGCTTTTGCCTTCCATTCCTCCAAGGTCATTTATGGCATGTACGAAGATGGATTTAACTTTCTTGCCCCTATCAATAATTTTCACCTCATAATTTGCATGTTCTTAAAATTTTAATATCACTTCGTCACCCCGAACTTAAAATTCTAAGAGGAAACTTGGCATCAGAGTCTGTGAACATTCCTCGTGAAACTCCGCAAGGCAATGCGCTCAACCGCAAATTTAAATACAATACCTGTAATACCCTAAGACTCTCTCCCGTATGCGTTTCAAATCCTCTCTCCGTAACAGTCTCGTATTTCTATCTCACACAGAGGCAAGTTGACAATATAGCCCAGTATCAGGGAGCACGAGAGATTCCAGCTCCTCTGATTGTAGAGAATTTTAACAAACTGCTAGAGCTATTAGTTTGGACATTTTTCATTCAATTCATTTTTCTGAAAGATTTATTCCTAAATAAAGGCCATTTCCTCTCAGAAGGTTCATGATTACTATGGAGTAATTAGTATAACCACACACAAGTCTCGGTGTTCGGATAATATTTCCTATATTGAACCTTACAGTCGCACACTGATTTTAACAATGTTTTAAAGTCCCATATTTCAAGTGCCGTATATCTGATGTCGAACCAATATCGTAGGTTCAAAGCCCAGGATAATATTCTCCACTCACGGCCATGTTTCTATTTTAACTTGCTTCTATGATGAACATGACGTACAAGACAAATGATGCGGTGTTCTTCGTACTTGTCGTCTCCTACTTTCTTCGGTTTCGGAATTATTACGGTCTTAAATTCACTGGGTACTTGGCCTGTCTCATGCATCTGGCATATTAAGCGATATAACCGGGGCATTTCCGCTTCTTTCAATGCCGCCAGTAGCTCTGATGGCATGTAATCAGTTCCATGATCCTTCATAGTCCTCTTAAATTCTGTCCTCAGAATTCAGTCTCCAATTCCATCATCGTGAAGAGTCTCATCTCTTTCCAGCTCCTGATCATCATTTTTATGTCCCTTTTGTAGGTTTTCTGTGTGCTCCTTCGATCTCTCTGCCTTTTCGTCTTATCCTAAGAGTGATTTCCTATCTGAGACTAACTCTCATACCTTTGATTTTCCTTTCCCCACACGTCCCTCTGACTTTCACTTTCAGGAACAGCTACCGCCTAAACAATCGCTTTATATTTCCCTCTCAACTATTCCTCTTTTGTTGCTTTGTACCGACTGTCTAACTCATTCATTTAGTCGGGTGTACTTTCTCTTTTCCTCGTCAACTGTTTAATTAATAGTAGTAATAATTATTTAAATTTTGTAACAAGTAATTCAGTTGGTCTTCAGTAAATTACGTTTTCTAGGTTAAGTAGGCTAGCTAGGTGCACCTTGTTTCGAATTTAGGTTTAGGTAATACTTTAGGTAACAATATTAACTTTAAAAATATTTGTAAATATATGTAGATTCGTTGGTTGTACTTACAAAGGCAGATTATCATAACGAATAGTACCGTAACTTCTGCAGCAACTTCTCCGGTATTTCGTATAGATATACGTTCAAACTATCGCGAAGGTAATAATTTACTACATTAAAAAACACGATACGCCTGTAAACTTCCATTTAAAAAGAAGTTAAAGAGATTACACGGTAATAGTTAACAGTCGTATTGTTATTGATTATTGTCGCTCCTCATATTCAAATATTGCATTGTTGGCTACAGTCGTGAACAAAGGGTGTAGTGTAGTCAAGTAAATATAAATAAAAATCAGCTGACCTTGTATTCCATTCATTTGTACTTCTGAGTAGGTAGTTAGTATCTGTAATTTATATTTCGCTCCCACGATCTTTCAGTATTTATGAGCGGTTAGCTAATAATAATAAAGTTCATATATCCTAGTAATTGCAGTTCAAGTCCCTGGAGTAGTAGTAGTAGTAGTTTTGATAGAAATATTTGAGAAATTATTGAAGACAACCTCGTATTTTTCAGTAGGCCTAATTAAGGACACTTTTTGTTTCCGTCCCGTGGAGTAGGGAAAATAATAGTAATCCACCAGCTGTAATAATCACATAACCACATTTCAGTAGAATTGTAGTGAAGATAAGGTATAATATATTAGATAGTATCTTGCCAGTTATATTCGAGTTTTTCTTCGTGTACGGCAATCCTTTTGATACTTAAGCATTTAACCAAACGCAGTGTAGTGTAGTGTAGATACATTGTAGTATAGATACAGTACATTTAGATAGTGCCGTATCTTGCGTGCTATATTCGTGTGTTATCTTTCGTGTATATCTATTAGACCGTAATACTAATAATAGTATAAGCATTTAGCTTCGTTGGTAATCTTTGAGTACAGTAGTTCTTGCAAATTTCATTTCTGTTGTGCTTAGTAGTGACATACGGTACGGTACCGGTATCGTAATTAGGATACGTCTGAAAGTAGTTTAAAAATTACTGTAGGGTACTGTACAGTAGTATACGAGTAACATCCTATTAGAATTTAGTGTGCTTATTTTATTATTGTAAAATATTTGTGTAGTACTGGTGTGGTAGAGGTATCCGTAGAAACTCTTACTAAAATATTGTTGAAATTAGGATAGGCTTAATTGCAGTTTGGAATTGTGTAGTTCTTGTGTATTACCTTCGATATTCAGTAAATAACAGCAGCTTTTATCCTGTTAGGGGTTGTAGGATTAAAAAAATAAAAAAATAATAGAGCACGACTAAGTAGTATTGTAGTGTAGTCGTATATTAATTACCTTATTGTTGTGTACTATCCCAGACAATATATCCCTCCGTTCATTTATTTTTTTGCAAATAAGTTATTTTATTTTTTTAATTTAAAATTTTTCCCCCGTAAAGAATGGCTAAGGAGCGCGAGTGTACTTATTGTGGGTGTGGTGAGGCATTGAGGGGTATGCGGGAGGAGTTGGAAAGTTTGAGGGAGATAATTAGGATTCTCACAGAAGACGGGAAGGAAGATAGGACTCCCTCAAACAATGTACAGGTTACAGTAGGTGTACAAGAGGGAGGGGAAGGAAAGGGAGGAGTTGTAGAAGACAGGTGGTCTAATGTTCTAAGGGGAAGGAGATTGCAGGCCAAGGTCTCTATTCAGGATCAGAATTCAGGACAGGTGTCTGTGCGAAATCGGTACGAGTCACTCCAGGTAGAACAACAGAGGGAAGATGAGGGACAGGGAACTGTTGCTGAGATGCGTGGAAGAAGGAGGAAGGGAAAAGGTAGGAAAGGGAAATGTAGAGTAGAGGATAGGAAAAGACAGGTGGAACAGGGTCATGGGAAGGAGAAAAGGGAGGAGGAAGTAGCTTCTGCAGCTATCAGGAAAGATAGGGCTGACCAGGAGGGGAGGGGATCAAATGAGGTGGGTAGGGTTGAGGCTCTGGTCATGGGGGATTCCATCGTTAGACACGTGGGGAAATTGTGTGGAGGAAAGGGAACCAGGGTAGAATGTTATCCAGGAATTAGGTTGAGGCAGATGTTGAGGAAAGTAGAAGAGAGGGAGGAGGGGAAAGAGAAGGTGGTAGTGTTTCACGTGGGTACCAACAACGTAAGGCAAGCTGATATAAGTACCAACATAGTTGGAGATGTGTGGGATCTGGTAAATGCAGCACGGGTGAAGTTTAAGAAAGCGGAGATTGTTATTAGTGGAATACTGTGTAGGAGGGATACTGACTGGAGGGCGATTGGGGATTTAAATGAGACTATGGAGTGGGTATGTGGGAAACAGGGAGTGAAATTTCTAGATCCTAATGGGTGGGTAGGAGAAAGGGATCTGCGCTCGGATGGCCTTCATTTAAACCGCAGTGGTACGTATAAGTTAGGAAATTTGTTTGGAAGGGTAATAGGGAGGTACATTCAGGGAAACGGGATGGCCTAGGGAGCGGTGATAAGGGAACAGGGAACTGGAAATCAAGTAGGGATGACAAAAAATTGTTAGTGTTGAACTGTAGAAGTATTGTAAAGAAAGGAATAGAATTAAGTAATTTAATAGATATATATTTACCAGATATTGTAATAGGAGTTGAATCATGGCTGAGAAATGATATAATGGATGCAGAAATTTTCTCACGGCACTGGAGTGTGTATCGTAGAGATACGATAGGAAATGTGGGAGGGGGAGTTTTCATTCTGTTGAAAGAAGAATTTGTAAGCTACGAAAAAGTTAAAGATGAGACACATGAAATTCTAGGTGTAAGGCTCATTTCTAAAGATAATAGGCAACTTGATATATTTGGAGTGTACAGATCGGGAAAGGGTAGCACTGATGCGGATTCGGAATTATTTGATAGGATAGTCAGCTATGTGGGAAACGACATGGAAAGAAATGTGATTGTAGCGGGAGATCTGAATTTGCCAGATGTCAATTGGGAAGGAAATGCAAACGACAGGAAGCATGACCAACAAATGGCAAAGAAGTTAATATGGGAAGGACAGCTGATTCAGAAAGTGATGGAACTTACCAGAGGGAAAAATATCCTGGATGTCGTGCTGATAAAACCAGATGAGCTCTATAGGGAAACTGAAGTAATAGATTGTATTAGTGATCATGAAGCTGTTTTTGTGGTAGTTAAAAATAAATGTGATAGAAAGGAAGGTCTTAAAAGTAGGACTGTTAGGCAGTACCATATGGCTGATAAAGCAGGTATGAGGCAGTTTCTAAAAAGTAACTTTGATCGGTGGAAAACTGTAAATAAAAATGTAAACAGACTCTGGGATGGGTTTAAAGAAATTGTTGAGGAATGCGAAAACAGGTTTGTACCTTTAAGGGTGGTAAGGAATGGTAAAGACCCACCTTATTATAATAGAGAAATAAAGAGACTAAGAAGGAGCTGCAGACTGGAAAGAAATAGAGTTAGAAATGGCTGTGGAAGTAAGGAGAAATTGAAGGAACTTACTAGAAAATTGAATCCAGCAAAGAAGGCAGCTAAGGATAACATGATGGCAAGCATAATTGGCAGTCATACAAATTTTAGTGAAAAATGGAAGGGTATGTATAGGTATTTTAAGGCAGAAACAGGTTCCAAGAAGGACATTCCAGGAATAATTAATGAACAAGGGGAGTGTGTATGTGAGGATCTTCAAAAGGCAGAAGTATTCAGTCAGCAGTATGTAAAGATTGTTGGTTACAAGGATAATGTCGAGATAGAGGAAGAGATTAAGGCCAAAGAAGTAATAACATTTACGTATGATAATAATAATGACATTTACAATAAGATACAAAAGTTGAAACCTAGAAAAGCGGCTGTAATTGATCAGATTTCTGGGGATATACTAAAGACAATGGGTTGGGATATAGTACCATATCTGAAGTACTTATTTGATTATTGTTTGGCCGAAGGAGCTATACCAGATGAATGGAGAGTTGCTGTAGTAGCCCCTGTGTATAAAGGAAAGGGTGATAGACATAAAGCTGAAAATTACAGGCCAGTAAGTTTGACATGCATTGTATGTAAGCTTTGGGAAGGCATTCTTTCTGATTATATTAGACATGTTTGTGAAATTCATAACTGGTTCGATAGAAGGCAATTCGGTTTTAGGAAAGGTTATTCCACTGAAGCTCAACTTGTAGGATTCCAGCAAGATATAGCAGATATCTTGGATTCTGGAGGTCAAATGGACTGTATCGCGATTGACATGTCTAAAGCATTTGATAGGGTGGATCATGGGAGACTACTGGCAAAAATGAGTGCAATTGGACTAGACAAAAGAGTGACAATGGGTTGCTATATTTCTAGAAAATAGATCTCAGAGAGTTAGAGTAGGTGAAGCTTTGTCTGACCCTGTAATAGTTGAGAGGGGAGTTCCTCAGGGCAGTGTTATCGGACCTTTATGTTTTCTTATATATATAAATGATATGAGTAAAGGAATGGAATCGGAGGTAAGGCTTTTTGCGGATGATGTTATTCTCTATAGAGTGATAAATAAGTTACAAGATTGTGAGCAACTGCAACGTGACCTCGAAAATATTGTGAGATGGACAGCAGGCAATGGTACGTTGATAAACGGGGCTAAAAGTTAGGTTGTGAGTTTTACAAATAGGAAAAGTCCTCTCAGTTTTAATTACTGCGTTGATGGGGTGAAACTTCCTTTTGGGGATCATTGTAAGTATCTAGGTGTTAATATAAGGAAAGATCTTCACTGGGGTAATCACATAAATGGGATTGTAAATAAAGGGTACCGATCTCTGCACATGGTTATGAGGGTGTTTAGGGGTTGTAGTAAGGATGTATAGGAGAGTGCATATAAGTCTCTGGTAAGACACCAACTAGAGTATGGTTCCAGTGTATGGGACCCTCACCAGGATTACCTGATTCAAGAACTGGAAAAAATCCAAAGAAAAGCAGCTCGATTTGTTCTGGGTGATTTCCGACAAAAGAGTAGCGTTACAAAAATGTTGCAATGTTTGGGTTGGGAAGAATTGAGAGAAAGAAGAAGAGCTGCTCGACTAAGTGGTATGTTCCAAGCTGTCAGCGGAGAGATGCCGTGGAATGACATTAGTAGACGAATAGGTTTGAATGGCGTCTATAAAAGTAGGAAAGATCACAATATGAAGATAAAGTTGTAATTCAAGAGGACAAACTGGGGAAAATATTCATTTATAGGAAGGGGAGTTAGGGATTGGAATAACTTACCAAGGGAGATGTTCAATAAATTTCCAATTTCTTTGAAATCATTTCGGAAAAGGCTAGGAAAGCAACAGATAGGGAATCTGCCACCTGGGCGACTGCCCTAAATGCAGATCAGTATTGACTGGTTTGATGAGAACTTGCCAAGGACTAAAACAAAAACTTAATGAAATATAATATATCCTGAGTCATCTAATGTTTTCTGCCAATGGTCGACTTCTTTTCTGCTATCTTTGTAGGTTAATCCGAACTTATTGCATGCTTGTCCATCAAATACGTCGTTTATTTCGTCCTCCTCAGAAACACTTTTATGTTATTCAACCCCCTGCAATATATCTACCAGCTCCACGGTCAAAGGGTAGCGTGTCTGCCTGATACACGGTTCGTTTCGTACACAATGTGTTATTTACTAAGCGTTGCGGAATAAACTCAGGAGTCGTCAGATATAAGAGTCAGTAAACCCGGTAAAACAATAAAAGAAATTCAGCGGAGCATATCGTCACTCCGACCATCTGCAATAAACGTCTTAAAAAAATTAACAAAATCAGTAGACAACTCGGCATCTTTCTTTGCAGGCAAGACCAGTTTATGAAAATGTTCTACCTCCTACTTACCGAGATCCACCTGCCTTATTGTCTTTCTCCCTCCGGGCGACTAAACAAAGTCAGTGTTGCTGTTTATTTCTGACCTTTGGTATATGCATCCCGTTATATATTCTTTGATATCCCTATGATATGGCGCGAACCTAAGTATCACTTAACACTCTGTTACTTCTGCTTGACAAGCATATATAAGAAGTTCGAAGTCCAGACACACTGTTAAATGTACATCGTAAGATTCAGCAATTCGATCGGTACTTCATGGGCCAGGACATCCCGCACCAACTCCACCAGATGACATAACGCTGTCTGAAGTAATTTTAAGTGTTCGTGATGTTGAGAATGATTTTAAAAAATGATGCATATTTTGTGGAGGATATGAATATAAATGAATCTACCTTTTAACACACGATAAATCTGGTTCCAAATCTTATTTTAAGTAAAAGAATGGTAAAAGTAAGGAAGAATTACTCACCCGAGGACTGAAAACCTGGAAGCTGCTGCAGAGTGACGCCAAAGTAAGTTCTTCCGCGAACGTCAAGGAAATTTGTGCATTCTTCTAAATGAGAATTTAGTTGTCTGCAGTGATGTTGATTATTTGTTGAGTCACTGTTTGCTGAGCACGAACTTAAGGATTCGGGTTTATTCACAGACTCCTCGAAGATAAGATTGAAAGGAGTGTTGCTTCATAATTGAAATAAGTATCAATCCATTCCGTTAGCTCATGCAGTTTGTATGAAGGAATGTTATGAGAATATGAAACCCTTGCTATACACCAGGGCCTCTCAAACGCCCAAAATCTCACGCGCGCAGATAGAGGCGCAAGAGCTCCGTGCACTGTGCATCGCTGCCGCTCGGCATGGCTCGGATCAACGCTTCGTCTCTGGGCTACTCGGCTAAGCTCGGCTCAACTCGCCTATGCTCGGCTCAAGTCAGCCTGGATTTGGAGCGCTACGGCGCAAGTGGGGCAGAGGGAGCGAGACAGGCGTGAGGAAAAAGAGAGTAAGCGCTATTGCTCCAAATAGAGGAGTGGGGGGTCTGCACTCTGGTCAACCAAGTCAAGTCGTCTCTTGCACCGTTCACAGTGCATGCACCACGCGCATGCACCCTGAGAGGCCCTGCTATACACTATGGTAAATATTCTTGTCAGATACGTAGGGATTTGAAAGTTATAACTGTATTACTTGGATTACAGCCTGACTACACTAAAATTTTCTGCTTCCTGCGCAAGTGGTATAGCAGAAATAGACGTAATAATAATTATAAAAAGGAACAAGACAAGTAGAGAGTCACTTAATAAATTCAGAACAAGAAAATGCCCTTCATCAATCACTTGTAAGTTCTAAAACAATGGGTCTTGACGAAAGTGCATTTCACTTCCTCAAAAGTAAATTCCCGAGAATCAGTGAAGCTAAACCGAAAGAAGGAATATTTGCTGGCCCTCAAAGAAGGGAACTGATGAAAGATAGGCAATTTCAAAACCACTTAAAATGCAAGAAACACCTGCATGGTTGTCTTTCAAAAAGGTGTCGAAAACTTCCTTGGAAACTTCGAGTCTGAGAATTACAGAGAATTGTTAGCGAGCTGATTGAGAACTGCTAGATCACGGGATGTAATATGCTTTTAAAAATAGTGTTTGCTCTTCCATCTCGATTTCTTCCCTGCAATCTTAGGGTGAACTACTGTCGGACACTGAAGAGAGATATTCCTGAAACAAAGTACAGCCGAAAATCTGCTTCACGTATTTAGGTAGTTAAATGTAATTTCAGCTAAGTTACAATCATATTTATGGATACGAGAAATGTTTTACATGCGATTACTCTAATAGCCTGGGTGATCGAAAAGTTATGTAAAATCATTTGAAATCCTTACGAATGTGTCACTTGATGTCGCCCGTTGTTTCTTTTTTAACATACAAAAGGATCAGTTTTGTTCAGCAGTGAACTTGGTCAATAATGATTTAAATAATTTCAGGTGTTTCCTGCGTATTTCCACGTGCTGATTCCGAAAGAGAAGTCAAAATTTTTCCGTCACAAGTTATTTTCATGTAATATTGAAGTAATTTTCTCCTCTTTATTAGAATTTGAGATATACAATACACTGATTAAGAAGGAGTATTTGACGTGCATATTTCATTCACTGTGTCAACAATTTACTTATAACGTTGGGTGATTGCTGCCTGTGAATTCAGGAACGATAAAAATTACATTTCCCTCACAATACTGTACCTGTACGGTCTACTTCCCAATTGAACCCAAGATTTCTTTAAAGAAAGACTGTAATCCTGTGTTCTCTTCAGTTGCCAATTGAATTGGGATAGAAGTGTGTAATAAGAAAAGTTGCAGAGACTGCCCTGAAATATTCATTCCAGATCATGAAGAACCACATTTCCAAACTTTTAATGAATAATGTGTTAAATATACTAACCAGTCATTATGTAATCATCTCCTCACAATTACTTTTAAAATTGATATTTTCTGTATACTTTGTCCTGTGGCAGTAGGGAAGCAGGTGAGGTATAGGTGACGCTCAGTAATGACATCCGGAGCGCGACTGCTTTTACGGTTTTCGGAGCATCTGACTGTTGTAAGAAGGGCTACTTAGAGGCTAAGACGTGCTGGCGCAGTGAGGGAAACAATGACAAGGTACGTAACTCATCATTTTGCGTAGTACACCTGATTCTGTCGCCGCTATCGGATTTTGCGATCTCGAAATATTAGCATAATCCTCGGTGGTGCTGTTTGATGATCCAATCAGACCGTAGACCGATGACCTAAAAGACGGACATTTCATTATTTGTTGTATTTTCCACTATAACGAAAGCACCGATTTTTGCGGAAAAATTCAACTCTGCAAAATTTCACTTCTTAGGTGGAGGAAGTGGAAGTGGGACACCGAATAAAATGTTAACTTAATTTTAACTTCATATTAAATCATACCTTTTGTAAATAATTGTTAAATTAGGTGATTTTTACCATCAGTAAAATGGTGTAAAGTTACTGAAAACAGAAACCATGTCTATTATGCATTCTTACTCACTCGTCAAATGGAATATTTTCTAATATTTCAATTAAATATATGTCCGGTTCCATGGTTAAATGGTTAGCATGTTGGCTTTTTTTCTGAGAGGGTCCCTGGTTCGATTCCCGGCTGGGTTGGGGATGTTAACTTTGTTTAATTCGAATGGCTCGGAGGCTGGATGTGTGTGCCGTCTTCATTATTAGAATTCGTCATTGGTATGCCTCCATCCTCATAGACGCGCAGGTCGCCTATACGGCGTCAACTCGAAAGACCTACACCAGGCCTCTTCGGAGGCCACACGCCATAAAAAAATAAACAATTGAAATCTTTCAACTTGTTCAACATTAAATTGGATTAATTTACAGTAAGATGCACAAAAGACGTTTTTACACATTTTTTTGTCATCAGTCCTTGGACAGGTCTGATGCAGTTCTCCAATCCATCTCACCTTATTCTCCCCCACCGCATCTTCTAATTTATCTCCATACTAACCTTCCCACTACAGACTACCTGGACCTCCTGATTCAACCTGCTAGTCTCCCGGAGCGAGCCAGGTTAGCTTTCGATGCTCAATTAGGGTAATAATAATAATAATAATAATAATAATAATAATAATAATAATAATAATAACTCGTGTCCTCACCCCGAGGTCGTGCAGCTCGTTTCAAGCTCACTCCCAATGGAGGTGAGCAACATGTACCTACCTATTTAGCCACATACCAGCCCTCCTGCTAATCTTAAATTTCTGTCACTACTGGTAATAGAAGCTGAGTCCCCGAGGATGGCATCTAATAGTGCAAACCATTACGCTACGGAGGCGGAAATAATAATAATAATAATAATAATAATAATAATAATAATAATAATAATAATAATAATAATAGATAAGGTGATGAGGGAATGGGAAAACGAACTGAAAGCACAAAATAGCTGGAACCCAGTAAACATCGGGACACGAAAAAACAAGCTTGAAATTCCATGCTTAGCCTTCGCGGATGACCTGGCCCTTTTGTCCAGCGATGAAGTCACAGCAATAAAGCAAGTTGAAATTCTCCAAGAATGTGCCAGAAAGGTCGGACTTCATATCTCCTTCCAGAAAACTGAATTTTTCTGTGCAAAACTAGACATCCATAGTCTCAATACAAAATACGGACAAATCAACAGAGTCCCTCACTTCAAATACCTGGGCGAAATCCTCGAACCAACCGGACAAGAGAAAATAGCCCAAAACAACCGTGTCCAAAAACTCAGAAGAGCTTATGGGAGAACAAGAGAATTCTACAACAAAAAATGTATGTCTCTCCACGTTAAGATTAAACATTACAATACTGTAATCAAACCGGAGTCTTTATATGCAGGGGAAACTCTAACGCTTCATAGAAAGAGCGAACTGGAAAATATCCTAAAAGAAGAGCGAAAAATCATGAGGGAAATTTTAGGACCAAGACACACGGGAGAAGAGTACCGCCTCCAAACCCGGAAATCCACAGAAAACTTATCTAATATTGCGGCAGACCTCTGGAAAAAAGGCTAAAATTTTATGGACATGTTAAGAGGCTTCCAGAAACTAGACTAACCCACCAAGTTCTAGAAAGAGTTGACAAACTGAAGAATTTTCCTTGGATACAACAAACAAAAGCAGACAAGAAGAACACACAAATTCTCTGTGAAGACATTTTGAATCGAAATATATATAGAAAGAAAATTGACAAGTGGGAAGTTACTCCAGAGAATGAAGTACCAAAAAGAGCAGGTACCAAGTGGACGGAAGAAAGGAAAAGGTACTTTAGTCAACGGATGAAAGCATCCTGGATCCTCCGCAAACGAAATCATAAATAAAGCTTCGTGTGTTCCGAAAGGGACCATTCACGCATAATAATAATAATAATAATAATAATAATAATAATAATAATAATAATAATAATAATAATAATAATAATAATGGCGCGTATCCTCTGGAGAGGTCTGGTGCGGGTCTTCCGAGTTGATGCCGTATAGGCCACCTGAGATCAGTGAGGATGGGGCCCAGCTTAAGGTGGTTTCAAATACTGAAGACGGCACGAGGCAGGGGAATTAACTAATCAAAGTTAAAATCGAACCCGGGTCCCCTAGGTCCAAAAGCAAGAATGCTAACCATTTACCCACTGAGACGGATTCTGATCTAGGTGATAACGCATATCACCTCATCACGACTCAGACAAACACCCTGTATCTCACTGTCAACCCCCTGAGGAGATACCGTGAACCTTTTTTTTTTTGCTAGTTGTTTTACCTCGCAGCGATACAGATAGGAGTTATGGCGACGATGGGATAGGGAAGGGCTAGGAGTGGGAAGGAAGCGGCCGTGGCCTTAATTAAGGTACAGCCCCAGCATTTGCCTGGTGTGAAAATGGGAAACCATGGAAAACCATTTTCAGGGCTGCCGACAGTGGGGTTCGAACCTACTGTCTCCCGAATACTGGATACTGGCCGCACTTAAGCGACTGCAGCTACCGTGAACCTTAGATTATTGATTTGGTGTATTGCAGTTTTCCACAGCGCCATATCCTGGTCACTTTCTTCACTGCTACACAAACGTCGCTTCCTACATTCCTTCTAATCTGTCGTGCTAATCCTTTAGTCCCCCCCCGGGCGACGCCCAGCCAACCCCTCCCCTTCCAGTCAAATGTTGCCAAATCGTTCTCTTCACACCCACTCGGTTGTGGTTCGGTCTACCCAACCTCTCTAACACTATATGTCGAAGGCCTCAACTCTCTTTCTGCATCACTCCCGTATAGCGCCACGTTCGGGACAAATACATAAATGACAATCTGATATGCTTACTTATTTTTGTGGTGAGTAGATTTTTGTCACGATGGATTTCTCAGTTAATCTTCATTTTTACCAGCTTGCTTCTTCTCCCATCAATGGTTATTCTACTTCAACGGTAGCACGATTCCTCTATTTCATTAAGTATTTCATTACTAGTCTTATAGCCTATACCTTCTGCTGATTCGGAGAAGTTTTCTGCATCATCAGCAAACCCGACTTTTCATTATCTCACCATAAACAGTGACTCTTTTTCCACATATGTCCTCGATATTTTTCATTGCTGCTCCATACACTCATAAGGGATTGAATACCTGGTTGGTAGCGTGTATCTCCTCCTTACACCTTGATAACGACCACGATGTGACATGTCATAGCCTCCACAAGACACCGGAAACGTTGTGGAGCCATGCTTATCCATGACTGCTGCAGAGGCTATTCAGGGTAGCGTCTAGGCCACGCACATCCCTCTGACAACATCCTAGATGTTCACAATGGGATTGACGTCGAGGCTCCTTGTGGACAGGCAAAATCTTCATATCCGTCGCATGCTCATCGAATCAGTCAGTCACAAGTCGGGAGCGATGGGCTGGAGCACTGTCTTCTTGTAAGCTCAGGTCACCTGCAAGTTTCTGGAGGCAAACAAATGGGTGTAAATGATCTGCCAGCAGGTTCTTGTAACGTTCACTGGTGAGGGATGTTAGCAGGTGTACCGAGGGTCCCATTTCATTCCGCGTGAACAGTTCCCATACGTGGATACAACCACCACCACCGGCTTTAACTACACCCTGCTTGCCAGAGGGATCCACTGTCTCGTGTGGTGGACGACGCATTCGCACTCGCCCATCGGCGTGCACCAACTAATACCTCGACTCATCGTTCCAGGCGAACTTCTTCCATGCGTTGAACGTCCAATGGCGATGTTCTTTGCCCATATCAATCATTGTTCATTGTGAAGGGTCTTCAATCGAAGTACCCTCGTGGAATGCTTGCTTCTTAACCCCCTGGCGAGGAGTTGTTCCTGGGTGCTATGGCTGCTCACACATCGTTGTTGTCCAGCACTGAATCGGCAAGAGATCTGCTGCATTGCGGCCCGTCTATGCGCTCTTACGATTCGAGCTAGCCGACGGGAAGGCCTAACGTCAATGCGTTGTACACCATGACAATTGACCCCGGCGGCTGTGGTATTTCGCGAATCCACCAACTCATGTTACGCTCTTAATACGGCGGCCCGTTCAAAGTCTTTTTTGCTAGGGGCTTTACGTCGCACCGACACAGATAGGTCTTATGGCGACGATAGGATAGGAAAGGCTTAGGAGTTGGAAGGAAGCGGCCGTGGCCTTAAGTAAGGTACAGCCCCAGCATTTGCCTGGTGTGAAAATGGGAAACCACGGAAAACCATCGTTCAAAGTCTAGTGCACGACTTTAGGGATGGAGTGCCCTGACGTCTGGTGCAGAAAATCTGTCTGCGATCAAATGCTCCGAGGTGTCGTGGTTTACCAATCTTGTAGTCAAACAGCCCGTACAAGGTTTGACGTTCTCGCTCTTACACGCCGGACGAGCACAGTGCCATTTCCCAACTACGGTAGCTGTCTCAAAATCAATTCCTCATGAATGTATTTACATTAAAATATATTTTAAAAAATGTGACCACACGTTATGGTAGTATGTTGCGCCCTTTTCGTATCCCTCTACAATGGTCACCGCTGTTTGATTTTCCTACAGATTATAAATTACTTTTCGCGTGCCCATACTTCATTACAATCATGTTTAAAAGAAATCCGTCCAGTCTGTATTATCAAAACTTTTACTAAATCCACAAATTTTCTAAACGTGAGATATTTATTCCTTATACGGTCTTCCAATAACAACTGTAGGGATAGGATGGCCTCACGAGTTCCTACATTCTTTCGAAACTCAAACTAGTATTCACCCTCCTTCCCCAGCTCGTGGTCAAACTGTTCTTAAATTCTGCGGTATATGATTCTTGTTAATATTTTGGATTAATGAAATACAGGTAAATGGTGCAATAGTCTTCGTACTTGTCACCTCCTACTGTCGGAGTACCTGAATTTTTACATTCGTCTTAAACTTAGTGGGTACTTCACCAGTCTTATGCATCTCGATTATTAAGTGAAATAGCTAGGCCATTTTGATTTCTTCCAATGCCTCCAGCCAATAACTCTGACTGGATGTAATCAGTTCGTGATCGTTCATAGTCTTCTTAAATTCTGACCTCAGAATTGGTTCAAAACTTTCATCATAGTCCAGTCTATCCTCTATTTTCAGCACCAGTTCATCAAGTTCCTGTCACTTTTGTGTGATTTCTACTTGTTTATTCCACCTACCTCCTTTTTCTTCGCTTCCTGAGATCAGCTGATATCTTAATAATCATAATCTTAAATTTCTTTCTCCTAAATTCACTCTGCGTACCCCGTAAGTGACAACTACCTGTCCTACAGTCATGTGATCTGAGTAGCTTGGTCTTTCCCACTCAAATATTCATCTTTCGTCGCCTCACACCTCATGTCTAGTTCAGTCTTGTCACCTGTACTGTCACATTCCCTAATCAGTTGTGTAATTATTGTACTTTCTTCGTTTATGAATTAAATCCTATATATCCTGAGCCATCTAACGTTTCCTGTCAACTTCGACCTCTTTCATGTCTATCACACTGTTCACCACTATACCACTCAACATCCTTATCAGAAATGAAACTTATTGCGGACAGATTTAATTTAAATGACAGTTGGAGTAAGGAGAAGTAATTAATACAGTGGGAACAAATGCCCACCGTCTTGATTCCACTAAGAATCCAAAATGTTTCGACCTACCAAGGTACATTTGGTGTTGTCTCTACAGACCTAGGAATGAACATGGCTGCTGTAACTACTTTCTGTACGTATGGAGTTGGATCAGTCGACCAATGTGCGATAGAGTTTAAAAGAACAGTCGATTGAACATCTCGTCCAATGCCGCCCTGTTGATTCATATTATGGATTTCCTGATTACTTGTTCAGTCTCTCTCTAAATTGAATTAAGTGGCTGGAAAGCTCGGACTATAAGGTGTAATTCTGTCTTGTGCTCATCCAATGCCGCCCAGTTGATTCATATTCTGGATTTCCTGATTACTTGTTCACTCTCTCTCTAAATTTAATTAAGTGGCTGGAAAGCTCGGACTATTTTGTCTTGTGTCAATCGGATATAACTTGTAATCACCTTATTACTAAATAAGTAAATTATTTTAGCCCATGCAATATACCATACTAGCACCATAGTCTAAGGGTAGCGTGTATGTCGGTTAAATGGAACCAGAGGTGTCCGATATGATAGGCAGCAGAACCGGTCAAACCATCTAAACAAATCAGCTAAGGATATCGTCATTCTAACCACTTAGAGTAATCGTCTTGGTACGCCCTATTGTAATGGCTCCTAAAAATAATGTACCGGTATGGCATCAGAAAGTAGAAACATAATATATAGAAGTATCATTAAAATCGGTTGACATTTCGGTATCATTCCTTGAAGGTAAGACAAATCAACGAAAATGTTGGGAGGGATTTTTTGCCGAGGTTGACACACGTTATTGACTCAGAGCGATTAAACAAGCCCGGTGCTTCTCACAACCTGTTAATTACTGACCAATGATTTAAAGTCAGTATTGGAAGGGAAGAGGGCAGAATTGGAGAGCACTTAAAGAACCACGTTCTCCCACGACCACGTCAGCATCGTACTCATATAAGTTTTGAAAATACACATCAGAAATTTAGAATACAGCATGAA
Organism: Anabrus simplex; assembly: GCF_040414725.1. Taxonomy (NCBI): domain Eukaryota; kingdom Metazoa; phylum Arthropoda; class Insecta; order Orthoptera; family Tettigoniidae; genus Anabrus; species Anabrus simplex. The sequence goes on along the minus strand of NC_090267.1, from coordinate 241,307,606 downwards.
ATTAATTTCTAAAATACTGACGTATAAACGAATACAGATTGTGGTTATAATCAATAAATACATTACTACTACTTACCTTCCGTATACACCAACGACAGAATATCTAGTCCACGATTTCACATAGGAGCGAACACATCAGCCTGAAACACACAAAGATAACTTTTAAAATATCATCAAGGTATTCACAGCTTTACTATAATTTTATGCAGATTTATCGATAAAAGATTACATTTTCGCTATTGTATTCTTTTATCGTTTTCCGTACAATATATTCTCCTTTCATTGTCATGCTTTCTTTCACGTTTCGCAAATAAATATTGTTAGTTACAGCTAATTTGTAACAAATGTTAGTCTCCTGTTCATATCTGGTTCGTAAATATTAATGTATTAATTGAAATGAGTGAAAATGTTGTGAAGATTGGGCAGGGAAAATTTGGGAGGAAGGAGACGAGCTACTCGACTAATCGGTATCTTCCGAACTGTCAGTGCAGAGATGGCGTGCAATGATATTAGTGGAATAATAAGTTAGAGTTGTGTTTGTAAAACAGGAAAGATCACAATATGAAGATAACGTGAGATCAGGAGGTTGCACCATTGCCTCCGAAGGGCTCCCTTAACATTTCGTGAAATGGCTTACATAATCCCCATTAACTCGTGCTGTATATGAATCAATTTTCATTTGACTTTTAATTATTTTTATAAATCTTAATTTATATGCAGTATTACTTTATATGCTTTATCATAATGGCAACCTACAAATTAGTAACCAATTATATTAAATTAAATAGGACGAATTTATTTATAGGTGAAATGTGACTACTTTTAACAGATATTTAATGTGTCATGGTTAGATTCCAATTATGCATTTTCACAAAGTAATTATGGCTAATATAAAATCAACTCTCCAGTACTCAGAATGAGATTCATGATTGTAAAATTGGAATTATAGGTATCTAAGAATATTTGATTAGTCTAATCGTACAACTACATTTAATGTAATAATAGTCCTCAGCCTAGATCGCTTTATATTTAACGAATAACGATTCTATACGGTGATAAACATAATATTGAAGTGAATGTACCATTCTGTGATAGAGTATCACTGGATCATTTTACATCTGATTATTAATTGGAAAATTCATAAAATATATTTTTCTTGCATATGAACTCGTCTCCGAATATGAACCAAATATATATATATATATATATATATTTTTGCTAGTTGCTTTACGTCGCACCGACACAGATAGGTCTTATGGCGACGATGGGACAGGAAAGGACTAGGTGTGGGAAGGAAGCGGCCGTGGCCTTAATTAAGGTACAGCTCCAGCATTTGCCTGGTGTGAAAATAGGAAACCACGGAAAACCATTTTCAGGGCTGCCGACAGTGGGGTTAGAACCTACTATCTCCCGAATACTGGATACTGGCCGCACTTAAGCGATTGCAGCTATCGAGCTCGGTAAACCAAATATCATACCGTGCAAATAATGAGATTAACTATCGTATAAACTCCTCGATAGAGTATTCTATTCGAATTATTTCAGACACATTCTATATATTTTCTATTGCAATTAGGGAAATGATTATGAAGAGGTAAATTATATTACCCAGAAAGAATTACGAACGTTAAATAAACGCCGTGAACTAATTCAGCTCGCCAAACCTCTCAGCACGTATGTCCTGCGGGCTGCATTCCACTTCCTGAGCACACGTGCTTTGATGAGCTTTACATAGGACGTTTTATTGCGAGTACAGTAGAGTGCCGTTTCAAGGAAACGAGTCGGTCCTTAGACTGTAGTCCAACGGTAGTGTTAAAATGTTGAGCTGGCATTAAGTCTCATAGGAATTTTGCAATGTCTGTACTTTCTATTATTTTTATCAGTCAGGTTTGTACTGCACATTTCGACACGTGAATAAACGCCGTGAATTAATTCTGCCCGTCAAACCTCTCACCATATGGGTCACGCAGGTTGCATACCGTTCACCTGAACTCGATGAGCTCTGCACACAATCATCGGATCATTAGTCTTGTAAAGGGTGTGATTAATCAAACTCCTTAATGGAGGTGCACGGTTCAATCCCTAGCAAACGTATCCTATAGATTTTCTCTTGCTCGATTTATATTTTACCCCTTAGCTTAACATTTTCTTATAAACGTTACTCGATTTATGTTACTCGATACTGAAATTTAATATTTATTATAAACATCCGTAATGGAGAATAATTATAATTATTATAAGTTAAAAAGTTATTCACAAACCTGCTGCTAGGCCATCTATTACAGCTGACGGTGGAGCTGTTGAGGATATGACAAGCCTTTGGTCTTAGTACTCAATATAGAGACATATTTTAAAAGAACCTTTCTAAACCCCCGAATATATTTGTTGTTAAAAAATAAATTTAAAATTGGTTAAATGACGTAAGCACTAAATATTTGGTTTAAAAAGAACATTTAAAATTTTCAGCGATTGTTGCTAAAAATGAATGATAAGGCGCAATTTACAACGGATGGCAATAAAATGAAATAAAAGATATGACATATCATTTTTTAAAAATAATGAAAACAATTAACGACTAACATCATAATTTTGCACACGGAATATTATACATATTGAAACACCATATAAAACAACAGGACGTTTATTTTTGACTTCAGATATAGTGACATTCTTCTGTCGCAGAGTGCGCTTGTGACATCTCTCCATCTCATCCATTCTGCTTTTATCCTTCTTCGTAACGTATCACCTATCCCACCATCTGTCTAGCCTAGAGACCGGAAGCTTACGGTCTTCGTTAAGGTTTCTCCATCAACTTGGATGAAACCTCTGCTTGGAATGATATTCAAGTCCTTTTAAGTCTGTTTAAATAAGAACGTAAAAAACGCAGTAAGTTTATACTCTAGAGATTTTATATTTTATCTTCATTTTAAATCCCAGTTTTTAAGTTAATATGTTGAATTTGTTCCTTTCTTAGGATTATATGTGGATTCCAAACAAAACTATCATGAATTTTGATTTAAGAATGCCAACGCCTATTCGTCGAAATTCTAATTACGATCATGTACGAACTAATAATGTCATTCAGCTAACACGTTCTTAAAAGGAACAATGTTTTCCGTAAACATACCGATTGGTCGTAAATTAAAGTGAATCATTGTAATGATACATATTCTTTGATGAATTTGTGTCAGTTTAACCCAAAATACATTATACAAGTTCAATTAGTTTACGAGATGGACAATGTAAAACTAACGCTAAAATAATCCTCACTAGTGGAATTCGTATGCACTTTATTACAAAAATGTTATCGGTCTGCAAAAGTGTAAATAAAAACTATAAAATATACAACAAAACATTAGGTCATCGAAAGTTTGCAACAACTTATAACAAGAATATTAAAATTATCATAACTTCCTCTGATTGTTGTTAATTTCGTATTAAAGCACTGATATTGGCATTTGTTGTGCGATTATTATTTCCTTATTATAACGTTTCCAGTCGCAGAAATAGTAGTCCAAAAATCATAATTCTAATTCCTGTTTCAAGCTCTTATTTACAACATTTCTCCTGAACTAAGCATCATGGAACAATTATTATATATCGATCATTTTCCTTTCTCAGATTCAGTTCGTTCCCATGTAATTTTCAGCAGTGGTTCGTGAGAAGGTAACTAATGTTTTCTTAGCCATCATTCACATTTCGAAATTGATAGTTGTCGGTATGGAGTGGTACACAGAAAGATGTCTCTGAGGACAAAATCAACCATAATGTTTCAGAGGCATGGTTACCAATGCTTGCCTGGCTACGGTCTTAGGTGTGAATTTCATTCTTCCAACGTTGTTACACCTCAAGTCAACTTGATTCAAACTGAGCGAGAGGCTGCGCGGTTTGAGTCACGTAGCTGTCAGCATGGATTCGGGACATAGCGGGTTAGAACCCCACGTTCGGCAGCCCTGAGTATGGTTTTCGTGGTTCCCGTTTTCACATCAGGCAAATGTTGAAGACGTACCTTAATTAAGGTCTTGGTCGCTTCCTTCCCACTCCCAATCCTTTCCCGTACCGTCGTTGTCATGGACCTATCTGTGTCGGTGTAAAGGAAATTGTAAAATAAAATTCTTGATTTTTTTTCAATTACTCTTTGATTAACGGTTTATGAAGTGGGTTAGGTGCCGACCCCGTGGTGTAGGGGTAGCGTGCCTGCCTCTTATCCGGAGGACTTGGGTTCGATTCCCGGCCAGGTCAGGGATTTTTACCTGGATCTAAGGGCTGGTTCGAGGTCCAATCAGTCTACGTGATTACAACTGAGGAGCTATTTGACGGTGAGATAGCGGCCCCGGTCTATAAAGTCAATAAAAATGGCCGAGAGGATTCGTCGTGCTGACCACACGACACCTTGTTATCTTTCGCGTTGTGCAGCGGTCGCTTGGTAGGCCAAGGCCCTTCAGGGATGTAGTGTAATAGGGTTAGAGAGTTAGTAAACGTGGATTAGGTACATAATTTTTTCTGATTAAAATGTATACATTTTTTAATAACTTGCACAAAGTAGGAAAGGTATTCCCATTGATCAGCTGCTATATTTGACTTGCATATTTTATTTTATATCAGTAGTAAAACATAATCTGACTAATAGGCATAGAATGTCATAGTATTGATCGTTGTTTCGAAATAATACAACAGGATGATTCTAGTTAAACGTCTTCTTGATATCGTAACCTAGCCTTAAGATCCCCATTCATACAGAGAATTCGAATAAGGAGACAGAATGTTTCATCTGAGAACCCCGGGAACTGACCACCTAGATATATAAATAAGCTATTAAGACCCTTCAAAATAATCCAATAGGTTTCATAAATACCGCTTGTCCTATTCCTCCTGTTTTTCTATTCTTAGCACTTACTTCGTTCTTTTGTTTAGTCCACCACGGTTAAACATATTTTTATCATACACATGCAGAGTTTATACGTTTAAATTAATATAATCATGATGAAAATAATAATACTTAATAATGTTAAGAGTTTAAGAACCCACAAATTGCTTTTATGATTTCTGGGGACAAGAGGAATTTTGCCGTACAGTACAGGCGAAGGTTTACATCAAATACTACCGGACAGAGCCTGGATCAAATTGGGAATCTGGGGTTCAGAAAACTAACGCTTTACAGTCTTTGACAGTCGGCCTGGTAAAATTTAATATGAGTGAGAAGAGTATTTGTTTATGGCTGCGATTTTATATATGCTGGTGTCTTAATGGAGCAGCAAGTGCTTGTGAAAGGACCTTCTACATAGAATCTATGGTACTACAATATCGTCTTCTGGTTCAGGGAGGGAAGCAATGGATTTTACGTATTATGCCATATTAAAATACTACCTTGGAATTTGGAGTTCCATAATAATGCCGATGATCTGGCCCTGATATCTAATTCAATAGAAACTTCAGTGAAACAATTAAATGTTCTCAGACAACAAGCAGCAAAGGTTGGGCTACATGTGTCTCTCGAAAAAACACAATTCATCACGAACATCGGTGAATCTCCTTGTACGTTGCATCTGGAACAGGGGGAGATCAGGAAAACCAACAGGTTTAAGTACTTGGGAGAATGGTTGGAATCCAATCTCTCTGAAGGAACAGCTTTGTCAACTCGAGTTAACAGGCTTGAAATGGCCTACCAACTGACCAAGAATACATATAATAAAAAGCGTCTCTCTCGTAATAATAAGATGAAGCACTACCACAGTCATCCGCCCTGACGCCTTATATGCTTCAGAATGTTTAACATTCAACAGGAAGGGGCTCATGGAAAAACTTGAAATCCGGGAAAGAAAGATAATGAGGAAGATACTGGGGCCAGTCAAGGAAGGGGACACTTACAAAGGACGGCCTAACCAAGAGCTCTACAAGTACTGTGAAAGAATAACGGATGTAGCAAGGAAGGGACGCCTAGGATTCTATGGGCACGTCTACAGCATGCATCCTACTAGGTTGACCAACCGGATTCTCAGCTACTGGCAAAATAGGAAGACCAAGTCACCATGGTTGATGGAAGTGAAAAAAGATCTACAGGAAATGGGAATAACAGAAGGAATCTTAAAGGATCGGACAGCACTCAGGAAGATGCTTAAACATAAGAAGTTCCAGGACAGATTACCAACAAAGAAGACTGGCGCCCTTTGGACAAAGGAGAGGAAGAAGCAACACAGCCTGAGGATGCGCAACTACAGGGCAAACATCAAAGCCCATTCCAAAATGCAATAGTTGAACGTCGTGGTCCTTAGCTGGCCTATACGAAACAATAATAATAATAATAATAATAATAATAATAATAATAATAATAATAATAATAATAATAATAATAATAATAATAATAATAATAATAATAATAAAGTGAGAGTAATCTAATAGTCAACTTACTAGTTTTGCGTGCAACTGACGACTCCTTTGGTTTTTGCACACGCTGAAATGCTGAAAATTTTGTTCAGCAAAGTTCTTTTACGTACCAGTAAATATACCGACACAAGGCTAGCGCGTTTGCGCAACTTCGAATGCCAACCGATTGAGCCGGGATTGAACCTGCCACCTAAGACTGTCTCAGCTAATCATCCCAATTAATATTTCTTGTGATTACTGAACACACAGTGGCGTTTTCTGAAGACTCTATCCAGCCCCTTGGACGGTAATTATACAAAGCAAGAAGCAACTGCATTTGAGAGACTGAGTTGCGTGCTGGCTGGAATTAGCGGGGCTGCGGAAAATAGCACTGACACAAATCAGGAAAGCTAATGTTGCCTTAGAGCTAAAATCAGAGGGACGTTTCGTGCCGTCGAGTGAGTGGTCATGGTGAGAGCTTAAGTGGGATGGCTTACTACCCAGTAAGCTATTTCCTTACCGTGATACTGTACATCTGTCAAAAATAAAATAAGCGAAGTATATGGAGAGTAATGGAAGTGCTATAGCTTGTTCCCAAGTAGTAATTCATACGTTATAATTCGAATGAAAGGCACAAGATTAGAATATGGTTTTGAACAAGGAATATAATTCCATTGTAGAACTTAAATTTTGTCAAGCATATGTGTTTCTATTACACAGAATATATCTTACATAATACTGTATATATAAAGTTAAATCCATAAAAGATAATAATAATAATAATAATAATAATAATAATAATAATAATAATAATAATAATAATAATAATAATAATAATGTTATCTGCTTTACGTCCCACTAACTACTTGTTAAGGTCTTCGGAGACGCCGAGGTGCCGGAATTTAGTCCCGCAGGAGTTCTTCTACGTGCCAGTAAGTCTACCGACACGGGGCTGTCGTATATGAGCACCTTCAAATATCACGGGACTAAGCGAGGATCGAACCTGCCAAGTTGGGGTTAGAAGGCCAGCGCCTTAACCGTCTGAGCCACCCAGCCCGGCAAACCCAAATCCATAACAGCCGAGAATGACATCAAGAAGTTCTGTTTAGAAACTAAGTGGCATTGCACCATAGAGCACTTGAGAACATTCATTAGAGCTTCACAGTGCAACTGATCAGACGTACACCAACATTTTTAAGGCTTCGGATTAGAATCCACATTTGACCGGTTGGCATTTCCGACTCGTTAAATGGAACAAACACGTGTCAGTATATTTCAAGTTCATATTCTTCTCTCTAACATATTGTATGACTAATAGTAAAAATACAAGTTATTCATAGGACGTTATTATTAATAATAATTACAAGTAACCCCTTTTAGGATTATGCAAAAGTATTTAGTGTCATTTGCTGTTCGCCATCTTATGCGTCCATAATTCTTCCACACTTCAGCTGTATTTCCCTTTTTCCTCTTTCATCCAAGTCATTTCGCTCGGCATGTCCTCATAGTCAACTTGCCATTTGTGGATTTTGATCACGTTGTTTTAATGTACTTTTGTATGATTACTAGCAATTTGAAGTCATTTTATATTTCGTCGATCTATTTCATAGGATCTATTTTGGATTTATTCCTGTTTTCATAGAATTTGGATATCTGTACTGTTAGCCAGCCAAGGTTCAATGTTTTGATATGACCAAAAATTTTAATTTGCTTCTTTTAATCTCTGTGTGAATGTTAATATACTGTTTGATTTTGGACTTGTTTCTATGTATTGTTCGCCTGTGAATTTCAGGCAAAGAATTTTCCTTATGAATTTCCGTTCTTTCCCCTCAGTATTTTCAGTGTCTGGTTTCATGTTCAAAATTAGTTTCCGATCCATGTAAACTTTCTGATTTAAGGATGGTACTGTAAATTATTATTATTATTATTATTATTATTATTATTATTATTATTATTATTATTAGCCCCTATTGCTTCTTACATAGAAACTCCAGGTTCGATTATCTGTCAGTCCAAGAATTTTCACTCCAGACTGAGGGCTTCAGTACTTTTCACTTTACCTCCTGAGACCTAAATGAGGAGCTGCATGATATGAGAGGCAGCGGGTACTGTCACCGAAGCTAAAAAGTACTGCTGAAGATGTCGTCTTGTGGCGTTTTTCTTGAGACTTCAATTTATTATTCCGGCACAGTCATTCTTAAACAGGTAGGTTCTCTTTCCCTTTCCACTGTGATTTGTGTTAAGAGGGAATGGTTACTCCGTAGAAACTCGACGACTTGCCAGATATTCTGGACTGCCACAAGGGAAAAGTTCAGCAACATCAAATAAGAAGTAACAAAAAAATTAAATTTGAACATATAATATTAAACATCACCTGATAAATACGATTAATAAAACAAAATATAATAAAAGCTACGGCATTAAGGCACTGGAAATATATAACAGAAAACAACAGTACGAGTATATTCATCTTAAATTAATCATTACTACCACCATTAATCATTATCATCAGAGACAGATATATTACTATCTTCCCCACTTTCCCCCATTTCAGAAATCAGTGGCGATATCAAACATCCGATAGCTTTCCGAGTGGTGACTTGTTGCTGCCTAGAGGCGCGTTCAGGAAGATTTATGGGTCAGTCTCTCTGTCACACAAATCCACAGGCGTCTGGGTCGACGCTCGTGATTAATTACGCAGCGGAACTACAACAGGCACCATAACGATCAAGTAATTGCGTTAAAAACAGGTGAGAGGACCAATACGTGATGTTACATCTCTGCTAGATGTCATGCCATGAATACACGCGAGTAGTAGGGTCAACAAACAATCGATTATTTGAACCTTCTTGACTGGTGGTCCTCTAACTGTTGATCAGCCACAACTTGCGTCCCCTCCCGATCAAACACTGGTGCCATCCCCTTCAAAATACACTAATCCTAGGTTCGTGTTAGCCATATACAAGGTGCATGAGTTTAACGAGGTCAAGGTGGCTAAAAGATCTACTTATAACATTTGCTCTTATTTTTAAGAATTTGTTTTACGTCGCAGGGACACTGAGAGGTCTTATGGCGACCACGGGATAGGAAATGACTAGGAGTGGGAAGGAAGCGGCCGTGTCCTTAATTAAGGTATTTGCCTGGTCCTAAAATGGGACACCGCGGAAAGCCATCTTCAGGGTGCTGACAGTAGGATTCGAACCCACTTGTCTCTCGAATGCAGAGCTTGGCTCCATAGCCGGGTGCGGCCACTCCTCTCGGTACTTTTATTCCTTTATAAGTACGTAAAAACAAAACTCCCATTAGTGTAATAACTATTAAACAGACGCTACTGTATTATGTTCCCGTGAAAGTCCACTTCGAACATCCGAACATTACCAGTGAAGTATTACTCGGAAATTATGTATTTGTTTTTTTTTTTTTTTCTAAATAATAATGATGTTATTGTTTTTACGTCCCACTAGATACTTGTTGACTGTTTTTGGAGACACCGAATTACCAGAAACTTGTCCCTCAGGAGTTATTTTACGTGCCAGTAGATCTTCCGACACGAGGCTGACGTATTTTAGCACCTTCAAACACCATCGGACTGAGCCAGGATCGATTCTGCCAAGTTGGGGTTAGAAGGCCTGCGCCTCAACAGTCTGAGCCACGCAGCCCGGCTTATTTTCAATAAGGTACTGTTCAATTTTACTGAGTTATTTTCACTTTTACTGTTCACATGTATTGTGTTTTGGAAACAGAGGCAAAGAAGCTTTAGGTACATTACTTTATAATAATTACTATTATTTAATTTCTTTAAAATCCATAAACCCCACTCATACGACCACTTGAGCTGACAACATCACCAGGGGCTGGAAGACACGATATCATGGGTTGTAGTAAGGATGTAAAGGAGAGTGCATATAAGTCTCTGGTAAGACCCCAACTATAGTATGGTTGCAGTGTATGGGACCCTCACCAGGATTACCTGATTCAAGAACTGGAAAAAATCCAAAGGAAAGCAGCTCGATTTGTTCTGGGTAATTTCCGACAAAAGAGTAGCGTTACAAAAAAGTTGCAATGTTTGGGTTGGGAAGAATTGAGAGAAAGAAAAAGAATTGCTCGACTAAGTTGTATGTTCCGAGCTGTCAGCGGAGAGATGGCGTGGAATGACATTAGTAGACGAATTTTGAATGGCGTTTATAAAAGTAGGAAAGATCACAATATGAAGATAAAGTTGGAATTCAAGAGGACAAACTGGGACAAATATTCATTTATAGGAAGGGAAGTTAGGGATTGGAATAACTTACCAAGAGAGATGTTCAATAAATTTCCAATTTCTTTGAAATCATTTAGGAAAAGGCTAGGAAAGCAACAGATAGGGAATCTGCCACCTGGGCGACTGCCCTAAATGCAGATCAGTATTGATTGATTGATTGATTGATTGATTGATTGATTGATTGATTGATTGATTGATTGATTGATTGATTGATTGATTGATTGATTGATTGATTGATTGATTGATTGATTGAACTTCTTTATGTAAATAAGTAATATTTCAACTAGCATAGGCCTACTATAACCTTCCACGGTTTCCATATTGACAAGCAAAATAACACAAATTGTTATACAAGGCGTGATCAAAAAGTTTCCGTTTTAGGGCGTTGCTGCAGCGTTGAAACAACATACGCCGATGCGGGCATATAAACACGGACATGTGGACAAAGGGATTAGTGCCCCAGTCGTGTCGTGTCGTGGTGCTTGCATTAAATACGGCCGCGGTAACTATGGTGACGTTATTACCAAATGTGTCCAAAGAGGACCAACGTGCTGTTATCTTGTTCTTGGCTGCCGAAGGACAAACATCGGTGGACATCCATCAGAGATTGAAGAACGTGTATGGGGAAACACGCCTGTCAAAAACCACCGTTATGAAATGACGCACCAGGACGCCCGTCCCCATACCGCAAAGGTCGTCTCGCAGAAGGTACGCCAACTAAAGTGGGAGACACTCGAGCACTTGCCATTGTAGTCCTGATCTCTCCCATTGCGATTACCACGGCTTCGGTCCCCTCAAAAACGCCTTGGCGGGTCGAAAGAGGATGTGCAGCGGGTGGATACGGACTACTTCACCTTCACCTGGTTTGTCGGTGGGATAAGTGCCTCAAAGCTAGCAGAGATTTTGCCTGATTCACATTCCGATTCAGGACTGTACGGCCGTTGAACTGAAACTTTTTGATCGCCCCTTATACACAAGAGGAACAGCATTTCAACAAAATGTACTGCTCTCAGCACCTTTGATGATGATGATGATGATGATGATGATGATGATGATGATCCTGATGATGATGATGATGATGATGCGTGTTGTTTTAAGGGGCCTAACATCGCAGGTCATCGGTCCCTCAGCACCTTTAAACCGGCATCCACCGTAACATATGTCAAATAAACAATGGCGTCTTCACATCTAATCCAATCTCTGTTTGCGACTCCCTGTGTGCCCCCCCCCCAATCCCCGAAGGGGACACCAGTGGATGATTGAAAGGTGGAATCTCCGAACTTGACAGTCCTATGTCCCATATTAATTGGTTGAGCGGTCTTGGTTTCAACTTTGTTGCTGTGGTACGTTGTTTCTTCTTCTCCTCCTCCACCTTCTTCTTTATCTGTTTAACCACCAGGGTCAGTTTTCCCTCAGACTCAGCGAGGGATCCGACCTCTACCGCCTCAAGGGCAGTTTCCTGGAGCTTCAGACTCTAGGCCGGGGGGTACAACTGGGGAGGATGACCAGTACCAGGAAAAGGAAAGGATGCGGCCGTGGCCTTAAGATTTTTTCTTTGCCAGTTGCTTTACGTCGCACTGACACAGATAGGTCTTAAGGAAACGATGGGACAGGAAAGGCCTAGGAATGGGGAGGAAGCACTTGCCTAGTGTGAAAATGGGAAACCACAGAAAACCATCTTCAGGGCTGCCGACAGTGGGGTTCGAACCTGGCCTTAAATTAGGTATCATCCGGGCATTTGCCTGGAGGAGAAGTGGGAAACCACTTCCAGGGTGGCTGAGGTGGGAATCGAACCCACCTCTACTCAGTTCACCTCTCGAGGCTGAGTGGACCCCGCTCCAGCCCTCATGCTACTTTTCAAATATCGTGGCAGAGCCGGGAATCGAACCCGGACCTCCGGAGATGGCAGCTAAGCACACTACTACACCACAGAGGCGGACCCAAAAAACACGCCCAGCGTGGAGATCTAATGCATGACCCTGAGATTAAGAGTCTCATGCTCTGCTGACTTAGCTAATCGGACTGCATACGTTGTTTCTAACTGCAATAATTACAATATTTCAAGGAAGGTTGGAGTGATTGCAAATGTGGAGTTGTTGACATGTGGTGGTGGCTATTTGTTGGACCAGAATTGGCGGGCAGGGGTTGTGTGAGTACTAGCATTTTTGGAGGCGCTTGCCATCTGTCTGGCTAGCTTGAGGCCTAGAGGAGGTTTATTTGGGGTCCGTTTTGCTGTTGAGGCATACAGTGTTTCTGTGTTGATGTAGAACTTGGGTTTAGAGAATGCTTGACTAAATTTTTACTTGTTAGAAGAGAGAGGAGACATTTTAGGAGCTCTGTCATGAGAAGTGGCTGCGAGTGTATTAAATGGCTATTGTTTTGGTTGAGGATTATGGTTTATAGTGACGGTATTTTTTTAGTTTGGTGGCTGAAGGTGCTTGTTACTAATGTAGTGGGCCTTGACTGCTTTTTTGAACAAGGAGCAGCCTGGGTAGGAAGCAGCATGTGTTCCTTGACAGTTGGCACATTCTGGCTGGTCATGCGGGACTGGGCAGACGGAGTGGTGGTGATGCTCCCCGCATCTGTTGCAGCGGGTCTCATTACGGCATTCTGCGGCAGAATGATTTAACTGTAGGCAGTTGTAGCACATGAAGATTAAGGAAGGTTGTGGACAAGATTTGCTTAAGTTGGTGCGAGTTCGATTCTCAGTAGATGCAATTTTAGAGCTAGTAAAATGCTTAATTCTGTCTACCGTTCACAGCGATACTGAGGAAATGAGAAAGTGTCTACAGATGAAATGGTTACCAGACATAGATTTATATGTCTTCTTTACAGGAAAAATACATCGCCATGATGACGTAGGTACACCGCTATATCTATCAGCATGTGTTGGAATTGCGTACATCCTGACTTCTGCTGCCTTTCAACAACGGGTAGGCCTGCCAGATATGCGTTATAAGAATAATGCAATGTTGACCATAATACTGTTTAGTGAAAAATTCCTATCTTTCATTAAAGTAAATAAATATTTTTTTTCCATTCTGGGGTATGAAAATATATTATCTCCATCAATAAGCGCGAACTAAAACAGTCCATTTATGGCCGTGGTCGTTAAGGCCTTAAATGTATGGCTTCACATCGTAGTTATCCAGTTTGAAACCCATTGGTTGAAAAAAAATTTCCACCAGAATGTATGCCGGAAAGGTAAGGGAGGTGGAGGTATACAATTTCCAACCAGTAGATTGCGTGCCAAAAGCCTGGATTATATTCCAAACCTATTCGCAGTGTTCATATGGAGTGAGGGCATCTCTCTTATCTACATAATAATATCATTAAATCTGTCTGTCATTCACAGCGATATTGAGAATACGAGCACGTTTCAACAGCTGAATACCGAGCTTGATATCTGCAGTCGCCTAAGTGTGGCCAGTATCCAGTATTCGGGAGATAGTGGGTTCGAACCCCACTGTCGGCAGCCTTGAAGATGGACTTCCGAGGTTCCCATTTTCACACCAGGCAAATGTTGGGGCTGTACCGTAATTAAGGCCACGGACGCTTCCTTCCCACTCCTGGCCCTTTCCTGTCCCATCGTCGCCGTAAGACCTATCTGTGTCGGTTCGACGTGAAGCAACTTGCAACAACAACAACAGATGACATCGCCATAATGACTTAGGTACGCAGCTATACCTGTCACCATGTGTTGGAATTACGTACATCCTGATCTCTGTAACATTTAAACTGGTACCAGATACGGGCTATAAGAATGATGCAATGTTGACCGTCATACTGTTTAGTGAAAAACCTTTCAGTAAAATAAATGAATATGTTTTTCCATTCTGGGGTATAAAAACACATTATCTGCATTGGTAAGTCCGAAAAAGAACAGTTTGTCTGTGGCTGTGGTCGTTAAGACGTTAAATTTATGGTTTGACACCGTAGTTATCCGGTTCGAACCCCATTGCTGAAAAAATTTTGCCACCAGAATGTTAGCCGCAAGGGAAAGGCAGGTGAAGATATACAATTTCTAATCACTAGATTGCGTGCCGAAAGCTTGTATTAAATTCCAAACCTGTACGCAGTGAGGACATATGACGTTGTTGATGGTGTTTTGTCCATCAGATGGACAGCAGATCACTTGGTGCTATTTGACAGGAATAGTCCTGCGCCAGCACCGGGCTTCCTCTCTCCCTACCCAATATCATATATCACATCGTTCATTGTAATTCTCGATCATCAAAAGCTGTGGGAATTTCGTGTGTTGAATCAATATTGTTGTTAAATTCAACGCATTAAAACTCCACGAGGAAGACGAAATGAGTAATAAAGGGAAAAGTGGCAAAGATAAAATATGCAGCTACGCAGACAAACAACTCAAGGAACGAACAATTGAACAATTGAAGAAAGATGAATTGAGTAAAGTTACAGGAAAGACAGAGAAATCACTATAAATTCGCAGGGCTCTACGTGTGACATACGAATATTAGCAGACGCGGTGTAAATGAGACAAGTTGAGTTATACGGGACAAGGCAGCATCGCTCCCCGTAACGGTCCTTCAACATTAGGCTAGCTACTTACAGTGAACAACAATTCACTTTTCGCCAGAAATGTGATCTTGCTTGGTGCAGGATTAGACAGTACCTGGCAGTAATTCCTCACTGTTACAGAACAGGTGTTATCTAGTCAAGTTCTAAAAATTCTACTTTAATGCCCAAAATGAATTCACTGAACGGCTTCTAAAACTCTAATACGGAGAACTAGGAAAAATTGCCCTGTTGAGATCCTTCAGCACAGTATTTTTAAATGTATTGTACGAGATCCACTTGGTTCTTCTCTTCGTCCTAGTCAAAGTAAAATGTTTTTCTAAAGTAGCAATTTTTTGCTCAAGAAACGAATCAGTTAATATCGCCAAGCGATAGGTTTGATAGGAGATCAAAGAAAGTACATTATAATTATAATTATAATTGACTCCAAAATGTTAATGAAGTTAGTAAAGCTGATTTGTATTTGCATTCAGACGGACTCAGCTTCAGGAAGGAAGTGTTTTAATCCAAGAATAGCTTTAGCACGTGTGTATACCATTCGTTCTTAAATGGAGACAATTTTCTCTAAATTTAGCCTTCTCTGTCGTAATGAATAATTCACCACCATAAATGTTAAATTTGGGATAAATCTCCCCACTACAGTGTTTTGGAGAGTTTTATTTTGATTTTCCAAGAGTACGTAGATCCATAGATGTCAAAGTACAACTCCGAGCTACAACTACGCTCAATATTGTTTGTAAGGAAATACTACAATACCTGTTTTGATTACACTGGAATGCGGCATAAAACCTGGAAAGTGTAACTTTATTCATGAGGTACATTAATAGTACATTTAGAATTTTCAATAACTTTATAGATATTAATTTCGACTATCGAAGACAGGCGTATGTACTTGTAAACAATATTTCACTAAAGACTATATCAGAAAATTTTAAAGTGCCAACGTGATAAAAGTGGCACATTATTTTAATTTGAACTTACGTGTTTTTAATGTGTGTTTTTTTCATAACGTATCAACATTTTAGTGAATTAATAATTCCTATTTTTGGTGAAGATGGCCACAAGAGGTCCGAAACATGTCCTAGATGTTTAAGATGGTTTTTAATATACTGTAATTATTGTCATCAAGTATTGAATAGTTGGAATTTTATAATAAATTATTTTTAAGCATTGAGTTCATCAACGTTATGCGTTAATACGGAACCCAAAATGACACTTATAAGCTACAATAAAGGTAGCGTGAGAGCTAATTATAAGATTGACACTTAAACTGTAAGCCAATAGAAGTCGAAGCGAATTTAACGGAAGGCACTGCTGAGACGGACGGATTTATATCATATTGAAGGTGTTATGGTTCTTATGAGTTGTGGTAAATTTTACATCCGTTAGATTAATATGGACCGACGATATACGGTATACATATAGTGTATTTTGGTTATTTAATTTGATGAACGCTATGGGTATGTTTTAATGCATTGGTAACATGTATTTGGCTTGGAATGTTTCCTGAAACTCATTGCGATTTGTGCATGTGGCAAAGTGCACAGGTGCCGATAGTTTACATATCAGCAGTATTAAAAGTATTTCATCGATGTTAATATGAATCAGTAATATTTCTCATGCACTAGTGGCTACCAATGTTCTCCACTATGTTTGTATTTGCTTCATTAAGCTCCTGGGATCTCCGGCTCTTCAATTGCGCTTGCAAGCTTTGCAACTGATACAGAGGAGAAATTGTTATTCCAGACTCTCATGAATTTATCATTTTATTGTTTCAAAATATAAAGGTACTTGCTAGTGATGAAGTTCTTTAAAACTTATTAATCATTGAGCGTGGTTTTTTTTCCAGTGAATAGAACGCACTCTTTAACATTCAAATATGCCATAAAAATGCGGTGCGCCTTATATAAGGATAGTACAGATTAGTTGTGGTTTTAATACGAAGGCTTATAATTTTGAACTATACCGGGTGAGTTAGCCGTGCGGTTAGGGGCGTGCAGTTGTGAGCTTGCATCCGGGAGATGGTGGGTTCGAAACCCACTGTCGGCAGCTCTGAAGATGGTTTTCCGTGGTTTCTCATATTCATACCTGGCAAATACTGGGGCTGTACCTTAATTATGGCTACGGCCGCTTACGTCTCACTCTTAGGCCTTTCCTATACCATTGTCGCCATAAGACCTCTCAGTTTCGATGCGACGTGAAGCAAATTATTAAAAGAAGAATTAGGACAAATATCGAATGTGGACGAAATGCCTACCACATTCGATGTGCCCTCAAACGGGAATTTTGTTGAGAAAGGTGAGAAAAGCGTTGCAGTGAAAACTGGTACACGTGAAAAAACACACTACAGCGTAGTACTTGCGTGTTGTGCTGATGGTATTAAGCTGCCACTGATGAAAATCTTCAGTCGAAATACTAAAAAAATAAATATATCGAAACCCCATGGCGGAACACGCCCGAAGGGCGATGGCCAACCATCCCGAAGACCCACATATTACGATGTGCCGTCTGGTTGGCACGGCGAATCCTCTCGGCCGTTATTCTTGGCTTTCTAGACCGAGACCGCCATCTCACCGTCGTATCCCCCTGTGGGTGGGGGCGGTAGAATAACACCCACGGTATCCCCTGCCTGTCGTAAGAGGCGACCAAAAGGGGCCCCAGGGGCTTTGAACTTTGGAGCGTGGGTTGGCTACCACGGGGCCCTTAGCTGAGTCCTAGCATTGCTTCCACTTACTTGTGCCAGGCTCCTCACTTTCATCTATCCTATCCGACCTCCCTTGGTCAACTCTTGTTCTTTTCCGACCCCGACGCTATTAGGTTTGAGAGGGCTAGGGAGTCTTTCATTTTCATGCCCTTCGCGGCCCTTGTCTTCCTTTGGCCGATACCTTCATTTTTCGAAGTGTCGGACCCCTTCCATTTTTCCCTCTGATTAGTGTTATATAGAGGATGGTTGCCTAGTTGTACTTCAAAACAATAATCACCACCTCCACCATCTCACCGTCGTATATCAAAAGAGTCAGTCTAAGGAAAATATACCAGCTGGTGTGGGTATGCAGGTGCATGAGAAGGGTAATAATAATTTCGTGTGGCCATTTCTAGCCGGGTGCAGCCCTCGTAAGGGAGACCCTCCGAAGAGGGTGGGCGGTATCTGCCATGTGTAGGTAACTGCGTGTTATTGTGGTAGAGGATAGTGTTGTGTGTGAGTTGCAGGGATGTTGGAGACAGTACAAACACCCAGTCCCCGAGCCAAGGGAATTAACCATTTAAAGTTAAATTCTTCGCCCCGGCCGTGAATCGAACTCGGGGCCCTCTGAACCGAAGAGCACTGCGCTGACCATTCAGTCAAGGAGCTGGACATGCAGAGTTTTGGACGGATGTACCCTAAATAGCATGAAATTCAGTCCATCAAGCAAAAATTCCAACACTGCAATATTGAATCTCTACTACAGTCCCTTGATGGTTCATTAAACAAACTTTTTGAAGAATATATACATGATAAACGAATGGAACGAATGGCTGATGGATACCAGAGTTCATGTGATTATTCCGAAAGGGGCTCTGAAAAGGCCTGCTATCAGGCGAGGGGTGGAGGCATCATAGTCACAAGTGAACGAACGAATTTCCATTAAATATTTCTTAAGTTGGGACCAGTAATGCCTTTGATGGAAGCGAGGATCATTTTTGTACCATATGGACGTTGATGTTAAGGAAGAAACAGTTTTTTTAATATTTTAAAATTTATTTTATTTTTCCAATATTTTCTTATTTTTTTCATTCTTTCCTTGTCTTCGTTTCATTTTCTGCTTAAGGACGACACACACACCCAGTCCCCGAGCCAGCGAAAATAAACAATTAAGGTTAAAATCCCCGACCCAGCCGGGAATCGAACCCGGGCTCCTTGAACCAAAGGCCAACACGCGAACAATTCAGTCATGGAGCCGGACTACGTCGGTGGTAACAATGTGGGGAAAAGGATTCAAATGGGAATGGCATGGATTTTGCAGGTTTCTAAAAGGGAAGTTCACTGTTTGAAATCTACTAGAGTATATAAGTATGTTTATTTTTTTAAATTATGCTCATTCTTTTACTTTCAAACATGTGTGTTTTCCTGAAAACTTTGTTAGATTTTGGGGGGCATCGTCTATAAAGGAGCGCCCTATACACCGGAAAATATAATTGATGTATGAAGTTCAGTGTCCAATCACAATAAACGCAAAAGTTGAAAAGTAAAGATCAATGACAGAGATGCGAAAAGTGTAATGAAATATAGACTTGTTTGAAATGTGTGCTCTTAATACATACGCTCCCGGCTCCGAGAGGGCTGTAGAAGCAGACAGCGTGGGAGTTGTTTGAGCTAAACAAGTTCAGAGTTCATTGCCTGAATGTCCTTCAAACTCGCCACCGTGGTTCCAGTCGACATCCATCTGTTTGTAATTTCCCTCTTTTAGAAATCGTCCATTTGAGTTTTCCTTTTCTACGCATTCATAGTATTCCTAATAGAATTCCACCTTATATTACTTTCCGTTTATATTCGATCCCCATTTTACGCTACATAATATAAGACTTCTCCTTTTTTCTTTTTCTTCTCTTCTTATTATCATAATTCATTATTTATTATTTATTTATTTTTCGTCTTTTCTCCCCTCTAATAATCTTTCCGTGATTATCATGCAGAACCGGTACCTCCTTCAAAACATAAAATCTTCCTCTATTTTGTTGATACGTAACATTCACTAAACGGTTCATTTGACATCTGAAGAACTTTCAAAACAAATGGATTAATGTTATTATTATAAATAATAATAATAATAATAATAATAATAATAATAATAATAATAATAATAATAATAATAATAATAATAATAATAATAATAATAATATTGGCTTTACGTCGCACCGACACAGACAGGTATTGTGAGGATGATGGGATAGGAAAGATCTGGGAGTGGGAGGGATGCAGCTGTGCTCTTAATTCAGATACAGTCCAAGCATTTGCCTAGTGTGAAACTGGGCAACTGCTGAAAACGCCTTCAGGGCTACTGACAGTGGGTTTCAAACTCACTTATCTCCCGAATGCAAGCTGAGAGCTACATGAAAAGAAGCACGCAACCACTCGTTCGATATTATTATTATTATTATTATTATTATTATTATTATTATTATTATTATATGACTAGCAAAGTGATCTCCGTACAGGCCATGGAGGCCCTTGGAGGGGTGGAACGTAAGGGCTTCCACTATCCGTAACCTTGGCACTTGATGGGATAGAGTGGTTTTGCTGTAGGCTGAGTGAGCCTCAGGGCCATGTGCACCTCCGAAAGTGGAAATCTCGTTTCTGAAATTTTACGACTTCCTGACGGGGATTCGAACCCACGACCTTCCGGGCGAATCGAGCACGCCTTTACCGCCTCGGCCAGGCAACTCCTGTATTATATGACACCTTGGCTAAATTCCGCGCGCAGTAGCCTTAGGTTCAGAGGGACTTTAACTGTGTATGGCTCCCTCTAGCTTGGGGTCTCGTTGTTTGTATTCATCTTCATCTACACATAACATACATTTCTGAGATATTGAAGTAATTAATTTTAAATTAAGCACACATGGGGAATAAAGTTTACGTTACAACGCAGTGAATCATTCTTGATTTAGTGTTTCAAGTTTTCCTTATTTTTTCCCCGAAATCGTCATAATTTAATACATGTAAGTCATGTTTTTCCTCAAGTTCTATGAACGGAACACCATCATTGTTCATCAGAGTATCCACAAAACCTAGAGACATATATAATAACTTCGTGTTGATTGATCTAGTAAATTTTGAGATAATGTACCTTATTCGTTTGAAAAATTGAGGGAAATAGACAAAAATCCACAGAACTTTAATAACAATTGTTATATCTTTAACAATTTTCCACGAGAATTAGTGTAAATATATATCCTAGAGCGAATTGTGATAATGTTGATATTTTCCACTCAGTGTAAGTTAACGACATGTCCGTTCTGTATTCGTTATGCTTCAGGAAAGCAAACACGAATACTTCAAATAAAAGTTTTATGAATTCGTATCTAGTCCCAGTTCGTGCTACGGAGTCGAAAATGAGGTGAGACGAAATTATATACGGTATGTTTTCTTACGGGCGAATGCTCCTCCTGTCACCAACCTCAGTTGAGGAGATAGTGATGATTAAATGAATGTTGGTGAATGATAATGGTAAGGGTGGAAGAAATCGGCCGTGGCCGATGGATGGGAATTCTCTCGGCGTTTGTCTGGAAGCGAAAATAAGATTTCCCCATCTCTTCCAAGTCATGCTCTGTGCATCTTTACCAAATTCCATTCTATTAAATCGTGGTAGTTAGTAAGTGTTCATAATATCGCTAATAATTGTAATCTGGTTACGTCTCAAAACTCACGAGTCTCAAAACTCACGGGCTATAATTAGTAACAAATAGTATCAAAACTCACGACTACAAACTGGTAGCTAAAGTAAACATTCTAATGAGTCTCAAAATTCACGAATCCGGACAGCAGGTGCTTGCGATGACCGCAGGAGGGATGAGGTGCGCGGTGACTCACGCTTTCCTTCAACCCATGTTTTTCCACCGACTCAGGCCAGTCACCCAGGTAGCAGATTGTCTATCAGTTGTTTATCTAGTATTTTCTTAAATAATTTAAGAGCCTCTGGGGCCCCTTTTAGTCGCCTCGTACGACAGGCAGGGGATACTGTGAATGTTATTCTGCCACCCCGAACCACAGGGGGAAAATTATGGTTAGTGAATGAAAGAGATAGAGGTGTATTTATTATCATTATTTTACAATTATTTTGCTGTTGTCTTAAAGCTAATATAATGCATTTTTTCCTTACACATAAATTTATAATAACGACGTGTGAGGTCTGGTGCAGGTCTTTAGAGTTGACGCCATACAGGCGACCTGTACATCTGTGAGGATGAGGCCCTACCTAAGATGGAGTCTATTACTGAAGATGGCATGAACACCCAGTCCCCGAGATATAGGAATTAACTAATGACAGTTAAAATCTCCCACCCGACCGGAAACCGAATCCGAGACCCCCTGGATCCCTTGGACCAAATTACAGTAGGTATATTGCCCGCTGCTAGTTAAAAGAAACTGTCAGGTGGTAGTACTGGGGCTTCGTACCATAATGCGGCCACAAGGCGGAATTTACTTGAATAAGGAATTTTATTTAGAGATATTATAGATCAAGACAGTTAATTCACTAGTTTAATTTCAACACTTGGAGATTCATTTGGAAAAAGGCGAATTTCTATTTTTCGTAAGCGTTCACCTATTCGCTTATTTCAATAGACCATCTACCTGACACACTTAAACCGAAAAGAATGTATTCATGACGCATCTGATTATTCTGCATGATGATATTTGAAACTCATTCGATTATTTGATTTGATTATTCATTCGATTATTTAAATAAACGGATGGAAGTTATTTGATTATAAAAAAGTATTCGATTATCACATCACCAATAAGGTGGACATTATTTTATCCATTGAAAGAAGAACTGACCCTGCTCGTGAGTTTTGAGACTGGCCCAGGAAGATAAACTTACTCTTTCTAATCCTCTTCGAGGAATTCGTGAGTTTTGAGACTCGTGAGTTTTGAAACTCGTGAGTTTTGAGACGACACGTTGTAATCTTATTGTGATATAAAGTAGGCAAGCCAATTTTTATTGTTCACTTAATTTCTTAGTGGCATACAAACTGCTTCTAGACAACAAATTAACAATTTCATGTTCTTATGATGACATTGGAGTAATTTAGCTTGCGAATATAACAATTGTTGGCCTAATGGATGGCCATAATGGGCATCATTCATGTACTTGACCTTGTTCGTGAATTTCTTCTCCATATCAATTTACAACGATGTGCAAGTTTGTTTGAAAATAATGCATGCATAAAGATCCATCTCAGAACACTGTCCTGGAGTTGAAAGTAAAAGCTTCCATTCTCCGTAGCCTCGGCTCTTAGTGGAATAGAGTGGCTCTTTACTCCCAGGAATTTATCTGGTATTCATTTCCGTTTGAAGCAGAGTTAATCTCATGAAATCGAAGATGGGTTTTAAGCTCCAGGTTCTCAGTGGTAGTGTCCGTCTCCAGATCCCAAGATTCCAGATGCAATCGCAGCAAAGGTAATAAGAATATTGAAAGAGGAAAATTGTCCATTCGGCACTGTATGTAAGACACACACTTGGTGGTACACTTGATGTTTACCGAACAAAAATTATGAAACCTCAGCCTCATCTAACAGAGTGAAACGTAACTTGGCAGCCTAGCAGAGCCCAGATGGCGTCAAATCCTGATACCCAACACCATACGGTTCCGATTATTGTAATTTAGGTTCCCTATATTCCTGGAATTCCTTTGAGAGGTTACCAAAGGTTGTCTTTTCTGTCTCAGACAGTCAGAACCCAGATTTTTGACGTAGTTCAATGAATTTACATTAGGAAATAACCTTATCAAGAGAAGTAATACCTTGTATAGTATTTTACATCTTTCGGCAAATATTTTTCTTTAGTTAATTTCAACTCAGGGCCAGATATTTTGTATTTTTCTCTGATGCTTTGCTTTATTTTATACCTCTCCATGCAGGTATTCTTGGACTTTCTTGTTTCTATATTATTCAACGTACATCTATATATCAGAACATGGCCAAAGTATAATAATAAAACAAATTATACCAAGTCGCAAATATGACAGAAAATGGTTTTGCGTGGTTTCCCATTTTCACATCAGGCAAATGTTGGGGCTATACCTTAATTAAGGTCACAGCCGCTTCGTGGTGGTGGTGTTGGTGATTATAGCTTTAAGAGGAAGTACAACTAGGCAACCATCCTCTGTTTAACACTAATCAGGGAAAAACCGAAGGGGTCCGACACTTCGAAAAATGAAGATATCGGCCAAAGAAAGGCAAGGGCCACGAAGGGTGTGAAAATGAAAGACTCCTTAGCCCTCGCAAACCTAATAGCGTCGGGGTCGGAAAAGAACAATAGTAGACCAAGGGAGGTCGGATAGGATAGATGAAAGTGAGGAGCCTGGCACAAGTAAGTGGAAGCAATGCCAGGACTCAGCTGAGGGCCCCGTGCTCGCCAACCCACGCTCCAAAGTTCAGAGCCCCTGGGGCTCACGGCCGCTTCCTTCACATACCTAGCTCTTTCCTATCCTATCGTCGCTATAGGTCGTATCCGTGTCCGTGTGAGGTAATGCAAATTGCATTCCTTGTCGTCATATTTCCCTGTCACATCATCCATCGTTCTTGAAACATTTGGCTCATAGATCCTTTTTTAGTATTTGCTCATTATACCACACATCCATTTTGATGCACTTATTTCCATCACTTCCATTTCATGCATTTGTAATGCCCATCGGTCAGCCTCACACAACCTCAGACTGCGTTTCAGGCTTCAGGCTTAATTCCTGGCCAGTCCAAAGGTCTTATTAATTTGTGAGATCAATTAAGGAATTGTCTAACATGATAGATAGTGGAGCCAGTCTCTAAAGACACGGATGACATCACACTGACCATGAAGAACTTCAGTATATATACGTTAAAAGGTTTACGATACCGTACGGCAAATATGATACATCTCCCCTAGTAAATTATTTATCTTCAAACAAACGAATATTTACTCCAATTTGTCATCTTAAAATCAAACTTTATGTAATGATCCTTGCTACCTTTACAAACTTCATATATAACAAAAACAAAAACTAAACAAAAAACACTCCGTGATGGTCGCCAATTACCTATGAGGAGTATCAGAAGAATAGGAAGAAGAAGAAAAGAAGAACACAATTGGCTTTACGTCGCCCCGACACACTTAGGTCGTAAGGCGATGATGGGACAGCAAGCGTCTAGGAATCTGAATCAAGCAACCGTGGTTTTAATTAACGTACAGGCCCACCATTCGAATAGAGTGAAAATGGGAAACCATGGAAGACCTTCTTCAGGGCTGCGACAATGCGGTTCGAACCCACTATCTAACGAATGCAAAAGAAGAAGAAGAATAGGAAGAAGAAGATAATTTATTAAACGTTCAACATATACTATAATAGGTAAATTGTAACACAATCAGATTAGTTGAATCTCGTAATAAGTAATAGACAAAACGATTATTATTATTATTATTATTATTATTATTATTATTATTATTATTATTATTATTATTATTACAGTAAATGGCTTGAGAGAAAGGAGCACGTGATGATAGTTTATTTAATTTTATTAGCAGTGAGTTACTTTAATGTCTTCCTTCCTCAACGAGTGTGAACCAGTATACGTACCCCTTAGTCATGTTTCCCGATGCGGGATCGGAGATGTGGTGAGATGAAATTATACGACGTCGTTTTACGGTCCGATGCCCTTCCTGACGCCAATCTCAGTTGGGGGAGCTTATGAAAACGAAATGAATCACGGTGAAAAAATCGGGTAAGAAGTTGGCTGTGGCCTACGAATAGGACCTGTCCCGGCATTTGCCTGGAAGTGAGTATCGGAAATCACAGAAAACCATTCTCAGGACAGCCGACGGTAGGTTTCGAACTCATATGTCTCCCGAATGTAGAGCTTAATTACCACGCGCGGCCATTAACTTGGTTCCTTCCTCAAAGAGTGTCCAGTTAATAATTTCCTCCCTCTTGTTTGCAGAAGCACGTAAATAAAATTAAACTATTTTAATACGATATTAAGAGTTAGTTTGCAAGTAATAAAGCTCACCAGTTTTAATACCACTAAGAAGGTTCTTATTTCGTTACTTTTATCCTAATCTGGAGTCGGGAATTCTCTGCAGAAATAAATACAGTTTAAGTATCTCCGTTGCATTAATGGAGTATTCACTAGCTCTCTTCACGTTTAAACTACAATATAATTTGAATGGTCTCTTGAAATATTAAAGAGATATATAAATCTGCAACAATTTCTAGATGTTACTTCTGGTTGTAAGACGAATTCCTTTATTAAGCACTGATGTGCCTGGTAACAGTATACAGTTTCAAATAAATAAAGAGTCCAGTTTGAACTAAGCGGATGGTATTCGAGAAAATGTCTTTAATTACTATGGTAATTAATCCTCTATAAAATTAAAAGTTAATGTAGATAAAAATAATTTAGATCCACAGAAATTATATAGTCTCTGAAGAGTCCATGTAAATCTATTAAATAAAGATATTGCTTTAATATTGAGTAAGATGGAAAGTTCTACTCTGAACAGGGTTTATAACACCAATTTTATTATTATTGCATCTCATAACACGGGGGAAATATTATTTTCTTGTTAAAATTATATAATAATTAATTAAACAAATGATATTGTGGGCTAATTTTCCCACTAATTTTCATTTCTGCGAAACAGTCATAGAATGTCAATCTTCCGGAGCCAAGACCGCATGATCAAATTTGGAAGAAGGGTGGAATGAGCTCATTCGAAATTCCATATCGTGAGATAATGGTATGTAAGTTATCTTTGGAGACACGTTCATGTTTAGCCAATAGAACTCACTAAGAGACACAGCAGTAGGTGGTTCAATAGAATTTCGCTTTCTCTGAGATCTCCCACAGTAAATCGGAAGTAAAATTCACACGTAGGCAGACTAAAGCCCTGTTATTATTCGTTGTACCTCACACCAACACAGATTCGTTTCGTGGTGTCAATGGAATAGGAAACGGCTAGAAATGGCCAGGAAGTGACCGTGGCCTTCATTTAGGTACATCTCCAGCATTTTCCTGATGTAAAATGGGGAAACAATGAAAACCATATTCAAGGCTGCTGAAAATAGCATTTCAGCCCATTATCTCCCAAATGCAAGCTGGCATCTACGTGACCCAAATTGCGTATTTAACTCTCTCGATATTATTATTATTATTGTTTTTATTACAGTATATGGTTTATGTAAAAAGGTTTATGAGAAAGGAACACGTGATCATATTTAATTTATCATTCAGTATCTAGTAATCGGGAGATAGTGGGTTGGAACCCCACCGTCGGCAGCCCTGAAGATGGCTTTCCGTGGTTCCCATTTTCACACCAGGCAAATTCTATGACATTAAGGCGCGGCCGGTTCCTTCCCACACCTAGCCCTTTCCTCTCCCATCGTCGCCATAAGACCTGTGTGGGGGCGACTTAAAGCAAATTGTAAACAAATATCATTAATACTTAAAAACGTAAATTATTAAATAAACGCCTAGATTAATAAACAGCACATTACGTGTACATTATTTTAACATTTCAATTACAATATGCTGATTTTAATACGGTAGCAAATTTCCAGTAGTAATGTTCCTCTTCTGCTGCTCGACTCACAGCCATGCAAATTCTGTCGTATATGTAGGCTTGACCCCAGTTTACAACTGAATGCCCCTCCTGACGCCAACTGTATGTGGAGGGATTCCCAACACCCTTTAGAACTATCGACCGCAAGGGTCCTTTGGCCATGCAAACGACCGTTGCTCAGCCCGACATCCTGCAGTTGACGTTGTGGTCAGCGTAAGAATTCTCTCGGCCGTTATTCTTGGCTTAATAGACCGCGGCCACCATCTCACCCGTAGACAGCCCCTGAATTGTAATAACGAAGGATGACTGGACGTCGAACTACCCTTCAGATCCATTTAAAATTGTTCATCTGACCGAGAATCAAACTCGACGTGAAGGGCAGGCGTGCTAGCCGTAGAATATGGGGCTAGGTTTCATTACAGCATGTTTCTGTGGCGGTATGGTGTGTGAGGTATTTGCATGTGTACGTAAAAAAATGAATTGGGGCAAACACAAACATCCAGTTTCAGCGGAAGAGAAATTAACCACATGTTCGAAAATTGCCTGCGGTATAAAACCTGGGTCCCTCAAAAATGAAGGAAACGACGCTGACCATTCAACAAACGAGCCAGACGTTTTTAACAATAAATAACGGGAACTCGGCTAACCCCTCCCTTGATACACACGCATGCAGACTGGAAAAGCTAAAGGAACAAGTGCTAAACTGTTAGTTTAGACCACATGTGTCAAAGCTTGCCCGCGGTAAGTGCAGTGCCCGTGGTAGAAATACCTGTGCACCAGAGCGCACCTCGCTTCCCCTCACTCGGCTTGTGTATCCCAAACTTGCTGATTCAGGGCCGTGTACGCGAGCGCAAGTCGCTTCCCCTCACTCGGCTTGTGTATCTCCAACTTGCGGATTCAGGGCCGTGCACGCGAGCGCAAGTCACTTCCCCTCACTCGGCTTGTGTATCTCCAACTTGCTGATTCAGGTACGTGCACGCGAGCGCAAGTCACTTCCCCTCACTCGGCTTGTGTATCTCCAACTTGCTGATTCAGGTCCGTGCACGCGAGCGCAAGTCACTTACCCTCACTCGGCTTGTGTATCTCCAACTTGCTGATTCAGGGCCGTGCACGCGAGCGCAAGTCACTTCCCCTCACTCGGCTTGTGTATCTCCAACTTGCTGATTCAGGGCCGTGCACGCGAGCGCAAGTCAATTTCCCCCACTCGGCTTCTGTATCCCCAACTTGCTGATTCAGGGCCGTGCACGCGAGCGCAAGTCAATTCCCCCCACTCGGCTTGTGTATCCCCAACTCTCTGATTCAGGACTGTGCACGCGAGCGCAAGTCAGTTCCCCCCACTCGACTTGTGTATCCCCAACTTCTGACTCAGGACTGTGCATGCGAGCGCAAGTCGCTTCCCTCCACTCGGCTTGTGTATCCCCAACTTGCTGATTCAGGGCCGTGCACGCGAGCGCAAGTCGCTTCCCCCCACTCGGCTTGTGTATCCCCAACTTGTTGACTCAGGACAGTGCACGCAAGCGCAAGTCGCTTCCCCTCACTCGGGTTGTGTATCTCCAACTTGCTGACTCAGGACTGTGCGCGCGAGCGCAAGTCGCTTCCCCTAACACGGTTGTATATCCCCAACTTGCTGACTCAGGACTGTGCACGCGAGCGCAAGTCAATTCCCCCCACTCGGCTTGTGCATCCCCAACTCTCTGATTCAGGACTGTGCACGCGAGCGCAAGTCGCTTCCCCCCACTCGACTTGTGTATCCCCAACTTCTGACTCAGGACTGTGCATGCGAGCGCAAGTCACTTCCCTCCACTCGGCTTGTGTATCCCCAACTTGCTGATTCAGGGCCGTGCACGCGAGCGCAAGTCGCTTCCCTCCACTCGGCTTGTGTATCCCCAACTTGCTGATTCAGGGCCGTGCACGCGAGCGCAAGTCGCTTCCCCCCACTCGGCTTGTGTATCCCCAACTTGTTGACTCAGGACAGTGCACGCAAGCGCAAGTCGCTTCCCCTCACTCGGGTTGTGTATCTCCAACTTGCTGACTCAGGACTGTGCGCACGAGCGCAAGTCGCTTCCCCTAACACGGTTGTATATCCCCAACTTGCTGACTCAGGACTGTGCACGCGAGCGCAAGTCGCTTCCCCTAACACGCTTGTATATCCCCAACTTGCTGACTCAGGACTGTGCACGCGAGCGCAAGTCAATTCCCCCCACTCGGCTTGTGCATCCCCAACTTTCTGATTCAGGACTGTGCACGCGAGCGCAAGTCGCTTCCCCCCACTCGACTTGTGTATCCCCAACTTCTGACTCAGGACTGTGCATGCGAGCGCAAGTCGCTTCCCTCCACTCGGCTTGTGTATCCCCAACTTGCTGATTCAGGGCCGTGCACGCGAG
This sequence comes from Anabrus simplex, assembly GCF_040414725.1. Lineage (NCBI taxonomy): Eukaryota > Metazoa > Arthropoda > Insecta > Orthoptera > Tettigoniidae > Anabrus > Anabrus simplex. The sequence goes on along the minus strand of NC_090267.1, from coordinate 241,277,764 downwards.
CGCAAGTCGCTTCCCCCCACTCGGCTTGTGTATCCCCAACTTGCTGACTCAGGACTGTGCGCGCGAGCGCAAGTCGCTTCCCCTAACACGGTTGTATATCCCCAACTTGCTGACTCAGGACTGTGCACGCGAGCGCAAGTCGCTTCCCCTCACTCGACTTGCGTATCCCAAACTTGCTGACTCAAGACTGTGCACGCGAGCGCAAGTCGCTTCCCCTCACTCGACTTGCGTATCCCCAAATTGCTGACTCAGGACTGTGCACGCGAGCGCAAGTCGCTTCCCCTAACACGGTTGTATATCTCCAACTTGCTGATTCAGGTCCGTGCACGCGAGCGCAAGTCACTTCCCCTCACTCGGCTTGTGTATCTCCAACTTGCTGATTCAGGGCCGTGCACGCGAGCGCAAGTCACTTCCCCTCACTCGGCTTGTGTATCTCCAACTTGCTGATTCAGGGCCGTGCACGCGAGCGCAAGTCAATTTCCCCCACTCGGCTTCTGTATCCCCAACTTGCTGATTCAAGGCCGTGCACGCGAGCGCAAGTCAATTCCCCCCACTCGGCTTGTGTATCCCCAACTCTCTGATTCAGGACTGTGCACGCGAGCGCAAGTCGCTTCCCCTCACTCGACTTGCGCATCCCCTACTTGCTGACTCAGGACTGTGCACGCGAGCGCAAGTCGCTTCCCCTCACTCGGCTTGTACATCCCAGACTTGCTGACTCAGAACTGAATCGTTTATTTCAGAAACCACCTAAGTGACACTTTTATCGAAATTGAGTTTTTGACAGGATTGTACTATTCGGAGATAAATACATTGTTTCTAGCAGAAACAAACCATATTCCATACAAGCAATGCTGTTAGGCAGCTGTGTAAATAATGCGTTCATTCCAGAAAGAATTCATTCCTCCACTCATGACGGTTGGTGGCCCTGTTAAGATAACCTGTTTTGTGACTCACACAGAAACACACAGTTGTGCGTTTCTTATTGAATCTTTGTGACAGAGGTCAGTTTGAGACGATTACGCATAATTTCCCTGTCCGTGGCTACTCTTTTTCGCCTTGTGACAGTAATTTTGGAAGTATTAAACGGCTCTTTAGGAAGGTGGTCAGAATGTATAACCCAGATGAGTACGCTGAGCAAGGCAAGTGTGTCTGGACGTTTTACCGTTTATCATCTTACCTCGGACGATGTCTTAGGTTTTAAACATTGTTGGCCTATATCGTACAGGAAAATAACAAACTCTAATGAAGCATCAGGCAGGGAAGTACCACGAGAACGTAAGAAGCCATTCAAGGTTTCTAGTTACAAACAGTTTCTGTTACTATAAAGATACTTCAGGACAAGTTGTGGCAAAGGCGTTTATTGGAGGATTTTCATCTACTTTCGCACAACTGAAAACTGACAGCCCACCTGAGCTACCTTTCGAGAAGGGAAAGGTAAGTTGATTACAATAATATTATTAAAGGGATATAAAATTATTGAGCAAGTAAAAACCTTTTGTAGCCTATCATAATTTAAAACTTTTAATGGGTTAACGCAATTTTTTATTATTTTAGGTTCCAATCAACAAAAAAGAAAGTAGAAGATTTGACAAAATGAATGGACTACACCGTTGGTTATGAAGAGTTTTAAGACAGCATATTCAGTGGCCAACAGCTGAGAGAGAACCTGCTGGGGATATGCCAGAGGCTGAATAAAGGCAGAAAGGGTTTTACTGTTCCATTTTGTATTTCGTGGTTCATTAACTGATGTCTATTAAATTTTGTATGAGTAGAACGGTGTTATTTACGTAACATTTCATCTTAAAACTTGCACAGATTAATCAATTTGCTGTTTTCTTAAATAATTGCTACAAAAATGAACAGGAAAAGTTGTTTATTTCAGAAAAACTTAAGTGCAATGTTTAAAAAAAATATTTGTGGCATTTAAAAATGTTTAAAACTTACTTCTTGTTTACTACATTTTTCTAGCTCATTAAAGTTTAATTTAAAAAATTTAGAAGGAGATCAGACTTCAGCTTTTGCTCCCACACAGTTTTTGCATTTTCCCAACAGTTTGAAAAAGTGCACTTAGGTGGTTTCTGCAATTAGCGATTCAACTGTGCACGCGAGCGCATGTCGCTTACCCTCACTCGGCTTGTGTATCCCCAACTTGCTGACTCAGGGCTGTGCACGCGAGAGCAAGTCGCTTCCCCTCCCAGGGTTGTATATCCCCAACCTGCTGATTCAAGGCCGTACACGCGAGCGCAAGTCGCTTCCCCTCACTCGGCTTGTGTATCCCCAACTTGCTGACTCAAGGCCGTGCACGCGAGCGCAAGTCGCTTCCTCTCACAGGGTTGTATATCCCCAACGTGCTGACTCAAGGCCGTGCACGCGAGCGCAAGTCGCTTCCCCTCACAGTGTTGTATATCCCCAACGTGTTGACTCAAGGCCGTGTACGCAAGCGCAAGTCGCTTCCTCTCACAGTGTTGTATATCCCCAACGTGCTGACTCAAGGCCGTGCACGCGAGCGCAAGTCGCTTCCCCTCACAGTGTTTTATATCCCCAACTTGTTGACTCAAGGCCGTGCACGCGAGCGTAAGTCGCTTCCCCTCACTCGGCTTGCGTATCCCCAACTTGCTGACTCAGGGTTGTGCACGCGAGAGCAAGTCGCTTCCCCTAACACAGTTGTATATCCCCAACATGACGTTTGGCTATTGAAGTGATGTATTAGGGGCATAGTATTCGGTGTTATTCTGCTTCATAACTGTGCATAGGAGAGTTGAGCATGTTAAGGCCCTAGAATATAAATGAATTTTATTTTGTACTTCTTAGTTTATGGCACCCCTTAAATGAGTTAACACCGAGCTCGATAGCTGCAGTCGCTTAAGTGCGGACAGTGTCCAGCATTCGGGAGATAGTAGGTTCGAACCCCACTGTCGGCAGCCGTGAATATGGTTTTCCGTGGTTTCCCATTTTCACACCAGGCAAATGCTGGGGATGTACCTTAATTAAGGCCACGGCCGCTTCCTTCCCACTCCTAGCCTTTCCCTGCCCCATCGTCGCCATAAGACCTATCTGTGTCGGTGCGACGTAAAGCAACTAGCAAAAATAAATGAGTTAACTATTTTCCTGGTACACGATGAATACAAAGCACTTTGTTCAGCATATTTGATAAAAACACTGCGCTAAACACATGTAATTATGTATGACCCTATATGAAAGAATATATGCATATACTGTAGGCAGTACCGTATTTACGAAAGACTGATATACACCCCTCCAGCATTGCGCTGTCTGATAGTGTCCTGGGCGAGCGCTCGAAAAAGCTGTTTTTCTTGCACGCAGAGTTGTTAGTTCGTAACCTTCACATGCCTGGTTTAGACATAGCAGATAGAAGCAAATGTGTGCTGGCTTCCTTGCTCCCAGCATGTTAGTTATCACAGGGACCACGACGGTCCTGTGAATCTCCGGCAGCACTTGCGATTGTAATTCAACTTAGCTGAGTGTCTTACAGCAGTAAGTTGTTGTTTGAAGTGGCGAAAATACCTTTCTAAAAGTCTGAAGGCAAGAAAATTGACTGCCACAGGGCACAACCACATTAAGTGTGATGAAATGGCGTATGGCTTTTAGTGCCGGGAGTGTGCGAAGACATGCCCGTCTTGCCAGGTACAGGTCTTTCGATTTGACGCCCGTAGGCGACCCGTACGTCGTGATGAGGATGGAAAGATGATGAAGACGTCACATACACCCAGTCCTCGTGCAAGAGAAATTAACCAATGATGGTTAAAAATCCCGACCCTACCGGGAATCCAACGCAGGACCCCTGTGACCAAAGGCCAGCACTCTAACCATTCAGCCATCCAGCCGGACATTAAGTGTGATGTTATTGCAGGAATTATAGCAGGAAAATTTTGTCATTCTGGCGTGAATTCTGGACAAGAACAAAACCCCATGTGGGTTAAAATAAATACAACGTTAACAACTTTAAGTTAAAATTGAAAGGCAAAATTGCAATTCTATTAGATTACAAAATAAATTTAACGTAGCGAAGTCGAGAATGTGTGTATTGGAAATGCAACTTAAGGATGCACAAACTCAACTGCCAATTCAGCCTAATCTAAGCAAGAAACCAAAACTTAATGTAGCCCACATTCAATGAATAATAAAATGCAACTTATAAAATAAGAAAGGGATGCGATACGATAGAGAGATTCTTCTAGATAATTTACTTTTTAAGATTAAGTCGCCGAGAGACTACAGACATTATTTGAAGCGCAAATTGCTGACAATACTTTCCGAATCTCATCTCAGAAATCTGGGAAAAGCTTTAAATATACATACGGTATTAACATCAACGCCATGTGAGCCATCGATAATTGTTTCCGTAAAGAACTCAATTAAATCGAACGTTTGGGAGTTGTTACTTTTGAAATAATGAAACTTAAGGAGCAAATGCAGCTCAACAATATGTCCCTTAAAAGTTGATGGTTTTGTTGGCTTAGGAGAACATACTTCAGCTAAGCTTAAGAATCAATTCACAAATCATGCTTTAGTTTTTAAGTTCGTACCCTTATCAGTCACTTCTGATCTGCATTTAGGGCAGTCGCCCTGGTGGCAGATTCCCTATCTATTGTTTTCCTAGCCTTTTCTTAAATGATCGCAAAGAAATCGGAAAATTATTGAACACTTCCCTTGGTAAGATATTCCAATCCCTAACTCCCCTTCATATAAACGAATATTTGCCCCAATTTGTCCTCTTGAATTCCAACATTATCTTCATATTGTGATCTTTCCTACTTTTAAAGACACCACTCAAACTTATTCGTCTACTGATGTCCTCCCACGCCATCTCTCCATTGAAAACTCGGAAAATATCACTTAATCGAGCAGATCGTCTTCTTTCTCCCAAGTCTTCCCAGCCCAAACTTTGCAACATTTTTGTAACGCTACTCCTTTGTCGGAAATCACCCAGAATAAACCGAGCTACTTTTATTTGGAATTGTTCCTGTTCTTGAATCAAGTAATCCTGGTGAGGGTCCCATACACTGGAACCATACTCTAGTTGGGGTCTTACCAGAGACTTACAGGCCCTCTCCTTTACATCCTTACTACAATCCCTAAATACCCTCATAACCATGTGCAGAGATCTGTACCCTTCATTAACAATCATATTTATGAGATTACCCCAATGAAGGTCTTTCCTTATATTAACACCTAGCTACTTACAATGATCCCCGAAAGGAACTTTCACACCCTCAACGCAGTAATTAAAACTGAGAGGACTTTTCCTATTTGTGAAACTCACAACCTGACTTTTAACCCCGTTTATCATCATACCATTGCCCACCGTCCATCTCACAACACTATCGAGGTCACCCTGCAGCCGCTCACAATCTTGTAAATTATTCATTACGCTGTACAGAATAACATCATCTGCAAACAGCCTTATCTCTGATTCCACTTCTTTACACATATCATTGATACATAAGAAAACATAAAGGTCCAATAATACTGCCTTCAGGAATTCCCTTCTTGATTATTACAGGGTCAGATAAAGCTTCACCTACTCTAATTCTCTGAGTTCTATTTTCTAGAAATATAGCCACCCATTCAGTCACTCCTTTTCTAGTCCAATAGCACACAATTTTGCCAGTAGTCTTCCATGATCTACCCTATCAAATGCCTTAGATAGATCAATCCCATTACAGTCCATTTGGCCTCCTGAATCCAGGATATCTGCGATACCTTGCTGAAATCCTACATGCTGACCTTCAGTGGAATAACCTTTCCTAAAACCAAACTGCCTTCTGTCAAACCAGTCATTAATTTCGCAAACATGTCTAATATAATGAGAAAGAATGCTTTCCCAAAGATTACATGCAATGCATGTCAAACTGACTGGCATGTAATTTTCAGCTTTATGTCTATCACCCTTTCCTTTATACACAGTGGCTACTATAGCAACTCTCCATTCATTTGGTATAGTTATTTCAACCAAACAATAATCAAATAAATATTTGAGATATGGTACTACTGTACATCCCAACCCACTGCCTTTAGTATATCCCACGAAATCTTATAAATTCCAGCAGTTTTCTAATTTTCAATTTTTGTACCTTACTGTAAATGTCATTGTTATTATAGGTAAAGTTTAATGCTTATTTAGTATTACTCACCTCCCCTATCTGGACATCTCCCCTATCTGGACCAACAATCTTTACATACTGCTGACTGAATACTTCTGCCTTTTGAAGATTCTCGCATACACACTCCCCTTGTTCATTAATGATTCCTGGAATGTCCTTCTTTGAACCTATTTCTGCCTTAAAGTACCTATGCATACCCTTCCATATTTCACTAAAATGTGTATGACCACCAATTATGTTTGCCATCAAGTTATCCTTAGCTGACTTCTTTGCTAGATTCAATTTCCTAGTAAGTTCCTTCAATTTCTCCTTTCTTGCATAACCATTTCTAACTCTATTTCGTTCTAACCTGCATCTCCTTCTTAGTCTCTTTACTTCTCTGTTATAATGTTGTGGATCTTTACCATTCCTTACCACCTTTAAAGGTAAAAACCTATTTTGACATTCTTCAACAATTACGTTAAACCCATCCCAGAGTCTGTGTACATTTTTATTTACCATTTTACAGCGATCACAGTTACTTCTTAAAAACTCCATCATGCCCGTTTTATCAGCCATATGGTACTGCCTAATAGTCCTAATTTTAATACCTTCCTTTCACATTTATTTTTAACTATGATAAAACAGCTTCGTGATCAATAATACCATCTATTACTTCGGGTTTCCCTATATAGCTCATCTGGTTTTCTCAGCACCACGTTCAAAATATTCTTCCCTCAAGTTGGTTCCATCACTTTTTGAATCAACTGCCCTCCCCCTATTAACTTATTTCCCATTTGTTGTTCATACTTCCTGTCGTTCGCATTACCTTCCCAATTGACATTTGGTAAATTGAGATCACCTGCTACTGTGACATTCCTTTCCATATCATTTCCAACATAGCTGATTATCTTATAAAATAATTCTGAATCAGCGTCAGGGCTACCCTTTGCCGGTGTGTACACTCCAAAGACATCATGTTGCCTATTATCTTTATCTTATTGCGTAAGTGTCGCTGTGTACGCCAGTCTAAATGCTACTCCAGGTATTATTGTGTCTCATTCAAGTGATTTTCCAGTTAGAGTAATCCGGGGCTAGATATCGTTTCTTCTGCTTCAGGCGACAGTCAAAACAATAACAAAAACTTTCTAAACGTCTGGAAATTTGTGGAAAAATAGAGGAAAAATACCTTGTTCCCTTCCTAAACCTTTTTACGTAAGTATAACATCTTGGGTATATTCATATGCTGTACAAATAATTAAGTGCGTTCAAAATAATATCCACAAATTGATGAGGTATATTATAAGGATGATATTTACAGTTACTACCGACTAGGTAAGTCCCTCAATTTAACGGAATGAAAGTATGCCATAAAGTTGGCTTCAGGTTATGTGGATCCTACGCGATTCGTACGTATTTCAGGCTTATTATGCAATCATATTTTAATTCAGTAGCCAAACCGAGCGAAACTCCATGACACAATAGTCCCGAAGGCCCGTGGCCTACCAAGCGACCGCTGCTGAGCGGTCATCCCGGCGAACCTTCTCGGCCGTTATTCTTGGCTCCATAGCCGGGTCGATATCTCCTCAATTGTAATCATGTAGGCTGAGTGGACCTTGATCCAGCCCTCTGATTAAGGTAAAAATAAATGACCTGGTCGAGAATCGAACCCGAGGCCTCCGGCTAAGAGGCAGGCACACTATAGCGGGGTCGACATTCAGCAGCGAACGGTACCTTTAAATAAATACACCCGGATTCGAGGGCAGCGAGTCAATTGAAGTAAAACAATTTCGTGTGGCTATTTATAGCCGAGTGGAGCCCTTGTAAGGCAGACCCTCCGATGAGGGTGGGCGGCATCTGCCATGTGTAGGTAACTGCGTGTTATTGTGGTGGAGGATAGTGTTATGTGTGGTGTGTGAGTTGCAGGGATGTTGGGGACAGCACAACCCAGCCCCCGGGCCACTGGAATTAACCAATCAAGGTTAAAATCTCCGACCCGGCCGGGAATCGAACCCGGTACCTTCTGAACCGAAGGCCAGTACGCTGACCTTTCAGCCAACGAGTCGGACAGTCAACTGAAGTATTTACTACAGACGTTGTTAGGAAGAAGAACTGAGCTCCTCTAGCTCGAAAGAAGCACCGTATAAGCACTCGGTAGGGCATGCAACTTTAATAAAATGGATAAATATCTTTTATATGAAGGCTTCTCAATGAACTGTAGAATCTTTAAAAGTATCAGCTGAAAGTACTCTTGAGATATCTGAATATTTATGGAACCTTGCATTTAGTTATACTCCTACTCCCAAGTTTAATCAAGAGCCTCTAAAACACTACTTCGGTATTTGGAGGTCTTCATGTTGTCATGACCACCCATCTACAAGAATCTTTATACGCTACAGTAAATTCAAACTCCAACAAGGCTCTCATTATCTTCGGTATCTATCTTTGAATATGAAATAGGGTCGACTTCTTATGCAGACCAAATCAGAATATTAACTAGAAACTTTAAGCAAAAAAACGAAGATGAAATAACGAGAGTTCAAAATGTCATAAAACAAACTTTAGTTGTTTAAGATGCTCTGTAGGACTTCGAATTTATCATGATTGCTATTGATTTTCTCTATAAGATTTAGATGTTTCTGTATTTGTAAATGTACGAGAGTACCCATTCCTTACCTCCCTATTCAATGTTTATGGTGTTTGTTGTTTAAAGGCGACTGACAGGCAGGTCATCGGCCCCTAATGGTACGAGCTGCAACGAAATGATACGATAATTAAAACTTCAAAATGTATCTACTGACTGGAATCTAAAATAAATGATGATGAAAGAATGACCATGAATCCAAAACAGTCAATGGATCCAATTCACCATTCCTTATTTTCAGAGATGATAGTTGTTGTCCAAAGGGGTCCAAAATCCAGGTCACCGGCCCTTCATAACAGTTACCACTGGTAAAGGGGAACCACTTGTGTTCCACCTATAGTACTACTAATCAAAGGTAAAGTAGACTCATGGTGTTTCTTGACTGGTGGCACTAATCACATGTAATGTACAGCCGTGGTACGTCACACACAATGGCACCACTCACAGGTAACACAAACCAATGGTGTTGCACATATACAAAGCAGACCCATGGTGTTCCTCACAAAACTGTACTACTCTCAGGCAGCACAGATCCATGGCTTTCCTCACATTGTGGTACTAGTCACGGGCGACGGCCAAACTCCTGGTATTTCTAACATAGTGGTACTAATCATGGGGAACATAAAAGTGGTCCTACTCATAGGTAAACCGACCCATTCTGAACACAGTAGAACCGACCGGTGGAATGGACACGATGATATTTATCACAAGCAACGCCCAGACCCGCAGTGTCCCTAGCATAATGGTACTGCTCCTTAGTAACCTAGACCTATGGTTTTCTTTTGCTGTTTTGCTTTACGTCGCACCAACACAGATAGGTCTTATGGCGATGATGGGACAGGAAAGGCCTAGGAATGGGAAGGAAGCGGCCGTGGCCTTAATTAAGGTACAGTCCCAGCATTTTCCTGGTGTGAAAATGCGAAACCACGGAAAACCATTTTCAGGGCTGCCGACAGTGGGATTCGAACCCACTATCTCCCGGATGCGAGCTCACAGCTGCGCGCTCCTAACCGCACGGGCAACTCGCTCGGTCCTATGGTTTTCCTCGCAAGGTGGTCCTAGTCGCAAGTAACATCGACCCATGGTGTTTCGGACTTAATTGTACTAATCTAAAAATGATCATCCCTTGGTCGCAGCTTTTAGTCGCCTCTTACGACAAGCAGGGGATACTGTGGGTGTATACTTCGTGTATACTTCAATGTTACACACAGAGCGAAGTACAGAATGTTGCAACAAAAATGGAGTGGATACTTAGCTCTATAAACTTTGCAACAGCTTCTAGTACACAGAGCTATCTCTCACAAATCGTCTAAACAATTGCGAAGGACAGAGCCACATGCTCTGAGCGGATGGCTACTTGGCGCATAACTTGCTTAGCCCGACATAAACTTTTTGCCAATTTTGGCGCTTAGTTCCATTAGATTTGCCGTCTACATTGGTATAATACTTATTAGTGACATGGGAAACGGCTAACCGTTCTCCTCTAGAAGTCTCTGCTTGTTGTTTTAAGGGGCCTAACATCTATGGTCATCGGCCCGCTACTAGAAGTCTCATCCATGCCCGTTATCTTTTGGGCAACCCCTAGTTAGAGGAAGCTGAATGGATTTGCTGTTGAAAATAAATATAAAGAATAATTCAGATGGCAATATGGTTCAAGCACTTGTCTGGTTTATTAGGTCATTAGGAATAAGTTTATCGGCTTAAATCAATCATATATCTGATTTGCTGTGGTAATTCTTCTGCCGTTACGGGATTTATCATCTCAACTACCGTTTCCTGTCGGCGAAAAGAAATACAAGAGCTTGAAGTAATGACACATACTTACAAATGGGATTAATTTCCTCCGTTTCATGGAAAAAAGATATGAAAGGCAAACAAGAAATCTGGACTGAAATGAACAACAAAAAAGGGGAAGTTTGTACGTCACAACATTTTAGACATTTTTAATTTGTGTAAGTATTTTTTCTATGCCTCTGTAACGAATTTCGTTGCTTAAAACATCAGATTCTGTATAATTTCAATTAGACCACAATTTTATTTATTGTTTCAAAAAGAAATTCTCAATGTAGAAGAATGCTTTCATGATTAAATGTTCTTTCCATGAGAGGAACAGGTAAGATAACAGATACAAGCAGGAGTTCTCTTGTGTATTTACGTTGGGAATTCTTGTTCTCTCCTTTTTAATCTTGTGATATCTCTCAAAGCACTTGGAACTTCATTCAAAGGTAGCATTTCTCACGGTGTTGTAAAGCTCATAACTCAGTGAGAGCTGTGAGCAGAGATAAATTTATCTTTTAAGGAAGTCCATAAATTACTCCGGCTCTTGGTATGTGAGGAAAAGGATTTATGTCTCCATTTCTCGGATGGTAATATACTAGGCTGGTGCTCAGTAATATATCCCTCTGTCATGTTAAATATTATACTGAATATTAACTCAAGAAAAATATTTCAGCTTGTCATTTAAGAAATAAGAGACGTATCCCACTTCTTGAAAATATAGCGTTGTTGATATCGCTGAAAGCACTACTCAATGTCTAGTTTATATTGGCTATAGTAGTTACTAATGGAAAACATTATCCGTAGGAGATCGATAGAAATTTGCATTTAGCCATCTTATTCAGTGATCTACGTTAATAGGAGTCATGGTACATTTTCTAAGTTGCTACATGAGCAGCGAATGATTAACAAGTCACTACACTGACCATAAAAGTTTCCTTCCTGTAAATCAAAACCGAATTCCTTTCGTGTGGCAATCACCTCAGGACTATCATATTTGTATGTATGTATTCTTTTGTCCTTATTCTACCGATTTTCCCACCCATGTGGGGTCGCGGGTGCGAAATGTATCGCACATGTGGATTTGGCCCTGTTTAACGGCCAGACACCCTTTCTGACGCCAACCCTATGTGGAGGGATATAAAGCTTTCTCACCTACCAAGAGCCAGAGTAATGTATGGACTTCTGTGATGGTTGATAGTGTGTTGTCTGAATATGAAGAGGAAAGTGTTGAGTGTATACTATCATCCAGTCTCGTAGCCAGAAGAATTAATCGGACACGATTGAAATCCCCCATCACGCCGGAAATCGAACCCGCGACCCTCTGAACCGAAGGGTTCAACGCTGAGCATTCAGCCAAAAAGTCGTACTATGTATGTATGTTTGTATGTGTGTATGTATGTATGTATGTGGAGTACACAGTCTGAAAGTTGGTTTGATCGTCAGCACGACTGTCTTCAGCTGTTATGGACTGTGTAGACATCGCTGAAGTGGGGTACTAGGGAAATGACGGGTGAGACAATTTCCCCTTGCTTTCTTCACCGAGTCGAACGTTACTTTTACCTATCAGCTTGCAAAGCTCATTAGGAATCCATTATATGTGTGACAGTTTCACACCAGTCATAACAAGGACTGGTTGCATAAAGAATGGTGTTGCTGGCCTCGCTCAACCCTCAGTCACTTTTCTATTTTCAAACATAATAAGGTGAGACGGAGACAAATGAATTAAAGTAACAAATTTGTTCTAGAAGACACTGAACATCAGGTCACGCTAGCAAAGGCAGCATACGCTATTTGCGTACCGTGGTGATAATAACCAGAATAAGATAGCAAGGACAACTGTGTCAAATCAGTCTATGCGTAGAGTCTCAGATGATAGAAACCTGACCTTCGGATCTCAAATTCGCGTCTTCGACCCGGTTCTATCCGAATGTATCGGACGATACTTACACACACAAGCCTCGTGTCAAGTAGTTATACTGGCACGTGAAAGAACTACGGGAAATAATTCCGACACCTCGGTGTCACCGGAAACTATACAAGTGGCCAGTATGAAAAGAAACCAATATTATTATTTCAAACCATTCTACAGACTGGTGATTAAAACAACAATAATAAGTATAGAGGGATTGTCAGGATACATCATGATACGTATTAACCCTTCATATATGCTTTGGAGGGAAGACCGTTTTATCTGGAACAAGCTAACATACCTGTTTTCTACAGCTTGGGCATGTAAGTACTTCAGGTAAATCAAGGAAAGCACATGCATGTTGGTTGTGAGACAAAGCCTCTAAATCGACGGCAATAAGTACGATTTCTTCAGAGAAGCTTACCCTTTGTCTGCTCCTGTCCTCCCTCTTACAACTGGAAGTGTCTGACGGAAGTTTCCGCGAATAGAATCGTTATTCATCCAATAACCATGATGTCTTCGTTATGTCCTTCAGCGTCCGATCTAATGCTTACCGGGTGAGTTGGCCGTGCGGTTAGGGTCGCGCAGCCGTGAGATTGCATGCGGGAGATAGGGGATTTGAATCCCACTGTCGCCAGTCCTGAAGAGAGTTCCCGTGGTTTCCCATTTTCACACCTGACAAATGCTGGAGCTGTACATTAATTAACGCCACGGCCCCTTCCTTCCTCTTCCTAGGCCTTTCCTATCCCATCATCGCCGTAAAATCTATCTGTGTCGGTGTGACGTAAAGAGAATTCTAAAACAATTCTCAAACAATTAAACTGTAGTTTCTCATAACTTCAGCAATTCCGCTGCTATTTTAAACATAACACACGAGTCGGAACGTACAGGAATGTTCAACATATTAGCTCGAGTATTACGATGAACTAGTGTGTCAGTACCACTGGTTAATAGAATATGTGTGCTAAGATATTTATCTACGTACTTATTTATTTATATATTTATTTGTCTAAGAAATCTACCGAACTCCACCGCCTCTCCCCGTCAGTATTCAGATATATGAGGTAACTGCCCTAGATGTTTGAAAAGTTTATTTCTCACAAATGACAAAATACACTATTAATATACAATAGTAACACAACAAACAAATCACTTTATCTCTTATTACAGTATAATCTTCAATTGTCACATGTCCTTCTGACCTTGAAATTTTCTTTTTACATTTTATCTCGTATCCTATTGTTCTAGAAAATTTTCATTTCAACTGAGAAAAAATAGAAAAAGGGAAAAAAAACATTGATACTAAAACACTGTGCTATTCGCTGCACGACCATTCGACTGTTATAATGCAACATTCTCCAGTTCCTTAACGTGATGTTTCTCTGTCGGTAGCATATGTTTCAATCATTTTTAGAAGTGGGATGAATGTTTTCATGGAGCAATGTTCGTTTTTCTGGACGTAATAGAGATACCCCATGACAAGCCAAGTTTTCAAAAATTTCAAATGCTGCGTACCGAAATCTAGCTCTAAAGCTGCTCGGTAAGCAGCATTAGAATTAGCTGATCCTGTCATCTGTCTTAGCACAGAACAAAATAATTTACAGACAAATTTGACACTTCCACAGGTAGTAACTTTATAGCTCTGTGTGTTCACCTCCAGACATTTTTACAGAGTGGGGCTTGGGTGATGTTCTGACGGAATTTTTTATCTTCTGTTGGAATAATTTCGCTTATAGGTTTATATGCTGCTACGTTCCAGTCAGTTGGTATATGAGGATCTCTGAAATTTCTCCAGATTTCTTTCCAGATTACAGGTTAGGAATACATCCTCTCACGGTCCGCTTCGGCATAGATATAGTATCACTGTACATTCAGGTATCGAGACCAGTAAATTTTCTACTACGATAAAATGAATGAGGCATGGAGGATTAGAATTATTATTCCTCATATCCTTGTTACAAATGTTTGGCATAATAATAATAATAATAATAATAATAATAATAATAATAATAATAATAATAATAATAATAATAATAATAATAATAATAATAATAATAATAATAATAATAAGTAATAATGAATAATAATGGGTCATTAATAATTAATTAGCATTAATTTTCAGAGGTAGTACACAGGAAATAAGTAAAAACATGATATGTAAATATTTCCATTATTATCCGTCATGGTTCATGGTGTGGGTTACTGTAGTCACGTACTAGTTCGTGAACCATGGGCAACGGTTGAGTGGCCTAGTAAGTGGTCGAGTCCTGGCCTTCCTTGTGCTCAGGCGGCTAGGACTATACAATTCACTGGTGGTCCATAACCCGTTAGAGGAGAGATCCTCACTTGGACTATGTGCAAGTAGGGCAGCATCCTGCTACATGAACTTACCGAGCTTAGAACATTTTAAGCAAGCCTCGGTCCTAAGGGAGTAATGGAGTCCCACTCCCATTTGACAGGCAAGGGACTCCTTGGAAACAACTTGGTGAACGAAATGGAATTCGATGGGGAGCTATCAATATTAATGAGGCTTATGGAAGAAAGAAAGTAAAACTGGCTGAATCAGCAAAGAGGATGCATCTGGATGTGCTAGGAGTAAGTGATATACTGGTAATGGGGGATAACGAGGAAGATATAGGAGATTATAAAATGTACTTGACGGGCGTTAGAAAGGGACGGGCAGAGTCTGGGGTAGGGCTGTTGATCAGGAATAACATTGCACGCAGTATAGTTTCTGTTAGGCACGTAAATGAGCGAATGATGTAGGTAGATTTGCCAGTTGGAGGAATTAGGACGAGAATTGTCTCAGTGTATTCACCATGTGAGGGTGCAGATGAGGATGAAGTTGACATTTTATGAAGCATTGAGTGACATCGTGGTCAGGGTCGACAGCAAGAATAGAATAGTGTTAATGGGCAATTTTAATGCGAAAGTTGGGAATAGAACTGAAGGATACGAAAGGGTGATTGGTAAATGCGGGGAATATATGGAAGCTAATGGGAATGGGAAGCGTTTGCTGGACTTCTGTACTAGTATGGGTTTAGCTGTTACGAATACATTCTTCAAGCATAAGGCTATTCACCGCTACACATGGGAGGCTACGGGTACCAGATCCATAATGGACTATATTTTAAGCGATTTTGAATTCAGGAAATCTGTTAGGAATTTATGAGTTTTCCGGGGATTTCTCTATGATACAGATCACTATCTGATCTGTAGTGAACTATCTCTTAGTGTAGAGAAAGTGAAATCAGTCTGCAAACGAATAAGGGTAGAAAGTCTCCAGGACGAGGAAATTAGACAGAAGTACACGGATATGATTAGTGAGAAGTTTGGAACAGTAGACAATAAGCAGTCTCAGGATATAGAAAGAGAATGGATGGCATACAGGATTCTGTATTAGAAACAGCAAGGGTATGCCTAGGAACAACTGTGTGTAAAGATGGGAAAGGCGAACATCTTGGTGGAATGATGAATTGAGAGAAGCTTGTAAACGTAAAAGAAGGCTTATCAGAAAAGGCTCCAAACAAGGGCGGAGGCAGACAGGGATTTGTACGTGGATGAAAGAAACAGAGCGAAACAAATAGTTGTTGAATCCAAACAGAAGTCGAGGGAAGATTTTGGTAATAACCTGGCAGGCTAGGTCAAGCAGCAGGGAAACATTTCTGGACAGTAATAAAAAATCTTAGGAAGGGAAGGAAAAAGGAAATGAACAGTGTTTTCAGTAATTCAGGTGAACTTATAATAGATTCCAGGGAATCACTGGAGAGGTGGAGGGAATATTTTGAACATCTTTTCAACGAAAAGGAAATCTTCCTGGTGATGTTGCGAACAGCCAAGCTCATGGGGAGGAGGAAAATGATGTTGGTGAAATTACGCTTGAGGAAGTGGAAATGATGGTAAAGAAAATTCATTGTCATAAAGCAGCAGTATAATGGGAAGGCAGGGATGAATTGGTTTCATAGAGTAGTAAGATTGGCATGGAGTGTTGGTAAGGTACCTTCAGATTGGACAAAAGCAGTAATTGCACCTATCTATATGCAAGGGAACAGGAAGGATTGCAACAACTATCGAGGTATCTCGTAGATTAATATACCAGACAAGGTATTCACTGGCACCTTTGAAGGGGAGGAAGGGGGTGTGCGATCAGTAGTTGAGAGGAAGTTGGATGAAAACCAGTGTGGTTTTCGACCACAGATGGGCTGTCAGGATCAGATTTTCAGTATGCGCCAGGTAAATGGAAAATGCTACGAGAGGAATAGACAGTTGTGTTTATGTTTCGTAGATCTAGAGAAAGCATATTACAGGGTACCGAGCGAAAAATTGTTCGCCATACTGGGTGAGTACGGAATTAAAGGTTGTTTATTAAAATCCATCAAAGGCATTTATGTTGACAATAGGGCTTCAGTGAGAATTGATGATAGAATGAGTTCTTGGTTCAGGGTACTTACAGGTGTTAGACAATGTTGTAATCTTTCGCCTTTGCTGTTCGTAGTTTACATGGATCATCTGCTGAAAGATATGAAATGCCAGGGAGGGATTCAGTTAGGTGGAAATGTAGTAAGCAGTCTGGCCTATGCTGACGACTTGGTCTTAAAGGCAGATTGTGCCGAAAGCCTGCAGTCTAATATCTTGCAACTTGAAAATAGGTGTAATGAGTATGGCATGAAAATTAGCCGTTCGAAGACTAAATTGATGTCAGTAGGTAAGAAATCCAAGAAAACTGAATGTCAGAATGGTGATACAAAGCTAGAACAGGTCGATAATTTCAAGTATTTAGGTTGTGTGTTCTCCCAGGATGGCAATATAGCAAGTGAGATTGAACCAAGGTGTAGTAAAGCTAAGTGAGTTCGCAGTTGTGATTAACGTTATTCTGTAAGAAGGAAGTCATCTCCCAGACGAAACTGTCTTTACATCGGTCTGTTTTCAGACCAACTTTGCTTTACGGGAGCGAAAGCTGGGTGGACTCAGGATATCTTATTCATAAGTTAGAAGTAACAAACAAAAAGTAGCGAGAATGATTGCTGGTACAAACAGGTCGGAACAATGGTAGGAGGGTACTCGGAATGAGGAGATAAAGGCTAATTTAGGAATGAACTCGATGGATGCAGCTGTACGCATAAACCGGCTTCGGTGGTGGGATCATGTGAGGCGATAGGAGGAGGATAGGTTACCTAGGAGAATAATGGACTCTGTTATAGAGGGTAAAAGAAGTAGAGGGAGACCAAGACGACGATGCTTAGACTGAGTTTCTAACGATTTAAAGATAAGAGGTATAGAACTAAATGAGGCCACAGCCCTAGTTGAAAATAGAGGACTGTGGCGACGTTTAGTAAATTGACAGTGGCTTGCAGACTGAACGCTGAAAGGCATAACAGTCTTTAGTGATTATGTATGTATGTATGTATGTATGTATGTATGTATGTATTTTTCGTCGTAGAACCAATTTGTACTGTGCATAAAATTGGGTATTTGTTTTGTTTTGTTTTGTAGTATTTATCGATAGGTCCACAGAGATATTTGAAAACAATATTTTTGACCTCCTCATAGACTAGGATTTTACCCAGGGTGAATACACTTATTTATAGCCTAGATTGTAGTACCCTCTCTCTTGACCTCAAATGCCTTTTTCATTCTGTTCAGCCATTTCCTGGTGATGCAAATACATACAACATACATACATACATGTATCCATCCATACATACATACATACAAACATACTTAACAGAAATACCAGAAATTCTTATTGTGGATATGACTGACACAGAAATGCCATTCTTTTTAAAATTCTGACTAGAGACAAAATGTATATCCTATTTATTTTGTTTGGAAAGAGAAAGTTGGAATGTACAGGAGCAACACCTCAATGAAGATATCACTTCGGTATTTGAGGGGTGGTAAACCAGACATGACAAACTCCGAGAATGCCTGAGCTGACAAATTAAACATCGTTAAATCGGTTTGGCTTAATAAGCTATGTGCCAATTAAGTGGGCGTGGCTTAAATATGTTACAACTCCTGCATTTATTATTTTTGATATTTGCTTTAGGTCGCACTGACACAGATAGATCTTATGGCAACAATGCATTTAACACGTTCTTGAAGGCGTGTACCACCGTTGTTACACAGACGTTCTCAGACGCTGTCATGTATCACCCATGGTACACACAGGTCGTTCTCAGTGATTCTCATGTACCACCGATGGTATGCACAGATCTTCTTTAGAAACTATCATGCACCACCGAAGAGCCTCCGTGGCTCAGGCGGCAGCGCGCCGGCTTTCGAGGTTCAAATCCCTGCCACTCTCTGTGAGTTTTGTGCTGGACAAAGCGGAGGCGGGACAGGTTTTTTCTCCGGGTACTCCGGTTTTCCTTGTCATCTTTCATTCCAGCAACATTCTCCTTTATCATTTCATTTCATTAATCATTCATTAATCATTGCCCCAGAGGAGTGCAACAGGCTTCGCCAGCCGGCACAATTCCTACCCTCGCCGCTAGATGGGACTTCATTCATTCCATTCCTGACCTGGTCAAATGATTGGAAACAGGCTGTGGATTTTCATTTTCATGCACCACCGGTGGTACACACACGTCGTTCCCACATGCTATCATTTTCCCTCCATTATTGATGGTTTGGTAAGTTGATTCTGGTGGTTGGACCTCCCTTCATTGATGTCGCCAAAGCTACCGATAGTCACGTCATACGCTCTGACTCATGGAATCGTATGGCTAGTATTGAATTATCCGATAAATCTTCAAAGAAGGCAGAGAGATACGGAACGGTACGCAAGTGCATGTAAGAGAAATAATCAATTCTTTTCCGTACGGTTCCAGGAGGAGTCACAGTGACTATAGCTCGTTTTGGCGACATTAAAGGGATATCCAGCGACGATAAGTAACTCACGAAACCATTCAGTAATGGCGAAAAAGTTGAACAGTGTACAAACCTATGTATTCTTACTGTGTTCAATATTACCAGATGACTTCATCCTCGTAACAGTTTCATATGTGAATAACAATTAAATAATAACTCATACCCATTGCAAATGATGAAAATAATGAAATATGAATAAAACAAAATACTCAATCTTCTGACACTTGGGCGTAAATTGTAATCTAATTCAATATATATGAACTAATAACTTAATAAATGGATAAAATAAATTAAATTAATTAATCGAAATGCCCGTAGTATGGGCACCAGAGTTCACCAGAATGGATACCTCGAATTTAGATAGAGCATAATAATTCTTTCTCTCCCAGAGCGTGTACATATAGCTGCGTACTGGTACCTCTGCTTCAGGCCTTACCTAACCTTATGAAAACGACTAAATAGGTAGGAACTGCACCTAGGTTCATAAATAACTCCAATGTTTCTAAATTAACTCACTATATTCTGAATATCATCCGTTCATGAGCACCTCATCAACACACCGAAATATACATAAAATACACTCACAAAATATCGCTGGAAGACACCATATTTACAACAAAAACAACAACAACAACAAAAACAGTGGAAAAACGAAAGCGAGGACCAAGCTACCATTTGCAGTTAGTCCGTTGAACAATGCACATATATAAGTAGATACGTACCCTTCACAGTCTCTGTGTATCAACATGACTTGCAGATTCTCATAATTGGCACTTTTTATATCACACAGACACTGAACCTTCATAACATTGTGTTCACTGACTCTAACACTTGGTTTAAAGATATATTCACTTGAGCAACACACGCTTGTCGTTCTAAAGCGTAAATTCTGGAAAGTATGAGATTTAGCACTCTACAGCTTTCACCGGCATATAATACCAAGCAGCCGCAAGTGATACAATACTCAGTGCCTAAGCACTCCACAATTGTAGATCAGTCACGTTCCACAAACATAATAAGACTACCTTCGACAAACGTTTGAGGTCCAGTCCAGTACCGTTCAGTGTGAAGTTCATTCCCGTGCAGTGTTCTCCTCGCCGTGTGATCACGTGCATATACAGACATCAGCTTCCTTCTCCTCTCACATGATACGTCGAGATTGGTCCTGGCCAGCCAATCACGAGTACGTCCACTTGTCAGGGCCACGGGCTGAACCTCTCCCGGATCCCATGAAAATAACAGCATCAACATAATCAGGGGTGTTTCATATGACTCATCAGAGATTTCCGACTACAATATCAATGGACTCTGTTTAGTTCCAAATGACTCATGCAAAGTTTCCAAGTTAAAATCGTAATGCTTTCCCAGCCGTTGTACAAAACAAATTACTCATACAACATATGGAGACCTCCCAGCTTGAAAATATTAATGACAAAATATACAGCTGAAATACTGATAATAATAATATTATTATTAATAATAATAATAATCATCATAAATAGAGTATAGACAATAATATATCTCACTTCTACATACAGTGCGAGCGTGTGTGATATGTACTATCACAACAAGAGCTGGCCTACCTTTCGACGGAGCATTGGCAAGATTAGGAGGCACCGGCCGGTCATGCCATGCCCGGAGTGTCCCGCACTTTCCCTTTGGGTTGTACATGAAGATTTAAGTGCAACAGCACCGATAAAATACTGAGGATGGAAAACTTACACTTACATCAGGGAGCAGAAAGAGTGACACTAAACTCCATCGGGGACGTATTTAAAAAAATGAGCTTGGCTCGCATTGTCGGCTCGTGACGTTCGGTAATGTGAATTCGTGGACTTAATTACAAAAATGTACTGCATTGATGTAAGTAGCATTTCATCCCATGGATACTGACGCGTTCGGAGATAAAATAAGCATAAAATCAGACCATAAGCGTAGAACAAACACTCACATAAGCCAAATATGTGGAATTTGAAGCGACTACTGCTGAATATCTGTAGCTGCGAAAATAAAATTGAATATTCAGTATTCCCCAGATGTATCTTTACAGGTTCCGTCCTGAGAAATGTTCGGAAATGGCAGCTGCCTACTCAATTTCAAGAATTAAAAAGTTGTTCCTATTCTGGACATGGCGGACACGGAAATACCATTTTTACAATTCTGACCAAAGTGGGGACAAAACTCATATTTTATTTATATTGATTAGAAAGAGATGGCTGTAAAATTATTTTTTCCTATTGGCTTTACATCGCACCGACACAATAGGTCTTATGACGACGATGGGATAGGAATGGGATAAGTGTTGGAAGGAAACGGCCATAATCTTAATTAAGGTACAGTCCCAGCATTTGCTGTGTGTGAAAATGGGAAACCACTGAAAACCATATTCAGGGCTACCGACAGTGGAGTTCGAATCCACTATCTCCCGAATGCAAGCTCAAAACCGCGCGCTCTTAACCACACGGTCAACTCGCCCGGTCGTCAACTTACTTAATATAGGCCTATCACTTCGTTATTTGAGAATTTCCGATTTCAAGTTTTATTCTTAACAGATGTCTTAAAATATTAGTGTCCTGGACTAATACTGTTTCCCGCCATTATTAAACATACATCTTAGGCTGTTACAAATACACTTAAAGTAAATTCGCAATAACACAAGTTTTCAAGAGTAAACAGCAATCAGCAACATAGAAAAACAAACTTGTAGTTACTAGTGAGAAGAATTTTCTTTGAGGTCCACCGACCTATGTTCCACTCACACCCTTTTACCCGTTAATAAAACAGAGAAGAACTCTGTTTTTGTTCCGACGCTTTCAGGCAGTGTCGGAGAGAAAAGAATAGCGTGAGTGACAAAGAAGGGTGACGATGTGATGGAGATGGAAAGTATAAGGGTTGCGCACATGGAACTTAGACTTTAGTACTAGCATCGTCTTTCGAAGAAAGAGAACAGAAACCTTTGCTCATGCGTCGTATGGCTGCGTATGTCAGGAATACATCTTGTATCGCCTGAAAGTGTTAGTATGCTGTTCGTACGTGCGGAAGCTAACTAAATAGGTGCAGTTTTACCGTGAATTCGTCCAGCATTGCCCAGGATCAGTTATTCATTTGATGGTGGGAAATGGTGTTAACGGAGACGACATTTACCATTGTATGAAGGATTTGTATGAGAATGAATGTGTATCGTACTCAGTGGCGAAGCTATTAGTTAATAAATGGGTAGGCAGGAAACCTTACCTTAAAGGTTTTTGTAGGGAAGTTCCGAACGTCGTGTTTTCTTGGTTGCAAAATGGTCAATCAAACGGTCCTTCGATACATGATCACTCATCAATTCCTTCAAAAGCAATTTCTCGATTCGAATGGCACTAAGAATGCTGAGTCTTTCATTATTCATTGTATTACGCAAGTATGTTTTTATCCCATTCAGACTGACATACTCCTTTCAGAGGAAACCGTAGTCACATGAAATATTAATATTAAACGAATCAGTTTTGACACTTCCATATACACTGGTTCGAGGATTTGAGGACAATATAATATAAAAGTTCTTGAGAGAAAAAATGTTTTTTATATAGGAATAAATGTTAATCAATTCATTTTACAATCTTTATCTATTAACAAGGGGGTAAATGTTCATAAGACTGTTCAGTTTTATAGCCGGGAAGCTCTCTCTGTAAACTATGACATGACTTTGCATAATTAAGGTGTCAAGAATTTCATATGTTAACATTCTGAGGGTTTGGGATGTCCTGTCATCTAAATTTATCTCACTATTTATTTTGCAACATTTTTCAACGAAATACGATACTGTGTTTTCTGATCGCATGTACTTGAGGTTACCAGTGATTTTCCTAATTTTAGTATTACACAGAATTACATCTGATGTGCTTTTTATGTTGCAGTATAGCAGGAAGATGGTCTGTAAAAATAAAAATATCGCTATAGAGACGGAACAAATATATGAATTGGGCCTTCATGGGTATGATAAGCAACCCAAGAGCAGAATTTCACGACTCACTGTCCCAACACTCATCATTCTCTGCAGTGTACTCAAAAACCTATCTTAGATCATCATAGTGTGAAAACATTGTGTGGACGGCTCTGGAATGAAAGATCCAACGGGTAGTGAATGCTTGTGGAAGTCTGAATCCTTTGGATTCCATAAGATGAACATGTTTGAGGATCTGGTAAAAAATTAATGAAACGCTGTCAGATTATGGATGAAGAGCCTGACTGATTTTATTGTTTAGGAGCAATGGAGAAGAACAAGGTTTAACTTACGGGCGTAACAGTGTAGAAATACTGCCCTTTAGCAAACATTTTTAACGTAATACTGAACACCCCCATGCTTTCCTGCCATTGTGGAGTACCCGTCGACATACGACTAAATCAATCACTCCTCACTTTCGCAGAATATCGACAGTTAATTCTGATAATCCTGATGCAGTCTTATAAATCGAAACATCATAGAAGCCTATGAATCTGTCTGTGGGACCCTATTTTGAACAGAAGCGGAATATAGACTAACTTCAGATCTGTTTTATACATCTAAGGTCCCATCTTCCTGAATGTCAATGAAATCACAAGAATCTAACTCTTATTTGATTGTCTCCAGAATTATGGCAGTTACAGACTGAATTCATTCATTCTGTATTTCGCTAGATGTGCCCTTAAAGCCCGCTGAGGACTGGAGATGATCTCGAATGTACTGTTCCTGTTTTTAAAGAAGATCTAACAACGCTGTTGATCATCTCTGATGATCGAGTTTTCCACTTCAAAGTGATCTCGAAATCCAAGCTCCCCGTTTCCCAAGAAAATACACAATGTCAACAAGTCTCTCAACAACAAGCACATTTTGTTTCACGACTTCGTTATATTTAACGGCTTGAATTCCTGCACCTTCAGATAAAGAATGTTCTATTCCCCCGCGCCCCAGGTAAACGGACTCTCTCTGTATTCTGAATATGTTTATATGCATTTTTATGCTTCTCTGCTTTTCTAAGAAGGTTTTCTGTTACAAGTACCCCATTTAAAGTCCATTCCTTTTCACAACCAAACAAAACGCACGTATAACCAAAAAGCCTCTTGCTTTCGGGACAGGCTAAAAATGAAATAAAATGGCATATGGCTTTTAGAGCCGTGAACATCTTTTTTTTTTTTTTTTTTGCTAGGGGCTTTATGTCGCACCGACACAGATAGGTCTTATGGCGACGATGGGATAGGAAAGGCTTAGGAGTTGGAAGGAAGCGGCCGTGGCCTTAATTAAGGTACAGCCCCAGCATTTGCCTGGTGTGAAAATGGGAAACCATTTTCAGGGCTGCCGATAGTGGGATTCGAACCTACTATCTCCCGGATGCAAGCTCACAGCCGCGCGCCTCTACGCGCACGGCCAACTCGCCCGGTCCGTGAAAATCCGAGGACAGGTTCGACTCGCCAGGTGCAGGTCTTTTGATTTGACTGCCGTAGGCGACCTGCGTATCGTGATGAGGATGGAATTGTGATGAAAACGATACATAGACCTAGCCACTGTGCTAGTGGATTTAACGAATCGTGGTTAGAATTCCGGACCCTGCCGGGAATCGACCCGGGATCCCTGTGACCAAAGGCCAGTACGCTAACTATTTAGCTATAGATATGGACTCGGAACAGGCTGTTAATCACGAATATCGTGTATACCAAGAAAATTGAATTTTTTTCGCTACATTACCATGAAAATTCTTATTATCCAAATTAGGCATATCTCTTTTGTTTTTGGCTTCACATTTCTCTTCATAAGTCCTAGATGAGAACGGTTTATGTTTCAAAGAGTTCAAAAGACTCCTTCAAACCGGAAGATGTCAGTCTCGTTTTACACAACTAACAGTCCATGTCTGAATTATCACAAATAAAGCCAATAGTGGACAGATTGCCTACTAATTCAAAAGAATGACACACAATTAACAATACGGTGCTTCATGGTCACCTTCGCGCGGGGAGTTTCTACACTCTCAAATAGCAGAGGGAAATCGTATTTCTTAGGGTAGGCATTGTCTCAAATGACTCCAAGTAATTTCGCCACTAATCACACCATACAATGTTGAGATGGTATCAGGAATTTCTTCATGGACGAGTGAGGACGTGCTGAAACCAAGTCAGGCACAGAGGGAAACCTCGTGAGAAACTGAGAAAAGAAACATTCAAGGGACGCAATCAATGGTGAGTTCGAGACGTCGTTGAATAATGGTACTAACGGATGTTGTTCGCTCCTCGGAGTATCCATCCCTAGGAACATTTTTTTTTTTTTTTGCTATTGGCTTTACGTCGCATCGACACAGATAGATCTTATGGCGACGATGGGACAGGAAAGGGCTAGGACTGAGAAGGAAGTGGCCGTGGCCTTAATTAAGGTACAGCCCCAGCATTTGCCTGGCGTGAAAATGGGAAACCATTGAAAACCATCTTCAGGGCTGCCGACAGTGGGGTTCGAACCTACTATCTCCCGAATACTGGATACTGGCCGCACTTAAGTGACTGCAGCTATCGAGCTCGGTCCCTAGGAACACATGGAGGCGAACAGTTAGAGAGGAACTGATTGGAATTGTGGAAACATGATATGACATAAAAGACCTGCGTACAGAACGTACTGAATGGAGAGTTTTCCTGGATGCCCTTTGCTCCACAAGAAATATGAATTAGATTAAGTTAGAGCAGTAGCGTCTAGAGCGCTTCACGTTGTGCAAATTCGCACAGTGCAGAGTCGAGGCAGCAGTGGTGCCCGTTCGGTCACAGTAGACAACGGTGTGTGCGCATTATGGGAAGGACGTATCCTGAAATGCTACTCGTGTGTTTCATTATCAATCTGTTATCAGGCCACCCCCTTGCCATTTGTTGAAGGTCAATGACAGATTTCACGAACTTTCAGTTATGTTTCCTGTGTGTGATTTCTTTTCATGGCCATTTTCTATCTCGGCAAATAGCGCACCAACTAAATTACAATTGGAATTAATTGTGCAATGTGCGGTTGAGGAACAAGTTCTTTTCTGAAAGAAAACATTCCCCATAATGAATTTCCTCGCGTTCATCACGAGGCCGCCAAACTTGTATGTTCGGTTCTATCTATGTATGTGAAATATTTCTTCAGTTTTAAAACTTAACAAACCGAGGTTACGAGGGGGCATTTCTGATGAGAATTTGAGAAGTTTTTTACTCTTGTCTGGAGCAGGTTCATTTGCGTCTAATTTTAACAAGATTGTTAACTCAAAAAACCATGAATAATAGTAAATGAGAACTGCAATTAACGTTATATTTATCAGCAAACATATGTGCTACTAGTTTTTAATTGGTGTGCAAAATTAGTTGTACGTTTGTCATTGTAGGAACATTAAGTACTTCGTTTCTTTGTAAAGCAGTTATTGTGTGATATTTGGCACAGAGGAAATATGTTCTCTTGTTCCCTTTTGCACACGAAGGGAGAAATTTAAATGAATAACTAATTATACATTTTGTGCGTGAAACAGTCCAGAGTTAACGTGAACATTTTGTCGTTCTTTCCTAGTCCCTCCCTCCACATGACAATCAATTGTATTAAGTGAAAATAATATTTCATGAACAATAAGTTCGGTGTTCTCGCAACGTTTATTGCAAAATACCAGGTATTTCATAAAGAATGAACCGATTTCATCAAACTATATTTTCCCAACAGTCAGTAGTACAAGATTAAACCTAAGACACATGTGTTTGACTGATGTTCAAGTTTAGTCCTACAAGTGTTCAATATGACCACCACCAGAAGCACGGACCACATCAAGGCGATAGGGTAATTCCTTCCAAACGCGTTGCAGCATATCATGATCCATTGAGTTGATCATACGTGTTATCCGCTCTTGAAGGTTATCCAGTGTAGTGGGTAGTGGTGGAACATAAACTTTGTCCTTGATGTATCCCCACAGGAAGAAGTCGCAAGGAGCGAGGTCTGGGGATATGGGAGGCCATGCGAGTAGAGCACGATCCGTAGCAGTGTTTCGACCAATCCAGCGTTGAGGAGTGATGGGGAGGGGCAGGGAGGGGTGGGGAGGGGAGTATAGGAAGACGCGGAGCACTCTACTGCCTACTAATAGAAATGTGAGGCCACGCCCTTTGTAACGATATGCGACTCGTTCCGCTCCGTGGCGTGAGTACGGTGCAATAAGCCTTCGAAATCGGTTCATTCTTTATAAAAGACCCTGTACATTCGTCACCTAAAATTTGACCTATAAAGTTTCTTGAACGAGAACACTCCCCCACAGTGAGGAGTGGAGGGGAAGGAAGGATGTACGGTAAGGGAAGGGATGCACACCTGTTTTTCCGAGATACACACTGGTGATGAACGATACCGTGATTTGTGAGTCACAGTGTGATTTTATATCGTGATTTTCTGTTATCAGTGAATTTTAGTCGTTTAATCGCCGCACCGTCCGTGCTGCTCGTTATTTGTAGCTTGTGAACAAGAGAATGCCTTGTTATTGTGACTAGGCTATATCTGTGTAAACATTTATAAGAAAATCGGCCACCTAAGGTTTTGTATTTAATAAACAGCCTACATTTCGGTTGCATTACAGACACGACCGTTGCCAATTTACTTCTAGGCGTACAAAAATTTTTTTGCATTTACATTTGTTTCTTGTGGACAGGTTCAACCAACATGTCAAGAAAAAAAATAGGACCAATATTGGCAAGAGTCGTGTTCTACACCGTAACCGATTATTTGGTATGTGCTAGGAAATGAAATTCTACATATTTATCTGATACAAGCGAAAAATTTATTGATGAATAACTGTTCTCAGCCACCTAAATATAAGGTTAGGGATACCACTGCACTTTCCCTAGATGCCAGTACCGGCAATAATTTAGAAAGAAGTGAGGTCTGGAAAGGCGTTGACCCAGCAGCGTGAGAGCAATTGGGAAGCTACAGTGAGCAGCGGCCACAGAGGAAAGACAATACAGCTGAGAGATATGGCGTGCTGACCACACGGCTATCCAATATATGCAAGCCAAGAGCTGGGCAGCAGCTGTTATTGAAAGCTAAGGCCTTTCGAACCCCGGAGTGTATTGTTCTTAGTTAACTTTACATTAATAGTGGTTTAAATGAAATAATTCATAATTACAAATTTTATTCATTAGCCACTCCTAATCTTAGTCTGTAATTTTCATCACATTATTGTGTTTTAGATTTCACAAGAGAAGAAATGCCACCTTCAGCAGCATGCACATAGTGCCAGTCAAAAAGCAAAATCAGCCATGAAAAGTAACATTAAACAAACTCTGCTCAAACAAAGCATACCTCCCACAACCCACAGTGGTTTCTATGCTGATATGTGTAGAGACCTAGTTGCTGTAAATATCCCCTGGAATGCTGTGCATAAGCCTGTTTTCAGAAATTTGTTAACAGAAGTACACCTACAGCGCATACCTTCAATATCTACATTAAAGGAAAACTATTTAGATATTTGTTATAAGGAGGTGATTTTGTCAATCAGGGAGGACATATTTGAGAGTCTTGCATATGGTTGTGTGTGGACAAAAACCACTAACTCTGTAGGCAGGTATATTTCAAATCTTATAGTAGAAAAAAGTGAACTCAATTGCCATCTACTGCTCACTTTCTTTGTTCAAGCAGCTCGAGAAAGTAGAGCAAGGCATTGTATACATCATCAACAAGGGGTTGCAATTGTTGTATCCCGGGAGTGTTGATGATTATAAAGTCCTTCTTCTTGCCTCCGATACTGCTTCCTACATGATTGCTACTCCCCCTCTCCTCAAAACTTTCTACCCTTCTTTAATATTCATGTTACTTGCATGGCCCATGCCTTACATAGACTCACATAAACAGTTAGGGTCAAGTTTCCTGCAGTAAATAATCTGATTTCAACAATGAAGGGTTTTGTAAGTCTCCATCAAGAATAGCCATATTCCGAGAGAAGTTCCCCTCTATTCCCTTTCCACCACACCCAATCATCAGCCGCTGGGGTTCCTCAATGGATGTTGCCCTGTATTATTTGGAACATCTGTGGTAGATTATGTGGCTTTAACAGAAAATTCTGCATGTGTGTCTTATGGGCAAAGAGCTGCTAAAGAATTATTCCAGTGTTCAGGGAGACATTGCATATGTTCAGGCAAATTTTTCACTTAATCCGGTCACAATTACAAAAATGGAAAAAAAGGTAAACAGTCTCAAACAGCTATTTTCTCTAATTGAGGAAGCTGAGAATATTGAACAAATTACTAGGGGTAAAGTAGAGGATGAAATAAAAGAGAGGTGGGCTAGTGTACTTCAGAAGAACCGAAGTAATTCAGTGCAAAAAAGGGTGCATCAGGTAATGGGTGGGGAAAAAGTCAATTTAGCTAGTGCAATTGGACTGGAAAATGTAGGTAAATTTTGCTATGCCCCTCTACCATCTGTAAGTGTGGAAGGCTATTTTTCGTCTTTCAACATTATTTTAACCGACAAAAGACACAGCCTGACTGTAGAAAATTTGGAGAAGATTATTGGTATGTACTGTAAAGCAAACTACGAATGGAAAGTGCTGTAAGAATGTTTTTCACAAACAAATACACACACCAGTACTCCGTTAGCATTCACTCCGTTATGGGATGCTACAGTGTTGTAATTCTCTTCAGTGATTTTAGTACAGTACTGATGAAGATATTTTGTATACCTATTACATAGCTGTTTTTGATAGATTCCTGTTTAATTGTCTTAATTTTGCAATTATTTCTGTTAAGAATGGGTAGCCTGTACAATATTACTTAAAGTAAAAGGAAAAAAAACACGTTACAGTGTAAGTGTAGGTCTATACTGTCATATTTTAAAGTCCATTTTCTGCCTATGTTTAAAGCATATTTGAAGTGCTTATATTCTCTTTTAAAAACCTATTTGCTTCATTAAAAAGCCATTTTTTGCGCGTAAAAGAATTTTTTAGAACCTTACGCGTAAAAGAATTTTTTAGAGCCTAAAGAACATACATACCGATTGTTGACTACTGCATTCTGGCAAAGCAACTGAGAGGTGCTTACATTTCAAATGTTTCCTCACATTTTAAATACCTTTCTTATAAGACAATTTCTGTTTGCACATATTACATAATGCGACGTTTTCATCCACTTCTTTAAAGAACTGCCACGGATCACTACTCTCCCTCTTTTTAGAAAACGCCATTTCGGTCAATTTGCCTCCTAATATTGAGCTCAAATGACAATATGAGAGGTAAGAAAGGAAAATAACCCCTGGGCCTTCCAAAATACAACGGAATTACATGTTTGTTACTATTCTAGGCGAGTCCCATGAACCGCGATGCAATTTGAACGCGTGCTTAATAATAATATCACACTACGGGTCAACTTGACAATTTCCTAAAACTGATATTGCAAGGGATGCCGAGAATTATCAGGTTTTCAGTTGTTATTATATTCGGGAGGAATGTGCTCAATTTATATAAATACCTTATGTACTGACGATATGTTGACGTCCTTAGAATAATGAAATCTACGAATGACCATACGGTTGGTGATCATGGCGATGCTCCTTCCTGGAACGCATCGCTTCGTATGGGTACCGTTGCGGCAACACGTGTCGTGATTTCACGACAGATCACAGCATCGATCGCAGTCACAGTTCATTTGTTCGGTTGGCCTATATCGGGTTAAGAGGGCGCACGATGATCACTTGAAGTAAAATCTTGAAATCACGGCTGTTTACAGTGATAGCGTAGAAAGTAGCAGTCTGTTGTTACTCTTGATTTGTTGATACCAGTGAACAAATCACAGCTCGTGAAATATCTCCAATCACTAATACACACTGCCTGCAGTCTGCATAGTGCGGACCGACCTTGGACGCTGCTGGGTTATAAGTATGTCGTTACGGACATTGCTGTACATCAGCAGCGTAAGGAACATGGTTGACATCGAATAAGTGCAATGCCTTGAGTATCCGTATCCGACAATCAATCAGGTGGCGTGCTCAGGCACACAGTGGATATTTTAAGTATTTCTCGTATTAGAATGAATTTTCCCTGCTGGTACACACGAATATGGCGACTTGGATGTACCAATACTTCCCGTGCAAACTAAGAAAGCCTTTAGCTCGTAAACGGCATATGTCCATAGGGACGTCCCGTGTTGTTTTGGATTGTATCCATCCCCCGATTACTTCCTACGTGTTTGGGAACACCCTGCATATGAACCACGCTTTTCTTGTGCAAATTCTGTATTCCTGTTAGTACAAGTACACCGACTAGTGCTATTTTAGAATGAACCATTCAGATGGTCTGGCTAAAGCTCCTTCATGAACTAAATGAAGAGAGCCGAATAATCACCAGTAACCTCATTGAATTTACCCTTACGAAAATAACAATCAGGAAAATAAGTGGTTTCTTAGTGACAGCGAGCCCAGTTGACCATTTAACCTAGTGAGGAGCCATGCCTGTTGGTATATATATGTCTAAATTTTGGCCTTGGCTTGCCAATACAACAGCTGCCCAGTCAGATAATCAGGAGTGGTTAGCGTTACAACACTCCCGGCCTGTATTGCTTGGCGTTCATGACCAAGGCCCCACACCGCTGGCTGTGCAGAAGCGTGTGACTGGGGAAGATATGCCCATGCGCATACCGCCATGTTAGGGGCGCTCCTCAGCTTGACGCGGAGATCGTAGTATGGAATTCATGCATTAACTTACACTTCGCACATACGAAAACAGCCACCCTAGTAAATTAATGACAGCCTACACCGGCTACCGTGTACACACGCAATAAATATACATAATATCAAGTCTGTGGTAAGATCAAAAGGTACTTATATATAAAAACTGAACACGTTTTGCATTGCACTGAACAATCGACACAAATCTTTCGGATAGCTATAAAAAGAACTTCAGCAGACTGAAAAATACACTACTTACAAAAATAAATATGCATAATACAAATGTTTGAAATTCAGTCCCCGAAAACAGAAAAAAAGCAGTATATAGGCCCAGCGGTACCTCAAAAATTATAATGGTGTTCTCTTTAATATAAGGGCCATGCTTGTAACTGATATTATATGTTTGAACATTCGGAACAGATTCTTTAACTGAAACCTAGGCTCTACACTTTAGCTTTATTGATAATACGAACACATGTTCAAATGAGAGCAGTCTACAACTTAAGTATGATTACAGATCGTGAGATAAGTGTACCTATCAGCGGACTGGAGAACAAAATCATTAATTAAATATTTACAAACTCCTGTACTGATGGCAAGAATTTTCAACATCATCAAAGAGAAAACCTGTGAAATAAAATCTTTCAATGAATTATCATTCCTCTCTGATAAGGCATTAGCGCAAATTTTACTCAGTTCTGTGAAGAGATCGTTTAAGAATTACATGATTGCAGAAAACTTTCTAAAATAACAGATACATTTTTTATCATTTTCTGGATACAGAATGTCGGCCCCGCGGTGCAGGAGTAGCGTGCATGCCTCTTACCCGGAGGCCCCTGGTTCAATACCCGGCCAGGTCAGAATTTTTTCCTGGATCTGAGGGCTGGTTCGACGTCCACCCAGCCTACGTGATTACAATTGCGGAGCTATCTGACGGTACGATAACGGCCGAGAGGATTCGTCGTGCTGACCACGTGGCACCTCGTAAACTGCAGACCTTCAGGCTGAACAACGGTCACTTCGTAGGCCATAGCCTTTCGGGCCTGTTTTGCCAAGCGGTGTGTGTGGTGTGGTGTGGATATGAAATAACGTAATCGGATGCTTAAAAGATCATTTCCGTGTGATTTGAACTTAGGTAAATTCTGACTAGCATTCGTTACACTGGTGCTAGCCTGCCTCTATTGTGTATTTCGTAAAATGGAATGAATGTCTAGGGTTAGTTTATTTTCTCCGAGTGGTTTAGGCTTAAGTAAGAATGTTATAATTTAAGATGTAAAACCCTCCGCATAATATCATCGTGTTAAATATTACTGCTTTTACAAACTGAAACTGACTTAACATTATCTGGGCACAAATAAAAATTGAAAGTGCGTTCTAATTCTTTCTCTAATATGAGCACCATGATTTACAGCAGAAGGGAAATACATGAAGTTGAATGTAAAGTACTTGAAAAAAGATGAATATCACAGTTAAACAGTTATTTGGATTAGAATACTCTAGGATTGACAAGATTGTGATGAGTTATAATTTATATTGTCATTTTTCTGGAATAGCGTACTAACAATTGCATTCTGTTATTATAAAGCAAGTGTGAAAAACAGATCCATTAACACACATAACTTAATTCGAATACATGCAAGGAATTGTAAACATTACCACGTGCTAGCCATGCATTCGAAGCTGAAGCGCCCGCAACATGGCGATGCGCGAAAGTGTTCTATATTCCCCATAGCATGAGCGCGCTCTGTGAGTCTAGATAAGTAATATTAAAGTCTTTGTTCATGACCGCATTCACTGTCCCTCTTATCTGTCAGGTTCTCAGTCGGTATCACGAGCCTTAGAGAATCTTGTTCCAGCTCTAAGCCCAGAATTAAAATAGCTCGGATCTTCGGGTGAGAGAGAGACACGCTACCCCTACACCACGGGTCTCTATATTTGCCTACCGTGAATAAGGTGAATAATAATAATAATAATAACAACAATAATAATAATAATAATAATAATAATAATAATAATAATAAATTATATAATAGCATATTATGCCCTACTTCAGACAACGTTACCTCAACAACGGCATGTTACAGTACCATGTCA
Source organism: Anabrus simplex (assembly GCF_040414725.1). Classification (NCBI taxonomy): domain Eukaryota; kingdom Metazoa; phylum Arthropoda; class Insecta; order Orthoptera; family Tettigoniidae; genus Anabrus; species Anabrus simplex. The sequence goes on along the minus strand of NC_090267.1, from coordinate 241,243,712 downwards.
GACTCAAGAGATGGCGCCTACGACACTCTCAAGTTCATTAGTGGCAATTACTGCCGCTTAAGATTGCTACCAACGCACTTACGATATTCAATGTGGCACATGAAATGATTCTTGTGGTGCTCACGATATTTATATCATAATTTGCCGTACACGATAGTACGAGTTCGACAAATTAAATCACGGGAATGAATTGTGTTGGCGCCTAAGGCACTTTACGAGGACATTCTGCCAACATGATGACTGTCGTAAGCCCCATACCCAATTTTAGTAGTTTTTGATCTTTACGATACTCCGTCTGTTAGTGGACGAAATTACATTGACACAACTCGGTAGGGAGTGGCTGCTTATTATAAGCCAATAATTCTGGGTTAGCCTTAAGAATATCTTCTTTATAGCGACTTCTAAGTGAATAAAACGAAGGGGAAAGAAAAGTAACAATTCCTGAAATAAACGTCAATTTTCTAGGTATATCGGTCGGTGTACCAATTGTACGTACTTCCCTGCTCTGACACTAATACACTGTTTGAAGAGAGAACAGGAGTCTTGTGAACGTACTGAGACCGAATACTTTCAATTTGGCACCAATAACTCCCCAATAGAAATAGTGATATATTAATAGATAAGTGATATAATTGTCCAAAATAAAAATAAGCTAAGCAAATATGATCATTATCTTCCCAACAAAAGAGGGCTTACGACAAACTCATGCAGGGCACTTATACGAATTTGACGGAAATGACAGGTTGTATTCCCATAGAATCCTACTAGTCCTTCCCGTTGACGACGAACACTGTTCTCTTCAACAAGATTAATTAGGAAAGAGAGGCATTATCATAAAATTAGGAAAGAAATGGAAAGCAGGCTATAATTTTCCGATTCTTGAAGCCTAGCATCTGCTGAAAATATTTCCATTTTCGTTTATGCAGACCTGGCATCATAGAAGGAAATTATATGACACGCCTCGCTATTTTCCTGTTATTTCACTTATCACTCGGATTGTTGCGATCAGGCGGATCGAGTTGAAAGCCACTTTTTAAATAATACACGGTCACACGGTTTTGGTGGCACAGAACTTTCCGAAAATAATTTGAAATACTGCCACACACACCTTTATTTATTTATTTATTTATTTATTTACTTATTTATTTATTTATTTATTTATTTATTTATTTATTTATTTATTTATTTATTTATTTATTTATTTATTTATTTATTTATTTATTTATTTATTTATTTATTAGATACAGACTGAGGAGACCATTTTACTGCAAGATTATAGCACACAACTTGTTTGGTTTTAGAGATATGTTTCAACTAAAGATGGGGAGATTCTGAACGAGTGATTCAGAATGAAAGAATCATTGCACTGTTAATCTTCCCCTGTAGGCGGGGGCGGTAGAATAGCACTCACGGCATTCCCAACATATCGTAAGAGGCGACTAAAATAGGTCCAGGGCCTCTTAACTTTGGAGGGTAAGTTGGCGACCACGAGACCCTTAGCCGACTCCTCGCATTGTTTCCACATACTTGTGCCAGGTTCCTCACTTTCATCTATCATATGTGACCTTCCTTGGTCAACACTGTGATAGTACATATATTACACCCTCTCACTGTATGCAGGAGTGAGAAATATTATTGTCATTATTCCTATTACTATTATTAATTTTATCATCATTTATTATTTCATTATTTCATTTGTATATTTATTCTTAATATTGTAAGCTGGAAGGTCTCCATGTGTGGTATAAGTAATTTGTTATGTACAACGGCTGGGAAAATATTGATATTCATAGTCGGGAAGTTCTATGAATCATGTGAATAGCCCAGAGCCTGACGAGGTGGGCTTGTTGTTGTAGTTGGAAAGTTCCGATGACTCATGTGAAACACCCCAGAGTCCATTAATGGTGTTATTGTCTTGAGGCCAGGAAGTGTTCAGGGCGCGGTCTTGACATGAGGATCTACTCATGATTGGCTGGCCAGGGTGAACCCAGACGGATCATGTGGGAGGAAGGGGAAGGCTGAGATCTATATATGCATGTGTCATACGGCGAGGGACGAGTACACTGTACGGGAATGAAGTAGTGCTGACACACGGCACGGGAGTGAAACTGCACTAAACGGTACTGGAGTGATACTGCTGCAACACACTGGACTGGACTTCAAACGTTTGTGGAAGGTAGCCTTTTTATGTTTGTGGAACGTGACTGACCTACAAGCTGTGGAGTGTTTAGGCACTTGGTATTGTATCACTTGTGGCGGTTTGGTATCGTACGTTGGTGAAAGCTATTTCAGACTTTCCATAATTTATGTTCAGGAACGACAAGCTTGTGTTGCTAAAGTGAATGTATCTTTAAAATAAGTGTTAGAGTCAGTGAACACAGTATTATGAGGTACAGTATCTGTGTGATATAATAAATGCCAATTATGAGAATCTGCAAGTTGTGTTACTACAGAGACAGTGAAGGGTACTTATCTACATATATGTACATTGTTCAACTGACTGACTGCAAATGGTTGATTAATCGTCGCTTTCGTTTTCCTACTGTTTTCATTGTTGTTGCTGTAAATATGGAGTCTTCCAGCAATATTTTGTGTACCGTGTGTATTATATGTATATTTTGGTGTATTAATGAGGTGCTCATGCACGGATTTCATTGAGAATATAGTAAGTTATTTTAGAATCAGTGGAGTTTTTGATGAACCTAGGTGCAGTTCCTACCTATTTAGTAGTTTTCAGAAGGTTAGATAAGACCTGAAGCAGAGGTACCAGTACGCAGCTTTTATGTACACGCCATGGGAGAAAAAAAATTATTGACATGTTCTATTAACATTCGAGGGATCAATTCAGGTGAACTCTGGCGCCCATACTACGGACATTTTGATTAATTACTTTGAGTAATTTTATTTATCCTGATATTTTTATTTTATTATTATTCACATACTAACAACACATGTTATTTTTCCATCCCCGACGAAATTATGTTTCCGAGGCCTAGGGAGTCTATCATTTTCACGCCCTTCGTTGTTTTCGTCTTTCTTTGACTGATACCTTTGAGGTTTTGGGCCTTTTGCATTTTTCCTCAATTTAATGTTAATAGAGGATTGTTGCCAAGTTGTAATACATTTTAAAACAATAATCAACACCCGCACTATTATTCATGATTCAGTGTACGAAATGAATCGACTCGTTCGTGAATCTAAAGCTAAATCGAAACTTGGCACTCGCTATACTAGACTTAACTAAAGTTGGCGTCTGACAGGTAAGGTTGGAGGGAGGAACACTGCACGTGCCATTTCACGATGTTGCCACATTCAAGCATTCTTTTCTACATGCTCTTACCCTTCGCTTCCGGCTCACTTGTTCCCTCCTTCATACTGACTGCTGTGATCTGCTGTAGACTACCTGGCCAGGTGGTGTCGTCCCATTTGCGATCACTCTTATACAAACAATCAGGTTCTTATCAGTGACAGTGACAGGTTTGGCAACTCCCAGCAAGACGAGCTGCCCTGAAGTTTTATCTCCATGGCAATCGCAGTCGCCCCACCCTCGTTTCCATGGCAACCACACAGCCACTCCCTTTATCCCGCCTCGGCAGGCAGTAAACGGACCTCCCTCTAAGAAATGTCACACACCAACTCTTATTATTAGCAGTATAGTTGTTCCTCCTCCTCTGCCTTCCACACTTAACAGTTCCATAGTGGTGACGTTACATTTTTGGTGCTTCGTTATTTCAATATGCATGATATGGAGGCATGAGTCTTGTTTTAATGATGGATTGGTAGCATGTGGTTGTTATTTCAACATTAATAAAGATGTTTGATGGTATTTTTGATTTATAATATTACGAAAAAGTGTCAGTATAACTGGATTTTCTGAAGTAGTATGTGTGGTAGTATTGTAGTTCAAGTAGCCGGACGTTAGTAAGCATTGCTAAGACATATGTTTGGTTATGTGAACCCACTGAACTAACCTGCTTTAACATGTATTATTATAATGGTTGATATAGTTTACGCTCTGCTGTACACTGTGGGACAAACGTGTAGTGTGCCGGGTTGAACCGTTCAAATAAAAAACGTGGCCTTCCTAGCGATAAGGAGAATGAAGGCAAGTGGATTATTACCATCCATGGGGCTGATGTTCAGCCCAGCAAATATGCGTGTGTCTGTATTAAACATTTTTCTGAAAAACATATAATTCGTGTAGACACTGGAAAAGATCTCACGGCTCCGATCTTACTAGTGGTAACTGGTGTTTTAAACGGAAAGATGTAGCTTTTGCTAGCTTTATTTTAGTAAAATTCATTTTTTATAACACGGTGACTATAAATGACAGAAATTAATGGTCAGCGTACTGGTCCTTGGTTCGGAACGCCCCGGCTTCTATGTTCTCATTACCCTTACCCTTCCTACTGAAGATGATTAGGTGAGGATGTAAAGAGTAAAGTGTATTTGAAGGACTGACGAATAAATTATCTAAAAGAAAAGCAAGTGTAAGTCATATAGATGTTTTTATAAATCTCTTGAAAATTGAAGTTGAATAACCGAGCAATTTCTCTAACAAGTGTATGTGTTTTTATTCTTGTAGATATAAAGATTGCTGTGTCCATGACCTGCTATAGTTCGGGAAATATTATGGTAAGAGTTATTCAAAGACAATTAACAGCTAAATTTAATCAAAGAAGAGTAAAATAATGAGTTTATTCTGAGAGACTAGTGGCCACATTCGTACAGTCCAGGCGAGTAGCCTTCATTCGGAGGTATATCAGGTGGCCGGCCATCGCCATACTTTCTACTTGTAAGTGTCCAACAAGCACTAATGATTAATGGGATGCCTAGTAGCTCATTTTCACAGGGGTGTTACTGCCTGCAACTAAGTTACGTCAGGATAAGAAAAGAGAGCAATCGGGCGGTTGCTCGCTACATCTTCCTCAACGTTGACCTTCTAATGCGCTCCCTTGCGTTAATATGTTCAAACGCATAGCAGGAGGCTGGTATTAGATACAGTAGCACTACAGTTGCTGTCAACATATTGGCATTGGCTGTGTGTTCAGCAACGGCGAATACATACATGTAGATTAAAATAAATGGAGAATCTGGGCGAGATGAAGCCGAAGCTCGCCGAGGGTATGCACAAGAGTTGCCAAATAGCCATCTGCCTTCTGTACACGTATTTTGCCAAACAAAGTTGCAATTAGGACCTACTGAATCGTTCAAGGCAAATACCCCATACAAGCAACTTTGTGATACAGGGGAATGTCTGTACGTTTTTAACTTAACGAGTTTTAAATGTTTTCTGCTCTTTTGACTTATTTGCAAATGCACCCTGTTGCAGAACCTGTGTAGTAAAATTACTACTGCAGTATTTGTTTCACATCCGAAATGTAACACAATGTAGCGATCCTAAGTAAACCAGTGATCAGATATCCCATTCATCATTGGTGCGTGCGGGACACCTGGTATATTTCGTTATTGTTCGGGCAAAAGGTTATATCTTCCTTAAGACTGGTCACGCCTCCCAGCCAATGTGGATATTCAGTCCATCAGAACAATATTCGTTATGCTCATTTTCCTATGCTTACGTGTATGGTTGCATGACTTATTTACGCACTCCTACAGTACAATGTACTTTAGGTTCATTTTTTTAAACTTGATAGCATACGAAAATGAACGCAACAAAAATTGTTCTGGTGGTCTGCATATCCCCATGTAGCTAGGAGGCGTGACCAGTCTTAAGGAAAAAAAATGGAGAGGAAGAGTATTGTGAGAAATGACCTTTTGCCCGAACAGCGACGATTTGTGTACTTGTGATTTCCTTTGATAGCGTTTCTTCATATGTGTTTATTGACTTACTATTGCATTCCTTTGTCAATTATGACATTAAGGATCGTGTTAAAAGTACAGGAATTACAAGCGACGACGTAGACTTGACACTATCCGTGTGATGTCACGACTCTTGGTAGCAGGCTTCTATATCAATATGGCTGTGCACGTTACGTTCTGATTCATATCGCCGTATTGGTCATTTTTTAATCAATGTGAACTAGTGAAGTACGACTATGTTTTCCTTTCCTTAACCTAAACTAAAAGTCCGGTAGTCAAATACTCCTGACCTAAACTTACACGAAAAACAGATTATTTTAACAATGTAATATAACTTTTCTTCAAGCCACATACAACATGAAACTGTATATATGCTCAGCAGTTCCCATGCATGCTTAACACTCTCTACAATACAACTGTAACCTCCAAATTTTTTCCGCGGAATGGTGCACTTATTCTTCAGCTGGCTTGTCAACAGACGAAATACTCTTTAGACAAACAGTGACAAATATGCCTTCACGTGATCCCTACTTACGCGCAAAAGGAGTAACCTATTCATTAGTGAAGGTGACCACAGCCAAATGCACAAGTAAGCTGATTATTTTCGAAACCGTTAGAGTAACTGAGGGAATGCATATGACATTTCTTGTAGAAAATTGAATTTCACGACCACATAGTGCACTTTATTTTTTGATAGGGCCAACTTTTTACCCGTTATTTTAGATGATGTAGGGTAAAAATTGCACAAATTTGGGACATAACCTTGTAAAATCATCCACTAGTTCGAAACGGGGAAAACCGAGTTCGATAGCTGCAGTCGCTTAAGTGCGGCCAGTATCCAGTATTCGGGAGATACTAGGTTCGAACCCCACTGTCGGCAGCCCTGAAAATGGTTTTCCGTGGTTTCCCATTTTCACACCAGGAAAATGCTGGGGCTGTACCTTAATTAAGGCCACGGCCGCTTCCTTCCCACTCCTAGCCCTTTGCTGTCCCTTCGTCGCTGTAAGACCTATCTGTGTCGGTGCGACGTAAAAACACTAGCAGACAGAAACGGGGAAATATATCAAAACACAAAGAATCCCTTGAGTGACTCGAGATTTATCTCTGTTTTGAAAGAATTTGCTAAAAATACTTTGGAAATCCGTCCGTCCGCTCTACTCGACCGATTTGCTTAATTTTTATTTTATTCTCTCCGCAGTTAGCTGCCGGTGAATTACGATACATTGATAGGTTTCAAAGTTCAGCGAACATTGAGTAATACTAAAATCAAGTCACTAAATGATCACTCCAATAATTGCAGGCGAAATGAAATGAAATGGCGTATGGCTTTTAGTGCCGGGAGTATCCAGGGACATGTTCGGCTCGCCAGGTGCAGGTCTCTCTTGATTTGACTTCCGTGGGCGACCTGCGCGTCATGATGAGGGTGAAATGATAATGAAGACGACACAAACACCCAGCCCCCGTGCGAGCGAAGTTAAACGATGATGGTTAAAATTCAGACCCTGCCGGGAATCGAACCCGGGTCCCCTGTGACTAAAGGCCAGCATGCTAACCATTAGCCACGGAGCCGGACATTGCAGACGAAGATTTACCCTAACCCGAAATACACTCTGTACTTTGCTAGGCGATTAATACATTTATTAATATTCCGATATATGACGCTGATTTTCTTCTTCCTTAGTAATGCCATTGCATGCAGCCATGTTCGATTACTAAATATCAAGCCGGAGAGCATACACTTCTCTGATCACGGAGGAATACTATTCTCCGCAGGATACTCTTTGGTCCTCTAACCATTCCAACTTCTAAATATACTCAGCAGAATGTTCCTAATAACTTACATGCTGCTGACAGAAAAATGTCTACGGATAAAAAGACGGGAAGGTGCAAGACCAACTACAATATTTCAGACCCTAATACAGAACCCAGCATGGCGATTGTCATGGGCCTTTGCCCTTGGCGTAGATTTGCAGTGCGCTGTGAAACAAGAGTAAAGCGATGGACGTAAGCTCTAGATATAATAATTGACGCTGATAATGTTTAAAATTTCCGTTAAGAAGAACTGTTATATTCAACACTAACTGCGTTTATAAAGTTAACAATCACGAAATGATATTATTTATCGTCTACAAAATATTAAAATCACAAACACATATTCGATCCAGGTAAATAGTCCTACATGTCCCCAAAATCTGTCATTACAGCGTAAAACATACAGTACTTAAAAGAAAAAACGCACACCAACGCCAGTACCATGAAGTGCCATTGTCAATTACTATAAAGTACAGTGGCCAACTTCTAATGTAAACGTAATGATACATTTTTTAAAATAAGTTTGCTTTCAATGATATTAGTTAATATTGAGGGAAAGGTCGTATAATTAAGCTGACACATTATTTTCTAAAAAATATTATTCGCTGCCACGTTTCAATATTTCGCATTCCCCTGTCTTTACGCCTGGGAGTTCAAGGTAGGCTTGCTATTTTCACATTTTTGGTTTTGAGGTCCTTAGCAAGTTCCCTTGGCTAAAATTCCTCTACAGCATTTTTGTAATTGGTGACGAAATTGTTTTTATTATCGTATTTAAAGGATCAATAATTACTTCCCAGACAATCTGTCAAAAGGACAATGTTCTACGCGAAACAAAATTATCTAAAACTTAAACACACAACCCTATCCCATCGTCGCCATAAGACCTATCTCTGTCGATGCAATGTAAATCAAATTGTTAATATAGTACCTGAGCAGCGCATGGAGCAGCACGGATTCTCTTCTTAATAATTATTATCATTGTTTTTCATTGCAACTAACTATTTTTTGGTTTTCGGAGACGCCGAGGTGCCTGGATTTTGTCCCGCATGAGAACTTTCACGTGCCAGTAAAACTACCGACATGAGACCGATGTATTTGAGCACCTTCAAATACCACCTGAACTGAGCTAGGATCGAATCCGGCAAGTTGGGGTCAGAAGTCCAGCGCCTCAACCGCCTTTGCCACCCAGCTCGCCAAACTCAGGATTAAGCTATATCCTTACCAAATATCACCTCACCCGTCCGGTAGTTTCTAGCGAATCCGGAGCACAAGCAAACAAACAAACAAACAAACAAACAAACAAACAAACAAACAAACAAACAAACAAACAAACAAACAAAACACCATGCCATTGTTACAGCACTAGGCAACGTTAAAGTGAGTGAAATATCTAGAAAGGTCCAAGAAAGACGATTATTCTGGTATGGCCACATTAAGCGCCGGAATGAGAATTGTGTGGGAAGGAGAATACTTTACATGGAGTTGAAAGGTAGGAGGGAGGGAGGTAGAGCCAGAAGAAGATGGAGGGATTGTGTGCGGCAGGATCTCCGGGAAAATAAGAGATAATGCCGTTTGGGATCGAGGGAAAAAGAAATGACTTGTCAGAAAGGTCGACCCCGCTTGAATGGGAAAAGACGAAGAATATTATTATGTTATCTTCCTTCATTCTTTCATTACACTCGGCCTGGTTCTATTCAAACAGTTCCCTTTTATGTGTCAATTACGACATTTTCCGTTACTCACTATAATATTGGCTCACTCAGTACAGTAACGTGATAGGCTACTTTGAAAGTAGATCCAATTTCCGACCAAGCCATTAACAATACTTCGTAGGTATCATGTGGGACAGAACCAGTAATACCTTCAATCGTCTTTAACATGCTCGCAAATGAACTCTTTTGTGTGGGAGATATATATGGCAGCTATAACAAATCACACCAACAACAATAAACTTGTTGAAATAACTTTTAGTCAAATATTTCTGTTTCGTCATCGTAACGTCTTCAGCTCACAGGTCCTGTTCTCTACTTTATTGGCATATCCTAGAAATTTGTTTTACTTATGATTTTAATTTGCTCGAAATGGCCTACAATCGAATCATGTAATTCTTTTTTACATGTCATGATACATTTTCTGTCAGTGTACATTTTTGATCCCCGCTCACTACATGTGAGTTTCGTGCTGGAAAAAGAGAGGGGGTGAAAGGATTTTTTCTCGGTGTCATCTTTCATTCGAGCAAAACTCCTCTGCTGGTGATCTGTATGAACCGATGATGATGATGATGGTGATGATGATGATTATGATGATGATGATGATGATGCTTGTTGTTTAAAGGGGCCTAACATCGAGGTCATCGGCCCCTAATGGTACGAAAGGAAATTAAAACAAAAAGTTCAAAATCATCCACTGACCAAAATAAAGAAAATGTCATGAAGAGTTAATGGATGGACATGAAACAAAAAAAAAATGAACAAACAAAAAAAAAACAGTGGCTCCAACTCAAAAAGAGATCATATATGGTATTATTACTGACCAAGGGAACACTTATAAAGCGAAATCTTGAATCGCGTAGACTATGCTGGATGTCTAAAGGGGTTCAAAATCCAGGTCTAAGGCCCCTCAAAACGGTACTTATCGCTAGTAAAGTAGAACCATGGTATTCGTCATTTTGCGGTACTAATCAAAAGTAGCGAAGACTCACGGTGGTCCGCACAAGATGGTACTACTCACAAGTATTGTACTACGTACAGGAAACGCAGACCTATGGTGTTTCTCACACAATGGCGCCACTCATAGCCAACGCAAACTTATGAGTTTCCTCACCTAGGTGTACTAGTCACGGGTGCCGGTCCCACGGGCCCCGTGGTGTTCCTCACATAATGGGTACTAATCACAGGCAACGCAGACCCACGGTGTCCCTCATATAGTGGCACAACGCACAGGCAACGCCCAGACCCGTGGTGTTTCTCACAATGGTACTAATCACGGGTACTGGAAACCCACAGGGGAACCACTCTCTGCTGCTACTAATCACAAACTTATTGTGTACCAAATATAGTGATACTACTCGTAAGTGAAGACGACTCATGGTGTTCCCCGCGTGATAGTACTAATCAATAGTAGTTTCATGGTTCTAATACCAGCATCCCTTGGTCGCCCCTTTTAGTCGCCTCTAACGACAGGCAGGGGATACCGCGGGAATATTTTACATGTGCGTCCCCCACCCGCAAGGGGTGATCTGTATGAACCACCTACCTCCGGAGAAATAGGTGGTTTGTGAAGTATCGATACTGGTGCGCTTAATTGCGCTCCTCTGTCAGTTTGTTACGAGTGTATTTAGGTTATTTAAGTTGTTTAAAACATTATGTATATTTTTGTACTGTGACGTTGTGTGACATGTACTGGATGTGTGTGTGTATACACCAGAGGACAGCGGTCTCTGTTTGTGATGGCTGACACAGTTACATTGAAATGCAGCATATGCTTGGACACGTGTGTTTTCCCATTCGTGCACCAACCACGTCGGGTATGCTTTTGAGAATGCAATGGCATTATGCCGTATATTTTGGGCTAATCTATTTGTGAATAAATACTATTGCGGATGTTGGGTTTTTTTAACGTTTGCAGCATTTATTTCGGCTTCTAGCGATGAGCCCTCCTCGGTTTTAGTTGTTTACAGTGCTTTTTGAAGGCTTAAATTTAAAAAAAGAATTGGGAACATTTCATGTAAGCTTGGCGGGTATTATTATTTTTTTGCTAGGGGCTTTACGTCGCACCGACACAGATAGGTCTTATGGCGACGATGGGATAGGAAAGGCCTAGGAGTTGGAAGGAAGCGGCCGTGGCCTTAATTAAGGTACAGCCCCAGCATTTGATTGGTGTGAAAATGGGAAACCACGGAAAGCCATCTTCAGGGCTGCCGATAGTGGGATTCGAACCTACTATCTCCCGGATGCAAGCTCACAGCCACGCGCCTCCACGCGCACGGCCAACTCGCCCGGTGGGTATTATTTTAGTAGTAATATGGGAAGAAGGGGTGGTCTGTATCGGTCTTATTTTAGTATATGGTGGTGATTGGGGTTGGAGGTGGTTTGTTCTGGATCGTGAGGAGATTTAGCAAAAGTAGGCTAATTGTAACAGACTGAATGGATCTTGAATTTGAGGATGGGTGTGAGTTGGTGGAGGGACCGGGTTCGAGGGGGGCGTGATTTTGAGGCTTAGGAGGAAAAGTGGGCATGCGTTTTTGTGTTTAAGGTGGCGTTGTTGCCGTGTTTTAAATACGTTTTAAATATATGTTTGTTTTGTAAATATGGGCAGCCACGGAACGAAGTGTCATGGCTGCCTTCGCAGTTGGCACACTTCGCCTGGTCCCGAGGTACCTTCCAAACAGAGTGGTGCTGAGGACCACCGCATCTGAGTAACGCTCTTAAATATCATTTCATTTCATTTTTCAGTCATTAACCATAGCTCCGGAGGAAAACGGCAGGCTTTGGCAGCCGGCACAATTCGTATCCCCACCGCTTGTTGGGGGCTTCATTCGTTCCATTCCTGACCAGGTCGCATGAGTGGAAACAGGCCGTGGATATTACATATATATATTGATGCACATTAAGCCTTCAGTGGGTCTTCCAACAACAGCAGCATCATCATTTTGTGCTCAAGTAAAATAAAATTCCAGATAACAAGACAATGTGCTGCATGCTATGTTATTATCGTCAGACGTGTTGGGCTCCATGGTTAACTAGTTAGCACGATGCCCTTAGGTTCAAGGGGTTCTGGATTCAATATCTGAGGGGTGGGCTAAATGATTTTAACGTTCCTTCTTTAATTTTTCTGGCTCTTCAACATTACAATTCAAGAGGGTACAGTTCTAAGAGACACCTATGGGTGTCAACACGAAACATCTGTACCATGTCCCTTCGAAGGACTTACGCCATTAAAAATTGTCAGTCGTAAGAGATGCTCATGTACCAAATAGTTACGCGAAAAAAAACATAATTTTATGTGCATCAACATCTACTGAAATTGATTACTGGAATGTATTAACTGCAATGATTTGGGATAAAAGAGCAACTACTACCAATCTCCTCCCGAACAAGAGATAATTGAAATTTCTTGTTATTGTACACCACCGGACAAACAAATTAAACACCCGGAAGAAATGGTCGGATGTCAATGTAACTTGGTACACGTACACACCATGGGTAGGTATGTAAATGATTAGTGTTGCAATTCTCTGTTACAGGTAACGATGGCAGCAGCGTGTAAATATATAAAACTCGGTATTGTCTAAACATGACGCGTTCCAAAGTAACCCCTAGAACACACCCAAAGGGAAATATTTCCCTAAAATACACTTTTAAAGGGATGTTTAACTTAGCAACTTTTGGCATCAAACCAAACTTAAAACAACGCTAATGTCTAAATGTTCCTCTCGAAGCCCCAATGTCTATATAGAGAAACATCTCCCCTTCCCAAAATTTTAATTTGCAAACTGGCCGTATTTTGTACATTAAACACACACAAGAAAGAGATTTTAAAGTGCCTAAATTTGCATTTTTGTCTCTAGGTATTAAGCACAAAGTGGCCAAAGAGGGAGTTCACAGCCGCACGAACACGTCACTTATGAGTTCATGAATATAGGAGATACTAGTTTTATATTACCCCTGAAATTAATTACCACAAGTCTTAAAAACATTTCCTTTTGGAGCATAGTTAGCGCTCCGTGCTTCTATTCTACTCCGCTCTTTAGTTTCTCGCAGAGGAATAATAAATGAATACAATCCAGTACCTCATTACATCTCGAAACGCTTCCAGAACAGAGTGTCTCGGCCTGAAAGGAACTGTAGCAATGAATTTTACTAGCGCTTTCAAAAGCTCCGGATTTAAAGGGGTACTACATAGCGAGTTTGCTGCTCGTTCGGAAATTATATAAACGTCGACTTGGTGTGATATTCTGAATAAGTGGGGGAATCGCCTATTTAATGATTCACATATTTCATGTGATAACATTCGCTACCTGTGAAATTATATACAATCTGTAACGGAGGTCAAAATTGGACCTGCACTGGAGAGATAGTTGTTTCAAACCCCACTGTTGGCAGTTCTGAAGATGCTTTACCGTAATTCCCTATTTTCACACTAAGGAAATGCTGGGGCTGTACTGTAATTAAGGCAACGGCTGCTTCCTGCCCTCCCTTAGCTCTTTCCTATCCTATCGTCACCATAAGACGTGTGTCAGTGCGACGTAAATTAAAAAGAAATCAATATTGAGTTCATGTTAAACTTAAATCCATATACGTTCGAGACCAGCTGTGTGGCATAGATAAGTAGGCTCGATCGTTATGAATTTAAGATGCTCTTGGTTTCCTACGGTTTTTTCATCGAACCGACACAACCAGGTCTTACGGCAACGATGGGATAGAACGGGGCTAGTAATGGGATGGGAGCAACCGTGGTACTAATTGAGGTACAGCCTCAGCATTTGCCTCGTTGTGTGGAAAAAGGAAACCACGGAAAACCATCTGCAAGGTAGCCGACAGTGGGGTTCCAACGCGCTACTCCACGAATGCAAGCTCACGGCTACGTTGCCGAAATCGCGTAGTCAATCGCTCGGTAATTTAAGGTGCAAACTTAAAACTGTTTCATTGCAAGAGGTCTGAGCATGTGATTCACCGCCATGTTATATAAATTTCCTTCTCAATAGTGATATTCGGTACCCCAGCGTCTATTAACAATATATAAGAATTGAAGGACTGTTTAGCATTATTATTATTATTATTATTATTATTATTATTATTATTATTATTATTATTATTATTATTTGCTTTTACAGTTTTAGGAGACTCCGACCTGAAGGATGTTGACCCTCAGGAGTCCTTTAACGTGCCGGTTAATCTACTGACGCGACGCCGGCGTTTGAGCACCTCCAAATACCACCGGACTGAGGTGCGTTTGAACCTACTAACTTTCACTCAAAATAAGAATTCTGCTCTTCTGCCGTCATAACCACTCTATCCTGTTATTGCAATCTTCAGGTACGGGGGATTTTTATATCTGTAAATATAGTTGTAATATTATTATAGGGCCTAGCGCAGACATACGAGTTTTGTCCGGAAAATACGTATAAATCCGTCGGGGTGACGTATCACGTATCGTAGAGGCGCCGCCAGGTGGCACTGCTGTTGTCGCCAATCTTCTCAACGCTCAGTTCGAGTCGGAGAGCTCTGCGTGTCAGTAGCAGTGTGCGGCTGCTTGTTGAAAGTTACCCGTTTTCACCTGCCGTCGGTATGGAGCTCTCTCTGACTGAGGAACAGCGCATCAACATCAAGTCTCAGAGCTCGTGTGGCCCGAGTTCGACCGGATTTGGCACAAGGGGGCAGGTGGATCCTTCATCACGACAATGCGCCCGCTCACACGTCGCTCGTTGTGCGTGAGTTTTTGGCCCGAAGCTCAATCACCGTGACAGACCACCCGCCTTATTCACCCGATTTAGCCCCTTGTGACTTCTTCCTGTTCCCGAAATGCAAAATGGTGCTTCGGGGGCGGCACTTGTGTGATGTGGAAGCCATCAAGGGAGAAACGACACGGCAACTGAACAACATCACAACTGAAGACTTTGTTATCAACAGTGGAAACGGCGTTGGCAGAAGTGCATCTTGTCTCAGGGAGAGTACTTTGAAGGAGACCATATTGTAATACTGAATAATTGTCAAATAAAGTTATTATTCAACTTTTATACGTATTTTCCGGACAAACCTGGTATATCAACTTCGACTTATCATATTGTCATTGCGCCTGCAAAAACTACTATGTGACCGCTATGTATTGGACTTACCCGCAACGCATATATCATGAAAAACGAGAATATTCTTTGAGGATCGTCGCATAATATTGATGCTTAGATGACAGATCCTAACCAGCCACAGTTCTAAGCAGAAATATTTTCACAGAGTGATTTTTGAAGGTGCAACGAAAACATAAATAAATAAATGAATAAATAAATAAATAAATAAATAAATAAATAAATAAATAAATAAATAAATAAATAAATAAATTACATGAATACATGTAACAACTCAAGCTCTAATCCCAGAGAGGCTCTCCGACCGTGCCAGGAAAAGAAGAGTAGCTTGCTAGTGTTTTGGCTACATTGACTCCAAACATTTCGAAACATCTGGCTGATAGAAACTGAGAAAGTTAAAAAATACTAAGGCTGAGAGCTTTACAAAATAGGCAAGAAGTGAGATAGTTCCTGAAGGAAGTCAATTTTTCAGAGAAGAAACGAAAACACTGAAAGAGAATGATTCTCTTTCTTCAGGGAAAAGAAGAAAGCTATGCCGAAAGGAGATGCAACAATACTGAGAATGATCAAAGCCCAGTGGCTGAGTAAGCGTGGTCCCACGTAAGTTCAGAAGAAGAAGAAATGAATAGGTGTTCCTCTGGTTCGATCTCCACGGAAAGCAGGAGGGGTCTTCACTTTGATTAAGATATCAACTACGTGTAACTACAAGTTTACTATGCTCCTTATTACGGTTCTTATTTTACACATAAATGCAATCAATAAGACCAAAGTCTCCTGACTACCAGAGCTCCAGTACGAGAAATTTGCCAGATACACTGTGATACCGTATTTTATCACTGCGATTCGATGAAAACGAATTGATTTGAGAGGAAAGGTCCACGCCTCCACACGCCGGTCACAACCAAATCAATTACAAATTTCACTTTCACAAACAGGCATCAAATCAAACAAAATTCAATTCCATTGCGGTCTAAATCATAGACAGTGGTGTACAATTATTGGCCGCATTTGTACGTCTGTTTGAGACTCCCTCTTAGTGAAATTATATTTGTATCAGAAAAAAACTTCTGTTATAGTAAAACGCCAATTATGTTCAATTAATTCGCTGTTACATGACTGGAAATTTTAAACAACATCGATAAAATGGATAGCCCGACACAGAAAATGAGCACATTAATTAATTTATAGAAATTCATTTCATTAGTAGCCAGTTATTATATGAAAATGTATATATGACTTACTTAATGTACAATTAAATAATATTAATAACTAGCAGATATACCCGTGCTTCGCTACGGTATTCTACATTGTATTAAACTATCGAAGTAAATACTGTACATTCAGTAAATAAGATTGTTTTAAAATTGCATGTCTCTTAGCGTTATCCGAGAAACAGCATGGGGAGGTCCCAATACGTTGTTACCAATGTAAAGTGTTTGTTACAGATTTGTGATGATAAC
The DNA here is from genome assembly GCF_040414725.1 of Anabrus simplex. Taxonomy (NCBI): domain Eukaryota; kingdom Metazoa; phylum Arthropoda; class Insecta; order Orthoptera; family Tettigoniidae; genus Anabrus; species Anabrus simplex. Next base: position 241,226,816 of record NC_090267.1, on the reverse strand, counting down.
GGGAGGCTCACTTGCCTACTGCCTTTCGCAATCGAGTTGTGACGTTTACATTTTAACTGCTGGCCCCGTTGCCTACTGCGCGGTCACAAACGATTTGGGGAGTTTTCGCTACAATGGCAGGCTCCCTTTCCTACTTCCAGAGAGATTAAAGTTGAGGAGTTTTTATTATAATGGCAGGCAACTTCCCTACTACAAGTAGAAATTGAGTTTTCCAGTTATCATTATAAAGACAGGCCTCTTTTCCTACTGCCAGCCAGCTTACTGCCAGTCACACCAAGCTGGGAGTTTCCATCAAAATAGCAGGCCACTATGCCTAATGCTAGTCGCATTTTAGATGGGTATATTTGTTTATAATGGCGGGCACCCTTGCCTACACCGAAACACAATTGGGTAGGGGAGTTTAAAATAAAACTGAATGCTCCCTTGCCTTCTGCAAGTCATATCGAGAAGTGAATTATTCATTACAATGGTAGGCCTTCCTTATTGATGCCAGTTACACAGGCGTGGGAGAATGACTGGCAGTAGGAATGGGGTCCAAGTCGGTGCGGAGAGTACTGATCACAATAGCAGACACACCCTTTTCTCGATCGCTACAAATCGACATCAGTGAATATATATAGATCAACATACGAAAGTATATGCATGTTTACAATATTGCAGAGCTTCATTAACAGATTAACTGCGGTGAAAAGGTACGTCATATCTACGAAGAATTGTACCATAAGACGCCAGATTTAGTGGCCTAATGGCTGGTCTTATGATATCTCATCTATTCATGGGTCAGATTGAGTTCGAAACGTTGAATAGGGTAAAATTTGTGTAATATTATCTCACATTGCATTACTTTTCGGATAACTATGTGACAGCTACATACATAACATTTGGCTCACATAAGGCTACTGGGTGGGCCAATTTTCGCGTAGAGTTTGATGATTCTATCTTTCCTATAAGTGATTGAAAGTATGAATTATGCAATTGAAAAGTCCAAATTTATTTAACATCGAGATATAGAGAAAAGTCAAACGTAAAGGGGATACAGATAAGACAAAACGTCATAAGACCAAGGTTGTAAATCACTCCTAATTGAAGGGAGATTGTGCCATCCGTCATGTGACAAGACTTCCCGAAGGTCTGCACCATCATTTAAATTTCCTCCATATTTCGATATTCTTCCGGGATAAAAAGTGAAAAATTTAAAGTTTTCGGAAGTTTTCCGTCCGTTACAGGCTAAAACGTATAATTTTACCAAATTTAAATTTTCTTGTTCGTCTGGCGGATTATGCAGCAATCTGGATTTTAGGCGAAGAGGGTAAAAATTAGGACTTTCAGGAAACTAAACCCAAAAATATGCAGATAGTCACTATTACACCTTAAATGGGAAGCTGTACCAAAATTTCGCCAAAATAGTGAATGTACAGGCACATAATCGTTACGATTTTATTTATATACCCTATAGATAGATAAGGAATCTGCTCCACGAAGAGCACCTTTTGGGCTATGTCCGCTTGACTTAACCTGCAAAACTGACCGTTCATGATATTTCCCTTATTAATCCCCCTGTCGAAAAATTGTACATGGAAAAGAAGTTTTAGATCCGGATTTACATCAACTTTGGTCGATTTCCAGTCAGTTTGGTCTTGTACTATATATATTATGGAAGAGTAAAATCACCATTTAGGTTCCCTATACACCGCTGGTACATTCTGGGAACATGAAGTGTTATTGACCTTTAAAACCTACCTTTGACAGGTGGTTGCTAAATACACTGACTGACAGAGCAAATGCAATACCAAGAAGGAGTGGTCAGAACTTTATGCCAGTTGCAGGGTAGACTGACGTCACTGAGGTATGCTCATGATGTGAAATGCGCCGCTGTGCTGCGCACGTAGCGAACGATAAATGGGACACGGCGTTGGCGAATGACCCACTTCGTACCGTGATTTCTCAGCCGACAGTCATTGTAGAACGTGTTGTCGTGTGCCACAGGACACGTGTATAGCTAAGAATGCCAGGCTGCCGTCAACGGAGGCATTTCCAGCAGACAGACGACTTTACGAGGGGTATGGTGATCGGGCTGAGAAGGGCAGGTTGGTCGCTTCGTCATATCGCAGCCGATACCCATAGGGATGTGTCCACGGTGCAGCGCCTGTGGCGAAGATGGTTGGCGCAAGGACATGTGGCACGTGCGACGGGTCCAGGCGCAGCGCGAGTGACGTCAGCACGCGAGGATCGGCGCATCCGCCACCAAGCGGTGGCAGCCCCGCACGCCACGTCAACCGCCATTCTTCAGCATGTGCAAGACACCCTGGTTGTTCCAATATCGACCAGAACAATTTCCCGTCGATTGGTTGAAGGAGGCCTGCACTCCCGGCGTCCGCTCAGAAGACTACCATTGACTCCACAGCATAGACGTGCACGCCTGGCATGGTGCCGGGCTAGAGGGACTTGGATGAGGGAATGGCGGAACGTCGTGTTCTCCGATGAGTCACGCTTCTGTTCTGTCAGTGATAGTCACCGCAGACGAGTGTGGCGTCGGCGTGGAGAAAGGTCAAATCCGGCAGTACCGCTAGACAACGCGGCATCATGGTTTGGGGCACTATTGCGTATGATTCCACGTCACCTCTAGTGCGTATTCAAGGCACGTTAAATGCCCACCGCTACGTGCAGCATGTGCTGCGGCCGGTGGCACTCCCGTACCTTCAGGGGCTGCCCAATGCTCTGTTTCAGCAGGATAATGCCCGCCCACACACTGCTCGCATCTCCCAACAGGCTCTACGAGGTGTACAGATGCTTCTGTGGCCAGCGTACTCTCCGGATCTCTCACCAATCGAACACGTGTGGGATCTCATTGGACGCCGTTTGCAAACTCTGCCCCAGCCTCGTACGGACGACCAACTGTGGCAAATGGTTGACAGATAATGGAGAACCATCCCTCAGAACACCATCCGCACTCTTATTGACTCTGTACCTCGACGTGTTTCTGCGTGCATCGCCGCTCGCGGTGGTCCTACATCCTACTGAGTCGATGCCGTGCGCATTGTGTAACCTGCATATCGGTTTGAAATAAACATCAATTATTCGTCCGTGCCGTCTCTGTTTTTCCCCAACTTTCATCCCTTTCGAACCACTCCTTCTTGGTGTTGCATTTGCTCTGTCAGTCAGTGTATAAAGTTTGGTTCAAATATCTTCAGTAGATTTCAAGTTGTGAGAAATACGCTTTACACTTATCCGCTCTTGAATTTAGTCCGTTGGGCAGAAAAACGGTCCGTTAATGATATCTCCCTTATTCATCCTCGTAATGATATCGAAATGCAGCCATTATTTTCAAACAAACAGAACTTAGAATCGTCCGAAAAAATGATCTTGTCGTGTTCTACGGCCTTCTGTGAATGATTCTGTACACACCCGTTGCACTGCCGACACACTTCGTCCCACACGAGCAGCAATTTCCAGGATGGTTTCATCACGTTCTCTCATGCCAATAATGCACCCATTTTCGAACTCACTCACTTGACGTTACGGTTCTCGTATACGTCTGCGAGGCATCCTGCACGTCTGCTCATCAATTACCTTCAGTTTATAGCGACAACGAGAGCCGGAGGCATATTTTACCAGTCGGTGGTGATGCGGCGATATATCGATGTGGACCTTGGACCTGAGGGCTGACATGGTTCAAATGCTAATAATTGTTTTGTTTTTTTTTGGTCCTCGCTAGTGGCTTTACGTCACACCGGCATAGATAGGTCTCATGGCGACGATGGGATAGGAAAGGCCTAGAAGTTTGAAAGAAGCGGCCGTGGCCTTAATAGTTTCTTCACCGAGCTCGATAGCTGCAGTCGCTTAAGTGCGACCAGTATCCAGTATTCGGGTGATAGTAGGTTCGAACCCCACTGTCGGCAGCCCTGAAAATGGTTTTCCGTGGTTTCCAATTTTTACACCAGGCAAATGCTGGGGCTGTACCTTAATTAAGGCCACGGCCGCTTCCTTCCCTTTCCTAGCCCTTCCCCGTCCCATCGTCGCCATAAGACCTATCTGTGTCGGTGCGACGTAAAGCAACTAGCAAAAAAAAATATAGTTTCTTCAGAACATACTAATGCTTATGTCCTGTGAATATGAACTGCCTATCTCTAGTCTTTCGCTAGTTGTTTTTTACGTCGCACCGACACAGATAGGTCTAACGGCGACGATGGGACAGGAAAGGGCTAGGAGTGGGAAGGAAGCGGCCGTGGCCTTAATTAAGGTAGAGCCCCAGCATTTGCCTGGTGTGAAAATGGGAAACCACGGAAAACCATTTTCAGGGCTGCCGACAGTGGGGTTCGAACCTACTATCTCCCGAATACTGGATACCGCCGCATTTAAGCGACTGCAGCTATCGAGCTCGGTCTCTAGTCTTTCAAGGTGTGCTGGCTTTTATAGACATGAGTGTACAGTGTCATTTTCAGACTAGGTCCACGGCCCAAATGCCTCAAACGGAGCCCTCACGACGTCTTAAAGTCAGAATTATGTTGCATAACTCACTTGCTTCGGCGTCTACTGATCATGAAACATCGACAAATGGATTGCCTTTTTTGCACGAATATATTATTCCCTTCGCTAACACCGTCGTTTGAAAGTAGTAATGAAACGGAGAGCAATTTAAAGAACCAGCTGAGACTCCAACATGGTAATACATGGTTGCAAATCTTCGTTATCTTCCTTTTACTTAGTTAACTCTGAATAAAAAATGCGAGCTAGAGTCTTGGATCCTGTCCTCGTTTAAATAGAAACATGATCTGCATTCGGAGGGAGAGTGGTTTCGAATCACATTGTCGGCTGTCCCAAGAATGGTTTTCAGTAGTTTTACATTATCACTCCCAGGCAAATGCTCCAACGGTTCCTATCCATAGGCCACATGAATGACATGGAAAGTACTCGAGATATAGAACATAGACACCAGACTTTCATTAACAGATCCATCCTAGGAGTGCAAATGCCGGACATAATGTCGATTGGTAGGATAACTCCCAACAACTCCGTGGTCGTAATTAAGGTACATCCCCAGCATTTTTCTGGTGTGAAAATTGGAAACTACGGAAAACCATGTTTAGGGCTGCCGACAGTGGGATTCGAACCCACTATCTCCCTAATGCGACCTCATTGCCGCATGACCATAACCACACGGCCAACTCGCTCCATAGAACTAGTAGCACTTTATCCTATGATATAATTACCGTCTGCCTTTGTTGGTAGGACCTAGTGTTTACAGTGCACTATGTCTTCTGGTATGGGCGAGAGTAATTTTGTTACTTTCATAGATCTGTCCCTGTCTTATCATTGGCTTTGACAATATGAAAGTGACTGAGGTATGAGCGATGCTAGTAATGCTATTCCTTGTGCAGCCAGTCCCTGCTATGAATGGTGTGAAAATGTTGCTCATAGTATCGGTTAGTGTATGCATTTCAGTGGGCTTGGCATACTGATATGTAATAGCAACTCTGGCTCGGTGAGGAAAGCAACGGGAAACTACCTCACTCCTCATTTCCCTAGTACGCCTCTTCAGTGATGCCTAGGCCATCTATGACAGCTAATGGCAGAGCTGTTGAGGATCCCACCAGCCTTAGGGCTGAAGACTGAACATACATAATTACCGTACGAGTTTCGATAATTCACAAAATTTGCTTAGTTGCAACGAGGAATCAATATAATGATATAATGATAATAATATTACTGTCGTATTAGAGTACATAGCTCCAAGAAACTACAGTGAGTGAGGCATAGCTGGGATGAAACAAACACCCTACAGAATACATTCGTACGCGTGTGTTTACGCATCTGCATCATAGAAAAATATGACTTCTTCAGAATCGCTTCCGAATCCGATACTCAACTCTCCAGGAAAACGGAATTTCATTAATTATTACCTATTAGTCTCGTATCTGTGAATGGTTCAGCTTCGTAATCGTGCAGGGAAACTTGACCTTAAAGGTAGGAATTTAATAACAACACCGGTGTACAATCCGGTTATTAATCTCATGATCTCCTCTACCTCGCTAAGCTTCAATGAAATTTGAAATTCTAATCAGTGCAGTATCTCCTTGTTAACCAATCCTTATTTATGAAGCACGCTTTCCTTCTAAGTACCGTAAATAACGTAGGTGAATGTAATTACGTAACTGCTGCATATATTTGAATATATTTTCATAAGAGAAAAGCCGAGAAATCTGTAGCATCCATTTCACTATACGAAATATGTTAATATAAATTACATAAAATAGAGATTAAGGTGTAAATATTTGACATAACACTGCCATACAGCAGCGATGCACACTAAAGCAGCTGACATTGAACTTTCGGAGCCTCCTGAAGTTACGGAGCATCGTGTGGAGCTGCCTTTTCTACAAAGCTATACCAAACACAGAGGAGATATGATCATATAATCATAATTTCGTGTGGCTATTTCTTTCTTTTTTTATGCTAGTGGCTTTACGTCGCACCGACACAGATAGGTCTTATGGCGACGATGGGATAGGAAAGGACTAGGAGTTGGAAGGAAGTGGCTGTGGCCTTAATTAAGGTACAACCCCAGCATGTACCTGGTATGAAAATTGGAAACCACGGAAAACCATCTTCAGGGCTGCCGACAGTGGGATTCGAACCCACTATATCCCGGATGCAAGCTCACAGCCGCGCGCCTATAACCGCACGACCAACTCGCCCGGTGTGGCTATTTCTAGCTGAGTACAGCCCTTGTAAGGCAGACCCTCCGATGAGGGTGGGCTTCATCTGCCAAGTGTAGGTAACTGCGTGTTAATGTGGTTGAGGATAGTGTTATGTGTGGCGTGTGAGTTGCAGGGATGTTAGGGACAGCACAAATACCCAGTCTCCGAGCCTTTGGAATTAACCAATAAAGGTTAAAATCCCCGACCCGGTCGGAAATCGAACCCGGGACCTTCTGAACAAAAGGCCAGTTCGCTGACCATTGATCCAACGAGTCGGACAGCTATGAACATAAGGGAGCCAGATTTGCTCGGCCACCCGCGCCAGCCAATGCAATAGAGCGGCTTTGCCTGGTTAAATAAATGAACGCGCTGGCTCCCTGTGTTCGATTTCTGTGTTTCTTTCCGCACACGAAAATCATTACATATTCAATTATTTTGGTGATTCTAAAAATTCTGAAGCTGTCCGCCTAAACTCGTGTTTCTAAGTGCAGGCGTTCGGGAGATATCATCTGCCCTTGAAGTGAAGGGATAATTTCAACATCTCCATTTCCCACGTGGGTGAGAAAGATAAGGAGGTACTGAAATATTTAGGCTCGCTAGGGAATCTCTCTCACCGAATTACAAGGTAGGGTAACAGTAGCCTATCTTGCGGTTTCAGGATAGTGTGGTGGAAGTTTAAGGCTGCCTTCACACGTACCACTTAGCAACCACACCACAGTGGGTGGCCGTGGGTGGTCCCAAGCTGCTATAGAAATGCAATATTGCTTTCACACGTACCACACACTGAAGTCAAGTTCAACCACTGCCGCAAAAAAAAAAAAAAACATCGCTGGCAGTAGTCGAATGCAGTTCACACGGATGACACGCCAACTACATGACAGTGATAGTGCTGCGAACTTCGCACACACCTGCTCACTTCAAACGTTCATTTCATTTCCAGTCGGTGATGCGTATTTCCGCTCTAGTTGCACTGCGAAATGGCGAACGAAAGTGATGCCTTTGGTAAGGAATTGTTTATTGGAAAGGTACGCAACTTACCAAACATTTCGTACTATACAACTGATCCTCATAGCAACAGAATAGAAAAGGCACAAGCTCCTGTTTTCTACAATAGGAGGAATCCAATAAACTCTATTTCGTTTATGCCGTCTTCGTCAACGTAACGAAAACCACAGCAATGTTTCCTCTTCGAAATCCATTCATGTACTGTATACTTACGGGTGTAAGAGTGGTTGGACAGTTTGTGGTGGATACGAACTTAAAAGTAACCACAAAATTGTGGTAAAGAATGATCGATTGTAACCACAGCTGAACCATTCAAGAACCACCGTTTTGCAGTTACAAAGTGGTACATGTGAAGGCAGAATTAAGAAGTGCTGTGAGCTGAAATTTTGTATTTATAGGGGCCAATAACCTATATGTTAGGCCCCTTCAAACAACCACCATCATCATCATCATCATCATCATCATCATTTTGTATTCATCATATTTTTTAGGAAGCCCAGTAGCAGTCGAGCATTAGATAACAGTATTTCTCATAAATGTTTACTCAGTCATGCGAGAAATTCAATTTGCGGTGTATATGGCTTGTTAAGAAAGCTATTCAATACAGAAATGCGTGAGAACAACCATGTTTCTCACATCTTGGAGCTGACAGCTCATGCTGCAGTGTGAGAGTACATAGCGAATCAAATATTCTTCCTGAGTGCAGAGAGAATGTTGAAATAGGGAATAAGCCCAGGTTTAGAATACAGGAGAAACATCGCACAGTTCATAAACGTGCAAGAAATTTAGACGAACACTATCTGACTTGTACGATAATGAAGATTTTCCAACGGCTAAAAATTAGTGTACTTAATGAAGAATAACATTAGGGTTCCGTATCTTCCATGTACATGCTATTGAAATCCCTCAGTTTCACATAACGGGAACCATTGAATTAATATATCTATTTATTTTAACTTACAAAGACGCTACTGGAGAAGTTACTCAGAATGTCATGCGGTATGGATTACATCGTATCAAATAATATCACAGCCTCTCACAAGTTGAGTATGGCGTTCAAGAATAACTTTTGTATTGCATCTTGAAAGACTATGTGAACTGCGTTGTAATTATGGGTAATTGTAGAATTAGGGCTTTTATCACATGTGCTGAACCTCCCGTTCTCTCACCAGTCAGACTTTTCGCCTCCGTACCGTAACGGTTAGTATTATTAGCTGCCGTCCTCAGGTGCCCGGATTCAATTCCCGGTACTGCCAGAAATTTAAAAATGGCATAAGGGCTGGTATGTGATAAAACTGGTAAATGCAGCTCACCCCCAATGGAGGTGTGCCTGGAAAGAGCTGCTCCACCTCGGGATGAGGACACCAGTTTGCATCACCAGTCATTCTGACACTGCGGCAACAGCGCTCAGCGGGAAACGCGCTACTGGAAGAGGACATGTTCATAGTTGTTCTGCGTGCTACAGCTGACTGAGCAATATCAGCGTTGCTGTAGTACCATCGGAGTGGCATATACCCAGAATATCTGAGGGGAGGAGTACTGTAGGTTCCCAAACCCCTGCCGAAAGGGCATATAAGCCTACCCAGAATATCTGATGGGAGGAGTAGGTTCCTAAATCCCTGCCCAAAATGCATGTACCCGGAATATCTGAGGGGAGGAGTAGGTTCGCAAACCCGTGCCCAAAGTGCATGTACCCAGAGTATCTCATGGGGTGTGTAGATTCGCAAACCCCTGCAAAAAGTGCTCCTCCTATTCGGGTGGTGTTTAGTGTCCTGATATAGAGTTTCGTTTCCTTAGGAACTGTATGTTAACTCTGCTTCCACAGACCTCTGCAACCGAGCTCGATAGCTGCAGTCGCTTAAGTGCGGCCAGTATCCAGTATTCGGGAGATAGTAGGTTCGAACCCCACTGTCGGCAGCCCTGAAAATGGTTTTCCGTGGTTTCCCATTTTCACACCATGCAAATGCTGGGGCTGTACCTTAATAAGTCCATAACCACTTCTTTCCCACTCTTAGACCTTTCCTATCCCATCGTTGGCGTTAAGGCCTATCTATGTCGGTGCGATGTATTGTAAAATGCTAAGAGCAATTCCATATGAGACTGACTGATATTTGCAATAAACTACAGCAAGGAAATGTCTATATATTTATAGTGGGTGAAAATTGAACGCCCTCATAGCACGATAGAATAAAGAAAGACTGGGCAATTATAGCGATGTATAGAACATGGCTTAAAAATAATAATAAAAAAATAAGTGCTTCATTCCAAATTTTCCGTGACTGACATAAGTGTCAACTCTCTATTCGCGTGAACATGTTTCTTTGCATATTTCTCTGCAAGTGTATTTCGAGTACCGTTCTCCAAAATACTGTTAGGAGGGGAAAGTTAATGGTGCTCCTTCATATAAAGGACATATCTGAAACTCAATTTATAAGGATGTTATAGGTATAAATGTGTTGTGTGACTGACTGACATCTCTGAAATAATACGTTTCATACTGAGTTAGTTTACTGATTATAATTCTGTATTCACATGATTTTACTCTCATACAATATTGTAGTTAAAACAATTTAAACTGAAGTGCGAATTATAATATTATGAATGTTAAAATGTTCTCAGTAAGACAGTTTAGGTTTTTATAAGGTCGTACTTTAAAATCCTCCGTTTGCGCTATTGTCCTCTTGATGTTATCATTAGTTGCAAGTCTATTGATTGAACTACGCGGTATCTGATTAATGATTGATTATTATGTGACTTGGTTGCCGCCAATAAGAATCGTCATAATTGCTTAAGTCTCGGTGGTCTCTAATAAGAGAAAGCTGTGATGTGATGTAGTGATGAATGGCCATGGCTGTGAAATATGCAAGGCATATTAATGGTCACTTGATTTTCCCATACAGAAATGTAACACACATTCTTGTTCTCATTTAGACAGCCATATTCATTTTATAGCTGACCAGCCGAGGCTAATACCCACGCGTTTTTTTCAGTCACGACAATGGCCATCACTACGCTACTCAGTTCGTGACCATGACGATTAAACAACCTTACTTTCCAAAACAATAACGCTCATTCTTGATGGACATTGCAGTAAAAATCTAAATTCATGAAAATATCCACTATTATAAATAGGTAAAACTGTGTTGTTGTTCTTGGGCATCAGTCCATAGACTCTCTTGATGCAGCTGTCCAAGGCACCCTAACCTCTGCTAACATGTTCATTTCTACGTAAAATCTATATCCTACCCATTGTGTTGGTGCATTGTACCTGCCTCTTGCCAGGAAGCCCCGAATTCAATTCCCAGACAGGTCAGGGAATTTTGCAGGATCTGAAGGTTAAATCGAGTTTGACTTAGCTTACGAAATTACAATTAACGAGCTATATGACGGTGAGATAGCGACCCCGATCTACTGTAGAAAGCCAAGAATAACGGCTGAGGGTATTTGTTGTGCCGACCACATGACATCTTGTAATCTTCAGGACTTGGGGCTGAACAGAGGTTGCTTGATAGGCCAAGGTCCTTCGAGGCTACATCTCCTCTAATATGTTTACATAATCATGTCCACCGTTCCTACCGTCTACACTTCATTCAAAAACTTACTGAACAAATCCTGGGTGTCGTATGATGTTTCCTATCTTCTTCTGATCAAATTTTGTCAAATCGTTTTCCCATGTTCGATTCAGTATCTTTTCATTCGTAATTCGATCTACCCAACTAACCTTCAGCATTCATCTGTAACACCACATTAAAAAATATTATTTTCCTCTATGAGCTAGTTACTGCCCATGGTTCACTTCCATATAAAGCCACGGTCCATAAGAATGCCTTCAAAAACATCTTTCTAGTTCATACATTTACCTTCGAAGTGAGCAAATTTCTCTTCTTAAGGAGGGTTTCCTTGCTTGTGATAGTCTTCCTTACTTCTGCCATGGTTAATTATCCTACTGCCCTGGTAACCATATGTTTCTGCTTCCATTAAGACTTCACATCCTAAACTAACATTTCCTGCATCACCTAACTTCATTCTACTTCACACCATTATTCTTGTTTTTGGATTTATTTAATTTCATCTTGTAATTTTTTATCCAAGTCGGCTTCCAAATCATTCAGCAATGTTGTCACAACTTCTGTAGATTGAGATAAAAAAAACCATATCATCGGCAAAGCTCCGAGTTTTAACTTCCTCTCCTTGGATTGTAATTTCCTTTACAAACCCTTCTTAGACTTCCTTTGCCGCATGTTGCTCAATGGCTAAATGGTTAGCGTGCTGGCCTCTGGCCCAAGGTGCACCGGGTGTGATTACCGGCCAGATTAGAGATTTTATGCTTCATTGGTTAATTCAGATGGCTCGGGCGCAGGTTGTGTGTGACGTCAGTTTTAGAATCCTGTATAGGTAGGGCCCCATCCTCACAAAAGCACAGTTCATGCGTCAACTCGAAAGACCTGCACCAGGCCTCTACGGAGGACACTCAAAAGGAAAAGAAGGAACCACGTGTTCTGTATGAACACTGAAAAGGAAAAAGGACAAACTAAAAATATGCTCCCCCCACTTCCTAGAATTGCTGCTTCTTTTTTATAGCCTTTGATTCTTATCACTGCAGTATGATGTTTGCACAGATTGCAAATAATCTTTCTTGCTCGACATTTGATCCCCATCACTTTCAGAATTAGGAATAGTTCAGTCCAATCAACATTATCGAATGTCTTTCTTAGATCTACAAATTGTATGCACGTGGGCTTGTCCTTATTAGAAATGTATCAAGACAAAAAACACTGGAAATTTGATTTTGTACCATTTTATGTTATATAGAGTCACTCAAAAAATAATCAGTGCATGGAACGAAATGTTCGTCGCATTTAATATTTTTCATAAAATTTAAAAGTTTATCCAAATATTACTTACTTTGCCTGTGGATATCCGCAACGCCGGGCTGAGTGGCTCAGACGGTTGAGGCGCTGGCTTTCTCAACCCAACTTTGCACGTTCGATCCTGGTTCAGTCCGATTGTACTTGAAGGTGTTAAAATACGTCAGTCTTGTGTAGATAGATTTACTGGCACGTAAAAGACTTTCTGTAGGACTAAATTCCGGCACCTCGCTGTCTCCGAAAACCACAAAAGTAGTTAATGGGACGTAAAGTCAATAACATTAAAATATCATTATTAATACCCGTAACAAACATCATATATATAGCAATGGGAAGGAAGCGGCCGTGGCCTTAATTACAGCACCAGCATTTGTCTGGTGTGAAATTGAGAAACCATGGAAAACCATCTTCAGGGTTGCCGACAGTGAGGTTCGAGCCCACTATCTTCCGGATGCAAGCTCACAGGTGCGCGCCCCTAACAGCATGGCCAACTCGCCCGGGCATTATATTTTGGGCTCGATTGTTTCTGAAAAATGTGTACCTACGAGGAACGTACACTCATGCTCATAAAACCCAGAAAACGTTGAATGACTATAGAAAGGAAGTTCATATTCACAGGGCATGTGCATTAGTATGGTCTGACGAAATGATTAGCATCTCAACCATGTTGGCCATCAGGTTCAAGGGTCACATCGATATCTCGACACACCACCACCGACTGGTAAAATGTGCCTGCGGCTCTCGTTATCGCTATAAACTGAAGATAATGGATCAGTGTGACATGAGAAGACGTGCAGGATGCCTCGCAGACGTATGCGAGAACCGTGCAGTCAAATGAGTGAGTTCGAAACTGGGCGCATTATTGGCATGAAGGAACGTGATGCATCCGTCCGGTAAATTGCTGCTCGTGTGGGACGAAGTGTGTCGGAAGTGCAACAGGTGTGTACAGAATGGTTCACAGAAGCCGTAGAACACAACGTGTCGCACTATCCAGGCCACTCCCAAAGAAGATCAACACCTCATCTGAATCGCATCGCACGACAGATCTGCGTCGTCCTCGGCTCTGGCGCAACAGTGGAACAGTGTAACACATCGTACACTATCAGCAGTGACAGTCCGTCGCCGTTTATTACGGTCTGGGTTACCAGCGCGTCGTCCACTTTTCCGCCTGCCTTTGACTAATGTGCATAAAAAATGCTAGACTGCAATGGTGATGAAACAACGTCACTGGCGACAGGAATGGCAGCAGATAGTGTTTTTGGACGAACCCAGGTTCTTTTTATTTGAAAATGATGGCCGCATTTTGGTTCGCCGCAGACAGGGTGAGAGGAATCACACTGACTGCATTCGCAAAAGACATACAACGCCAACTCAAGAGCTTATGGTGTGCGGTGCTATTGGGTAAAACCACAAATCACAGTTAGAGCGTGTCCAGGGCACTGTGAGCAGTTGTACGTCGCACCGACACCGAAAGGTCTCATGGTGACGATGGGAGAGGAAAGGCCTAGAACTGGGAAGGTAGTGGCCGTGGCCTTAATTAAGGTATGGAAATGGGAAACCACGGAAAATCATCTTCAGGGCTGCCGACAGTGGGGTTCGAACCCACTACCTCCCGGATGCGATCTCACAGCTGCGCGCTCCTAACCGCAGGGCCAACTCGCCCGGTACGCCACATTTCAGCAGGACAATGCGCGACCACATGTGTATTCTTGTTGTCACAGGATGTCAGACTGTTGCCCTGGCCCGCCCGATCACAGAACTTGTCGCCAATCGAAACTGTGTCGAATATGGTGAAAAGAAGGGTGTGGCGCTGTGACCCAATGCCAACCACCAAAGATGAACTGTGGAACATGGTGTATGCAGCATGGATGGCTATACCACAGGACGCCATTCGCGTCTTATACGCGTCGATGCCATCACGTATGCAATAAGTTATTAGTGCCCATGGAGGACACAGTGCCTGCTAGGCAACTGGACACATGCTGAACCTCGGTCACTGAAATGCTAATCGTTTCTGCAGAACATACTAATGAACATGTCTTGTGAATATGAACTTTCTAACTCTAATCTTTTAATTGTGTAGAAAATACCATTCGATCATTCTCGTTTTGAGTGACAGTACATGATTTAGACAGAAATAATATTTTCGTAGATATTTAGAAGTTTGAGAGAAGTACAATAAAATAGTGAATATTAATCATCGTTCGTTAAAACCGCATTACAAATAAAAGATTGGACGTAAAATTGTACGGAGTGCTGTTCCCCTTAATACTGATACACAAAACTATAAATAAATAATGTATAGCCCAGTGCACAACCCGTCAATCTCTGAATTTAAATACCAACTTTCGAGTAATTCTGTCGAGCGGCTTTCCCTTATGCAGACATAAACCAGCAAATCAACAGTTAGGCAGGAAGACAGTCAAAAACTGAAACGAACCTACTTTCAATTTTATTACACCTAATCCGAGATTTGAAAAAAGTAATATATGCCTGAGGCACGCATTTGAAGAATTCACACCAGAATTGTTGTTTTACTTACATAATTTACCGTGTTTTTCACTACACACTACTGGGATTAGCAATATTTTCACCCTAGAATTAATCATTTTTAATAAAACCAACTGGTCTCTTCGTCTAGCGAGACCAAGGTTAATATATACTTATTTTCTAGTATAAAGGTTAAGAGATGAAACCGGGAAGTAGTCTAAAATACCGATAAAAGCATGGAAAGTGGATTTATAAACATACATCATGTAAGCGTCCTAGCAATAAATTAACGTGGCATTCTATGATCGAGAATTTATCGGTACAGTATAATTTATTGAATGTAGAGCTCCCAGAAGCGCTGTGCTAGTAGAAGGTAATTTATCATTTGTCGCGTGCTCACTTCAGCTTACACCAGCTCCACGAGACCATCTGGCGCTCTCGCACACTCTGCAAGCGTACAGTTCATCTTATAACGTAAGGCAGTTAATTCTAACTTCTCTGGTTATGTGCTGGTGCTCGTCATTATTATTAATGATTAAAGGAGAAGTACAAGTAGATAACCATCTATCTTAACTCTCGAAAAACGGACAGACGATGTGATAGCAGTTTGCAGATTCACAGGCATCTCACCAAGACGGCCGCAGTTCCAACCCCGGTCAATGATTATGGGATATTTAAACGGGACCTGTTTCTGTGGTTCGAATTCCGCGTAAAAATAGATGTCTTGTGGCTATGATCGTGAAATAAAAGGTCACGAAAACTAGAAATGTTGCCTACTTGCTTTAGAAGGAGGTAGAAGTTCAGTACATCGAAGATATCAAGGTTAAAGGGCGTATAATAAAATATTCCGAAGGCCTTGCAAACCTAAGGTCCTGGGTTGGAAGAGAACTAGAGGTGATCAAGGGAAACCATGGTAGTTATTTCAACTCGATGTACAAGAAACCAAGTTTGTTATGCGATGTGCGTCACGTAGCAATGAGCTTGCATTCGGAGCCTATAAATGGTTTTCCGTGGTTTCCTATTTTCACAGCAGGTATACGTTTAACTGTGCCCTAAGTAAGACCACAGATGCTTCGTTCCCTCTCCTAGCCTTGTACTATTCTATCACCGCCAAGATACCTAAATGAGTTCGTGATTTCTTAAAACTTTTGCAAAAAAATTACAACTAATTAACTCCTCTTTACGATCAGTGAAAAGAAGAAATGAGACGCGTCAAGTAACTAGAATGCTGTAAATGAAAGGAGAAAATCTGGAAAGAAGTGAATCTGAAAGGCTCCTAATGCCCCGTAAGTTTCATAAGGAACCATCATCATTTTATTCCAACTTACAATCAATGATGTGGTTAAGTATAAGAGAGGGCAAACAGCTCTAACTTCGCCAATTGTAAATAAATAAATAAATAAATAAATAAATAAATAAATAAATAGAGTTGAGTAAGGGAGGCTGGATACTAAATATTAAGTGAGAAGCCTGGCAGAAGTAAAAATAGTACCAGGCTCAGCTAGATGTCTCATGGTCGCCACGTAATGTTAAGGTAATTGGAGTTGAGTGTTATTTGTGCCGAGTATGCGAATAGCCAACCACGGACCTTTTCCATTCCGCAAATAGGTGTCGCAAGCGACTAGGGCGTTCATTTCTACCAAGGTCTATTTTGACACAGTAAAACATAATTATAGATGATACGCATTCTGGTATTGTATGGCAGCGGAAAGTACATGAATGAGTAGGCAAAGTACAAAAACTTAAGGCTACTGCAGGCACACCTACTGGATACTAGAGGCGTGTATTACACGTTTCACTCATGCGTAATGGTTGTTGCATATATTATTATATTATTATATTATTATATTATTATATTATTATATTATTATATTATTGATTACATTATTAATAAATTACTTCGAACTCGAGACGAGGCGAGATACGCCTTGCTGTATATGCAACAACCATTACGCATGAGTCAAACGTGTAATCTAAAGTGCCTCAGTTTGCTCCAAATCCTTCGACAGGTAGGCGTAGGCCTATATCGTTATCAGACCCCACATTCAATATCATATAACTACTGCTTGTGCTTACCGACATTTTGGTGACTAAGGAAATAATTCCTTACAATGTTATAGAGTATTCGCGTTACAATTGGGTTCCTCGGTATATGAGGGTACAATGTGTAATTGCGTCAAATTGTGTGCGACAACTTTAAGACGATGTCCGAAACGCAACATAAGTCATGGACGTCGATTATTATGAAGTGATGCCACATAGCACAGCCTGCTGTGTTGTTTGTTCAAAAGAAGTAAAATACCTCGGCACAAATACTTCTGGGATGATCCGAAACTTGATATCAATGAAGAGGAATCGTCACAGAACATCTCCGGCCCGGTCTGCATCACAAGAATCTACCCTGTCGACAACAGCTGCGAGGTAACCAGGTAGGTGCACATCCTATCTACAGTTATTTACAAATCATACAGGGTTATTCAGCTAAGATGTCCAGCTTATATAATTATTCATGAATAGTTTAAGATACCGAAATCCTGTTTTCACTTCCGTTAATGGAATTTACTGGCTCACAGTTCAACATACAGTACTATCCTAGGTTTTCGACAAAATTTATCGGCACACACGTTTCCATATGAGAACGGCTGATGATATACTGTCCAGTATACGCTCGCAGTTACTGGAGCGTCGCACAGATCGCACCACAGCAGAATCGGTGTCGAAAGAATTGGAGCAATGCGGACATTTTATATTACACGTTCCACTCACGTGTATTGGTACTTATATATGCAGAAAAGCATATCTCTCCCCGTCTCATATTCGATTAATGGACGCCTCTAGTATCCAGATAAGTATACATCTTATCTGCAGTTACTCGCAAATTTTACAGAGTTATTCAGTTAAGATGTTCGCCAGAAATAAGTCGTGAACAGTCTAAGGTACTGACATTCTGTTTTCGCTTTTGTTAGTATTATTAAAGATTTCATAGTTGAACATCAAGTACATTTCAAGGCTTTTGACGAAATTTATCGACTCACACGTTTCCAGATGAGAAAGTTATTTCACACAATAACTGCTTACCATACATTATCAAGCTTACACTCGTAGTTATTGGGACCTCATACGGATTGCAGCACAGGATGATCGGTCTCGAGAACACTGCCCATCACCCTTGACGTAAGAACTGAAGCAAACAAAGGCATTTTAAGTTACTCGTTCCACTCATGCGTAATGGTGGTTGCATATGCAGCAAAGCACAACTTTCCCCGTCTCAAGTTCGAATAATGCACACCTGTAGTGTAGTATAACAAATTATACGTCCGACTCGTTGGCTGTATGGTCAGCGTACTGGCCTTCGGTTCAGAGGGTCCAGGATTCGATTCCCGGCCGGGTCGGGGATTATAACCTTCATTGGTTAATTCCAATGGCCCGGGGGCTGGGTGTTTGTGCTGTCCCCAACATCCCTGCAACTCACACACCATAAATAACACTATCCTCCACCGCAATGACACGCAGTTACCTACACATGGCAATGCCGCCCACCCTCGTCGGAGGGTCTGCCTTAAAAGGGCTGCCCTCGGCTAGAAATAGCCACACGAAATTAAATTTAAAACAAATTATACAAGGATATTCAGCTAAGATGTCCGCCCCAAATAAGTAGTGAGTCGTGAACAGTTTAAGGTACTTAAATTCTGTTTTTACTTTCGTTAATGGTATTAAGTGGTTCATAGCTGAACATGCTGTACTATTTTAGGCTGTGGACAACATTTATTGGCTCACATGTTTCCATATGAGAACGTTATTCCACGCAATAACTGCTTATTGTATATTATCAAGTTTTCATTCGTAGTTACTGGGACGTCGCACAGATCGCAGCCCAGGAGAATGGGCCACGACATTCTCGCGAGAGTCTCGAGATCTGTGACGTCGGTTTCTAGAGTCTTGAGTGAGAACGTTGTCCATCACTATTCCTAGGTTCGATTCTCGACTGGGTTGAGTGATTTTAAACATGGGTGTTGTAGGGCACAACACTACCCAACACCACAAATCTTTCAGTTTTCTATATACGGCAGACGGCACGCAAACTGACGGTCTGTTTTACCAGGGCTACATAAGACTTGATGACCGACTCGATATTATTAAAATTATTTCACCAACTACACTATTACAGAAGGAAACATACGTATTTAATTCGTCTATACCCGCCTAGAACGAATGCCTTACAGAGAAATGAAATCTCCATCAAAATATGTCCATTGCTTCTTGAGATTACCTTGAAGAGCACACACCTACTGGGTACTTAAAATTTTAACATATATCGTATGTAAGACAATATATAAGGAAAATTGAAGTTCCTATGAAATATCTTCATAATGATCTTGCTTAAGATCCTCCATGGCAATCTGGAAATCTAAACAAATTGTAGTCATTATTGATCTAAGGGGAAGCACCATTAGATAACTATACCATATCGAGCTAGAGTCTCAAATTACAGAGGGGTGCCAAATTATTACACTCAATGTGCAAAGATTATTGTTTTCCCTAAACAACTATACAGTACCAATTTGCATTGGATATTATTATTTTTAATTGTAATAATAAAGTTATTGGTTTAGCTCCGCACTAACTACTTTGCTTTTCGGAGATCCCGAGGTGGCGGACTTTTATCCTGCAGGAGTTCTTTATAGTTCCAGTAAGTCTAATAACACGAGGCTGACGTATTGAGGACTACAAAATACAACCGGACTAAGCCGGGATCAAACCCGCCAAACGTATTACAAGGCCGGCGGTATACCGCTTGAACTATCCAATCCGGCTATTTTTAATGTTTTTAAACACCTTCGTTTCTAGCAAATTATATCCAGCCAATATTTCGTAATGTAAACAAAAGCAGGATCTTAATTAAAGTCTCTTAATTATACTGTATTGTCCGCTTTCAATATACAAGGTAAGACAGCCGTTAATTGTTTGCTCAAAATTACGATGAAATACATAATTGCCAATTGTATTCAAAAGAGTTACCTATTTACTCCGTAAAAAATTATACTAAAATTTTAAAACCTATTGGGCACTTTTTAACCCTCTAGTAACCTTGTAACTGGTTATATCACGGCAGTTTTGTATATAAATTTACCTGACTATTAAACAAATATTAATTCATAGACTTCTTTTAGATAAATCAGTATCAACAGAGTAACTAAAATTTCTTAGAATTATAATACGTATAATGAATAATCAAACGCTGAATCCATATGGAGTGCATTTTTTTTAAAATTATCACTCCTATGTACATTCCCTTGAGCAACTTTCTGCAATATACCGGGCAAGTTTGCCTGTACCTTAATTAAGGCCACGACCGCTTCCTTCCCACTTTCAGATATTTCGTATCCCATGGTCGCCATAAGACTTATTGTGTCGGTGCGACGTAAAGAACCGTGTAAAAAAAACTCTGTGCAATATATCAATGTGGATTTTGAAAATCAATTTTACTGAACAAAAACACCGCAATCTCCCGCATAATCTCTCGTTTAATCAGCTACGCTTTATTCAAGTCTCAAGCACCCATTCGAGGTTTATTACAGTAAGAGAATTCTAATTTAAGGAGTGAATACATCGGCAGAGGGTCAGTTATAGAATCATGTTATCACTTAATTAATAAAGTTCAAGCTGCGTCTAATATCGGTTTAACGTTAGGGTGTTAATTTCGTAAATTATATATTGATTTTGGCCGTCTTTATTGAAAGCTACACTTGCATGAAATTCGTGCCCATGATGAGAGGACCAACACAATGATCAGGTTAATACTGTAATCAGTAGTGGATCTGCAAACTTTGTTTGATAAGTTTAGCGAAGATGAATCAGGCGTAACGACTAGCGGCCTTTTCGTCTCTGCGCCCGCAGAGTCTGTATCTCTCTTGTAAGTTACAGGGAAACTTTATTTGTCCAGATTTTGCAGGTTGACGTGTGTCTTTCAAGAGTAATATGCAGCCTAAGAGTACGAAGAAAAACATTTTTGCATTCACACACGCTCTAGGATATGATGAAAAATTCGGACGTTCTAAAGAAATAAATTACTGATGATATAAATGTTACTGAATATCTATTCTTCATCTTCTTTTGTATAACTTATTGGGATAGGAAATTGAAATAGATATGACACAGTTATACGGCTGCTTGACCTTCCTGACGCCAACCTTAGGTAGAGAGATACCGTATACTGACTACTGCGTGTTCCTGTAGTGTTTAGTAGTGAGATATATTATGTGTATTTGAATAGAGTTGTATTAAGACGAACACAAACCAGAATAATTGGGCTAACGGTGCGCAGTAAAATTCCTCGGCATGACCGGGAATCGAACTCGGGCCATTCGAAGCGGAGACTAGATCGTTGACAATTCAAACAAGTAACGAAAATACTTAAGTACTCACCTATATAAATAAAATGGAAATTATTTTCAAACATTTCCAAATTCGCATCATACTTCATCATTACTTTGGAAAGTCAAATATAGGTTCAGTTCATTGTCTGTATGTCTCTCTGTTACGTGATCACGGGAAAACGGCTTTATGGAATTTCTGGAATCTTGGTATTTATATTTAGAGGTAACCAGGTTGTACACCTGTTAATATCTTATTTCGTTAGTAGTCAATGCTGTAGAAACATTAATAGTGCTAGGACAGAAAATGTCAAATTCATCCCTTCGGGAGATAGTGGGTTCGGAACCCACTGTTGGCAGCCCTTAAGATGTTTTCCCGTGGTTTTCCATTTTCACACCAGGAAAATGCTGGGGCTATACCTTAATTAAGGCCACGGTCGCTTTCTTCCTACTCCAGCCCATTCCTATCCCATCGTCACAATGAGCTCTGTCTGTGTCGGTCCGTCGTTAAAGCAAATTTAAAAATATAAATAGAGAATAATCTGTTAATATCAGTGGCACTGATAAAGATTAGGCCAAATAATAAATATTATTTCCGATCTTTTATGATAAGGGTCACCGAGATGGTTGGCCGTGTGGTTAGACTCGCGTAGCTGTGAGCTTGCATTCAGGAGATGGTGAGTTCGAATCCTACCATCGGCAGCCTTGATGATGGCTCTCCGTGGTTTCCCATTTTCTCAGCAGTCAAATGCTGCGGCTGGGTAATAATGAAGTCCACGAAAACGTTCAATGTGTTAGTGCGACCTTTGAAAAGTAGCAAAAATTTGTTAGGGTCTACATGAGGTTCTGTAGTACCAGAAATATTAATGGAGATATTCGCGATAATAATGATAACGATAATGATAATAATCGTATGGACTCAGCTGCCGTGTGCAAGAATTTTAATTCGACAGCATCTCGCCGCTAGCTTGTCAATTTCGACGTTTCGTTTCACTCTAGACCTACTAGATGGCAGAGGAATGCAAATCTCATTTGGGTGGCATCTGTGGTTGAGATTTAGTGAATTTTGTCGGGTAAACTCCTTCTTTATCTGTTTACCCTCCAGCGTCAGTGTTTCCCTTGAACTAGGCGAGGGATCCCACCTCTACCGCCTCAAGGGCAGTGTTCTGGAGCTTATGACTCTGGGTTGGGGTATACAACTGGGGAGGATGACCAATACCTCGCCCAGGCGGCCTCATCTGCTATACTGAACAGGGGCCTTGCGGGGGGGATGGGAAGATTGGAAGAATAACCAAGGAAGAGGGAAGGAAGTGGCTGTGGCCTTAAGTTAGGTACCATCCCGGCATTTGCCTGGAGGGAAAGTGGGAAACTACGGAAAACCATTTCCAGGATAGCTGAGGTAGGATCCGACTACCTCTGACGAGTTGAACCCCTTATTTTGTGATCCGGAGGTCGACACTCTACCACTGATCCACAAAGGGAGTCATATTCGGGATTACTACATTTTTCACATATATTTCCAAATATTTCCATAAATATATGTTTAGATTAATAAGAAAGAAAATATTTTAAATAGTATTTCATAACCTTAATGTCTGATACCTTGATACCTTGCAAGCTACAATAATGGAGATATTCTCGAATTTCGTCTTGTACTGGCATGCAGGTAAGTTAGTCGCAAAAGTATCAGTCCGTTCACGGGTGTGACCGTAAATAACGGTCAGTGGTGGAAAGGTAGCAAGGAAATCCACGTTGTAGTACTTAAACCAAACCAAAACCAAACCCCATGGCACTACAGCCCTTGAAGGGCCTTGGCCTACCAAGCGACCGCTGCTCAGCCCGAAAGCCTGCAGATTACGAGGTATCTTGTGGTCAACACGACGAATCCTCTCGGCCGTTATTCTTGGCTTTCTAGACCGGGACGTTGTAGTACTTGGTTACCTTTTATTTGAGAGTGATAACGTGATAATATTCAACAATGAAATAATAACACAACCTGTTTAAAAATAGTGGCTGCTGTAGCTGTCTGTTCCGATAAGTAGTGTAGCAGAAGTATTCGCCCAGTTGCACTCCACACGCACTTTGCTCACAGAACAAATAACTCTTCAGTATACATTTGAATTTCCCTTGGCAAGAATGAAATCTTGAAGCCTCTTCGGTATGGTCTGGACTAATTTTTCCGTGAATTATGGGCAGTCTCTGTTTATTTCCACCAATACATTATCCACGGAGTTTAAATATGATGACTGTAGGTGTGTTTGCAACACGTAAGGTGTATTGTAAAGCAACCAGTGCTTAACGATTCAGGCAATATCTTTTGGGTCAATATCTTGTTGAAACAGTAGTCACCAGCAATCCCTAGGTTTTCAACAGCGGGGTTCAGTTGCTGCTTTAAAATGTCCAAATACACTATCCTATCTTTGCAGGTATTATGTAGAAGTTGCTTACACCAACATCGAACGTACACCACAATATTATGATGCATCCATACCCATGTTTAATTGTAGGCTGAAGGTTCTTACTGTCGATTTCCTCGTCCTTCCTTCTTCTCACACAGTGTTTTGCGGTCGTATCAAGCAAACTGAATTTGGATTAATCGTTAAATAATACCAGTTTCTAGAATGCAAGTGGCTCGTTAACATACTGTTTTACAAACTCTAACCTCTTCCGTCTGTTTACCTTGCTTGCCCATAGTTTCGTTTTGTATATACGGCATTTCGTACCAGCTGCGTGTAACACTCTTCTTACAGTATCTATGCTGATGTTCGTTCCACTTCATGATTCTACATCTTCTCGCAGTACAGGACCAGAAACATGCAAATTTTGAGGCACGGTGAGTAGGCTGCGTCTCTCTCCACGTTGTGTGAGCTCCTTAGTCGAAGTGGTTTTAAACTTGTGAATAATACCTTCTACTGTCGATCGTGGTATACCTGTCTTCTTAGCAATTTGTCGTTGCGAATGTCATTGTTTATGAATTTCAACAATTTGCTCCAATTCGATTTCCAACCTCATAAAGACGTGTTCGTTTACCTCTTGCAAATTTTATATGCTTTTCGTCCGCAACATGGATTATGCCATCAGAGGTTTTCTATTATTTTACTCATATTTATAATTTAATATATGGTGTATTATCGTGTTATTTTCACGTCAAACCATCGACGGTCTCGACTTTACCTTCACCGTATTATTATTACAATTTTAGGCTCAGATGAAAGCCCGGCTACATTGCTGTGCTCTTGGCACGCCTGATGAGTACAGCAAGAGAAAGGAGTAGCAGTACCACCTGCGTCTGTCTTGCCAAACTATGTAGAACAACAATGTGAACTCAACGCCCCGTTAGACTTACAGGATGTATCCAGAATTTCGTCTGCACTAACTGCAACGCCTTGGTTTTTCACGTAGACCATACTCGTACTCGCTCCGTTTCTGATATCCATCCGTAGGGAAGATAACAAAGATGAACGTCGAAACAAGAAAAACGTGAAGGAACGATTACTCGAAGTTCTGTGGGGAAAGGGGAATCATAAATGGAGATGCGCGGAAGATGAAAACCTAGGTCAAGGATGTGGTAATATCACTTAGCCGGAAGAAAATCAAATGTGATAACTTGCAATGTCCCAAGCCTCAAACGGATAAACAGTAACATTACACAGACTGACTATTGCTGAACGTAGTTGAGGTGTGCTTCATATTGTCCCCTGCCCCTCATCTCCGTTAAATGGCATTACTTGAGCAATCCCGAAAACTAACCCGTCAACGATGGGTTTTCAACAACTATTTATAATATTAATGGACATCTTGTAAACGTAAATGCATAGCATTTTGGAGCAATTCACAAACACTGTACTTGATCATTTGCCTCCTGAACTTCTGCTACAATTTAAAACTTTGGTATGTAACTTGAGCTATTACAGGACAATATCTCTCCCAGTCCAACCCTCCAAAGTGGTATGGTGGCATCATGCAGCGAGTCATCGTATGACCTGTTTCCGAGCGGCCCTGTCCTGGGCGGGATGGATGGATCCATGTATGTTCTGTCTTCATTTGATCTACTCATCGAGTTGGTACTCGTCCTCTTGATCGAAGACTATCAGCTTCTATCTCTGCAAAATGTTTCTCGAACACGTCTGGTATTCTGGCTATGTGGCCTATGTATCTGACCTACTGCTGGCTCACACTAGTCGATAGTTTCTTCCTGATGTTTGTTGTAGATTCATTGCTGCGGTTCTTTTTTTCAGCAGCCATCTCCATTTCCGTGGCATCAAGGCGCTGGCTCTCGGCCTTCTTGAAGTCCATATTTCGATTGGAATCTGGTACCGAGAACGAAGAATTATCTACAATCTATATAAAATCATTCTCTAGTGATAAGAATCGAGAGTTATTATAAAGAAACAGCATTCAAGAAAGGAGTGAGGCAAGGCTGAAAATTGTCTCCCCTCCTTTTCAATATTTATATAGAACAGGCAGTAAAGGAAATGCGAGTAGAATTTGAAAAGGGAATCACAATCCAAGGAGAGGAAATCAAAACCCTGAAATTTGCCGATGATATTGTCATTTTTACTGAGAGTGCAGAAGACCTGAAGAAATTGCTGTGTGACATGGTCTGAGTCTTGGGTAAGAAGTACAAGATGAAAACAAATAAGTCCAAAACCAAAATAATGGGGTGCAGTCGTACGAATTCAGGTGATGCAGGTAATATTAGATTAGGAAATTAAGTTTTAAAGGAAGTAGATGAATATTGTTGGATAGTAAAATAACTAACGATAACAGAAGTAAGGAGGACATAAAATGCAGACTAGCACAAGCAAGGAAGGTCTTTCTTAAAGAAATAAATTTGCTCCCTTCGAACACAGATATAGGAATTAGAAAGATGGTTTTGAAGACTTTCGTCTGGAGCATGGTATTGTATGGGAGTGAAATATGGACGATAAGTAGATTAGAAAGAAAGAGAATAGAAACATTTGAAATGCGGTATTACAGAAGAATGCTGAAGGTGAGGTGGATAGATCGAATCAGCAATGAGGAAATGCTGAATCGGATGGATGATAGGAGATCGTTGTGGCTAAACTTGTCTAGAAGAAGATATATAATGGTAGGGCACATAGTAAGATGCCCGGGGCTTGTAAAGTTGGTTTTTGAGGGAAAGTGTAGTGGGTAAGAACGGTGGGGGTAGACCAAGGTATGAATATGACCAGTAGATTAGAGCATATGTAGGATGCAGAGTTATGTAGAAATGAAAAGTTTAGCACTGGATAGGGTGGCATGGAGAGCTGCATCAAACCAGTCTATGGACTGAATACTCAAACAACAACATGGTAAGTCGTATTTCCGCATGCGTGTTATGTTTTTCCATTGATCTCCACACCTTCATAACAAATCTGCGTATTTCAGGATCTCTACCTCCGCTATTAGTAATGGCTGATCCCAAATATTCAAAACGGTTGACAACGTCGTAATCAGCGGCTTCGAATATGAAGGTTGTCATTGGCGCGGAGTACGATCATGACTTTGGTTTTCCAGTCATTTATTTCCAAACAGTATATTCTAGTCTGGATGTCTAATCTCACTATAATAGTCAACAATTCCATATGACGGTAATATCCACCGATATCAAGCAATGTGTGGAGCAATCGGGCGAATACTAATCGGAAAGGAAACACAGCTCAAGTTCTATAAGATCATGACTGTATTGACTCCACTCTGTCGATGTAAAACGTTGCTACTGAAAAGCATTAATAAGAGTCACACCTGAAAATCTCAAATGAAATTTCTAATATGAATGAAGGAACGTTAGTTCATGGACACCTTTCAGAATGAAGATAGAACAGCAAGAGGAACATTCAGTTGATCAAATTGTTGAACATAGAACGATCATGTAGAACGTACAAACTATAGACCTGTCCATATAACCTCGGTGTCGTGCGAGTGCAGATACAAATACTCGTTTCACGATTATAACGATGCATATTATAGCATACATAACTGTGTACACACGTGATGAGTAGTAATCGACACCATGCTATCCTATGATTATTATTAATCAGCATCGTCAGGGGAATTTGTAAATGGGTACTACAAAAGAATAATTAGTGTTCGTTGAATAATGTTTGAAGGTAGTTGACCTCCCTTCAGACAGACCTAATATAAATCAGTTGATCTCAATGGAGATCACATATGTGAATATTATCTATTGTATGTAGAATGCTCCTTCTTCTGGAATCAGGCATACGAAGTTTGCATTCTAGTGTCATAAAATCAACGAGTAAGTTCGCCATTAGGTAATGAAAATGATCGAAGAACACTTAGTTTTTTAATACATATCTCGAAAAAACAAAATCAACGGATCAGCTTGTAATAATAATAATTAGTATTATTTGCTTACACGTCCCACTAATTAAGTTACTTGAACGGTTTAAGGAGACGCCGAGGTGCCGGAATTTAGTCCCGCATCAGTTATTTTACGTGCTAGTAAATCTACCTGCACTAGGCTTATTTATTTTAGCACCTTAAAATATCACCGGACTGAGCCAGGATCGAACCTGCCAAATTGGGGTCAGAAGGCCAGCACCTCAACTGTCTGAGCCACTCAGCCCGCCTGATCAGCTTGTAAACAGATATTCCACATTTATTCGTCTCCACATAGACCTAGTGATACATAATTCACTGCAGAGCAGATAGTGATCTGTATCATAGAAAAATACATGGACATTCCCAATTGATTTTCTGAATTCGAAACAGCTTATGATACAGTCCATTATGGATCTGGTGCCTCTACCCACTCATGTGTAACAGTGAGTAGGATTATGCTTGAAGAAAAAATTCGCAACTGCTAATCCCATACGAGGGAGGAAGGGCGGTAAACGTTCCCCATTCCTGTTAACTTCTTACCCATCACCTCCTCAAATCCTTTAGTTCAATTTTTTATTCCTCGACTAAAATCGACTATTAGTACTATCCCATCCTCACTGACTACATCATCAATCAATGAGTCTTAAAATTGTCTACCTCGCCCTCATATGTTCCCTCACATCCTCTGAGACAATTCTCACCTAAATTCCTCCAACTATTAAGTCTATCCTAACAGGAAGTATGTTGCGTTAATGAGGAATTCCACCTCAAACGTTCACTTTGACCTTGCACCTGTCAAGAACATGCCGCAGTCTTCTATCGCTTCCTTGTTATATTTCTTATCCGAGCATCATTAACTCCTAAAATATCCAGACGAATCCTCTTTGCTGACTCTAATAGTTCTACTTTATTTTTTCCCTATTAATATTGACAGTACTCTGTCGTATTCCACTTATTTGTCAATTTGTTTCCAAGGAGTCACCGATCTGTCAAATGGAAGTGGATCACTGTCAAGCCTATAGGTCCGACGCTTTCTTAAAACCTTCCCAGCGTGCTCGGTAAATTTATGTGAAATAGGATGATAGAATTCTACCCAACTCTCACAAGTAAGTGTCTTCATTTTAACGGTTTATGGACTACCATTGGACTGTATAGTCCTAGCAGCCTAAGCACAAGGAGGACTACGACTAAGAATATGTTGGAAAATAGCAATCATTTTCCATATCAACTGATATCTCGAATCTCAGCACCACCTACTAGGCCACTCGACCGCTCCCCATGGTTTAATAACCAGGATGTGACTACAGTAACCCACATCACGAACGAGTGAAGAAGAAATGATAGGAAAGTTTAGTCATCCAGACTATGTATACATTTTGCTATGTGTCTTACGTCACACTGACGCAGATAGGTCTTACGGCTACGATGAGATAGGAAAGGAAAAAAGTGAATATTACCTTAATGAAGGTACAGCCCCAGCAACGCCTGTTGTGAAAATGGGAAACCATGGAAAACCATCTTCATGGCTGCTGACAGTGGGGTTCGAAAGCCCTATATTCCGAACACAAGCTACGCGTTTCAAACCGCGAAGCCAACTAGCTCAGTTCACGTAGAATATTTAGATTAGCGTACAGTATGCTGTGCTCCAGGTTACAAAACCGAATCCCGGAAAGATCAATTTGTATATAAAAGTAACTTAATAATAACAATATTGCTTAATGTCCCTTCAGTAGATAATGATCTCAACTGCCCGGCATTGGAGTGAAAGCGCATTGGAAGAGAGTTCTTCATCGTATCAATAAAACTATTGCCGCAGACGTATCACCGCCTTCACAGGTATTCTATTGCGTAATCTTCAACAAAAAATACTCACCCTACTGTTGTATTTAGTGTCCTGTGGAATCTGTGGAATGCAGAGGTGAAAGAAAGTGCTGGTTAGAATGGGTCCATCTACGATATCATAAATTGAATTAAAACTTTAAATAAAGGTTGTATTTCGTTTCAAATAACAAACTTAGCATCCTTTTACTTAATGAAATAACAATGGCGAATTTGGGGACTAAAATAGATAACTCCAGAATAGGGAATTTAACAATTTCGGGCTGCAAACCCCAGGTTTACAACTTTTGGGCTACAAGATCCAGTTCACAAAATTTACAAAATCTCATTGTTAAGACAAGGACAGGAATATCTCAATTTAAGAGCCCTTTGCTCCAAGGACTACAAGTGCGGCCTTCCAAAGGCACCCTCAATATTACAGTAAACTTACAGCTTACTCAAAGCAACATTACATCAAAAATCTTACAATCTCTAGCCTCTCTAGGCACAATTTACAATTGAAATTACCTTTACACAGGGGTATCTATTACCCAAACTACGGGGCCTTCGCGGAAAGATCAGGTTAAATTAATGGCCCGAATACAAAATGGAGGCATACACTTGCACTCCTAGAACATTACTGCACATATACAATTCTAATTGGGCTCTCGGCCCGATAATGCAGAGGCTAATCCCAAGCTACTTGGGTGACTCGAATGAAGGTTAATTTAATGCATTACAGTAAAGAAAAAAAAACAGTTACAAAGTCGTAGTCACCTCAAACCAAGTTGAAGGGGGAACTCGAGAGGGTAACGCACTCTCCATCTCCAAATTGCAGTTAGAAACTTTATGAAATTTTACATTAGCTGAAAGGAAATTTACATTTTAAAAAACAGGTTACATAGTTAGAAATTAGGACCTTCCCCTCGTGTAAGTCTGCGGAGGTAACTACAGAAAAATAAGTTTGGTGGTCATCACCTTGACAGCTGGTCTGCCTGGCGAAGAATGAGGTACCCCGCCTCCTGTCTTAGCATACACACTCTCTCAGAAATACGGCGATCAAGAGACAGGGTAGCCGGAAAGGCCTCAGCTTGTATACAAGAGGGGACGGTTCTAGAGGGTTCTGGACTAATCCGGATACCCCCTTTCGATTTTATTGGCATAATCAAACGTTACACCCAAAAAACCAACAAGAAGCTTGTGATAGGCTGAAAAATAATTACAGAAAATTCCAATTGGCCAGATTCAAAACTGGCGGAATGAGAAAGAAGTGTTGCAAACCTTGAAATATATAAGAAAATAAACGAAAGTTAATTTACTTGAGAAAACCCATACCCACAAAATTTCTTTCAATAACAAAATTATTTTATCTTGCACCAGAGTGCATGACCTCAGTTTTTGTAATGACATCTATGGAGAAATGTCCAAACTTCTTGATGTACACCGAAACAAACAAAATAAATCCAATCAGTTTAGGAAACTTAGAAATGACAAACTTCTCAATTATTCAGTAGTGACATCTTCTGATTGATGTCCCAACTTCATGCCGTAGCAGTTTCACGTTTTGTTGGATAGATAGTGTTCATTAAGGCGCTTCTTTTGAATGTGCGTTGTTGAGGTGTACCTCCCGGTACATTTAGTATAGTGGAATATAATGCTAGAAACCACTTTCAGGCATTTCAACGACTCGTAAGACCACCAGTAGCTGAAGGGACGTCCAACAAACAGGATTAATATACTTCTTGCTATTGTTCTTGCTTATAATAAAAATATTATTGGTTTGACGTCCATGTCGGTAGATGTACCGACAGGAGACAGACGTATTTCAGCAGCAACATGGGCTCAGAAGGCTATTGTACTACCGTGTGAGGTCCTCAGAACCACATTATTTTTCTTCTCCGTTATAATATTATTATTATTATTATTATTATTATTATTATTATTATTATCTCGCGGCCATCTCTGGGCCATGTTTAAACAATCCACCTGCCCTTCTGTCTCGCAGACTGAAGTACTTCTCTTTGCATTCTCGCCAAAGATTCTTTAGTCTTCGGCTTCTCCTTTCTTGCTGTTCCATCGATATTTTCCGTGGCTTGGCCAGAAGCGTTTCGGGCGCATCCCTCACTCCCACAACGATTTATCCTAAACGTTGTTCTGTCCTGTATCTCTTCCTGATTGACACCCACTTCTGTTAGGTACTTGTCCACCTGTGTAAGTCGCCCAGGCTTCGTTTTCCACTTTTCTTGTAGAAGGCGTATTCTCTTGGCCAGCCTCTCTTGATTCGTCCTTAAAATTTGTCCATAAAAGGTCAACCTCCTTCTCCGCATTGTCGTGATTTTTAGATACCCTTGTAAAGATTCCAGTTCGATCTAAACGGGAAAGTATGTTGTTCATTTTGAAACTTCTTTGCACCCAAGATTCTTCGAAGGAACTTGCTCTACCTTTTGTGAAGGTCAGCTTTTGCGGTCCATAAATGCGCAGTGTTCTGATCACTGTGTAGTAATGTTTAAATTTGATTTGAATGGAGATGGACTTGTAGGCGTCACAGTACACTCTGAGGGTCACATCTATTCTCCCAAACGCTCTATTTCAATGCCTCCATTTCATTTCAGTTGGGAGTGATAATTTCTTCCAGGTATTTAAATTCATGAACGCGAAAGGTAATAATAATAATAATAATAATAATAATAATAATAATAATAATAATAATAATAATAATAATAATAATAATAATAATAATAATAATAATAATAATAATAATAATAATAATAATAAATAACACTACTATAATTGTTGTAACAGTAGTACGGCCTCTCCCTAGTGATAGTCAACACTTCTAACGCCCGAAAATGGTAAAGTCTCATGGAGACGGGCCGAATTGAATGAATAGTACTTGATTTTTATGTTTATTAAAGTATTGAGCCCAAAATTCTACCTTGCTGAAATGTCAACTACAAGATGGAGTGTACCAATATTTTTATTGCAAGCTCATCTCGCGTTCCGTGGCATGCTAACTCACAGCGGGAGGTGACCCACCAAAACATCGAACGAGGTCGGAATATTTCGGAAGACCTCGGGTAATTAATGATAAAATTCTGGCTAATAACCCTCATTGTGAGAGATTTCGGGACTTTTATTAACAAAGAAATATGTAATTAAGAATTTTGGGAAATATTTGATGAAGCTAAGTCTACAGGGTGGAAATGTATTTAATTAGGCTCGGAGAAAAGGTAGCATCTATCTTGGCCGAGAGGAACACACGTATCAAGGACATACGGTCAAAATGCGCGGGAACCATCGTGCACGAAATAAATTACGCCCGTTAATGTAACGGGAAAATGAGGGAAAGACGCCGTCATGACTGGAAAAATAGGTGGAATCTCTGGGGTGAGTCTCAAAGAAATCGGTCCAGAGGTCATCAAATGGAATGATTGCACAACAGCACATAACACCACGCAAGGCGCCCCTAGAGAATGCATAAATACCCTTCCTCAAGCAAGAATGGTAAGGCATCATTCAATTGTCCGAGAGGGTGAACCTACGTCAAGTGACATTTAGAAGAATACTTGAAGTGGGCGAAGTAAAATTGAAGAATCTCTAAAGCCAGTTGTATTGAGGAATGAACATTTTACCAAGTAGTAATGGTGAGCGAAGACAATTTAGATATTGATATATTGTATTTATGACATCCATCCCCGTCGGGGGAAAAATCACAAGATAAATAATTGTAGGATTCCTGGACTTCTGCGTAGAGAGACAGCAGATTCACAGATAGCTCTTTGAATGATTGCGGAGAAGGTTATTTTGACAGTCTGTAAAGGGGGACTGTTGTAGACTGGCAGAGATAAGCTTTTGGTCTCACGGTCATTCACATCTGTGGGACAACTGGAGGAGCAGCAGTTGGAAATCTCCTCGAACTGCATCATTTGAATTCTCGACACAAGGCTGGGCGGTTTAATTGTTGTATATGCGTACAGAATACAGTTTACTGTAGTTTCATGAAGGAAATCAATGTGTGTTCCTCCAAGACGAGTGCAGAATCAGTGTGTTTATAAGGTAGTATTTAAGCGAAGAATGTGACCTGCAGTTATGAGGGCTAAGTCAGATGTGGCTGGCGCAAGATGAAGCCGAGGTAATGCCACGCTAAGCGGCACAATTACAGGTCTGCCTAATTTAAATATTAAGTTTTGTAGGTAGAGATGTAAATGCTTTTCCCTTTAAATTAATTAATCATTACATAGCGTTGTATATATGGCGTGTGTAAAGTTAAGTATGGCGCAATAACGATGACATGTCTTGTCATTCCATTGTGGGGGCAAATTATCTGTTATTTAGGTCAGCGCGAGAGACTTTAAACTGTGTTGAATTTTTTTAAGATATAAAATTAAAGTGAAGTTAAATATCGCGATGAAAATCTATGAAAGTTCAAGCCGGTGAAAGTTATAATAATGATAACTCTAAAATAACAGTTATGAGTGTGATAAAGTCAAATATCAACGTATCCAATAATAAAAATTATTATTATTATTATTATCATCACATCAGGATGAAATTGGAGATGATAAAAATAATGCGTTCAGGAGTTAGATAAGCGAGATTTGTGAGTTATATCGAAATCCAGTCAAGTATGATACAGTTTGGCATTTTTGGGAAATTTAAATTTTGTGACACCGTGTATTTGTCATATAGAAAATCACGTTATGTTATTTTGCTGAGGTCCGGAAACATTTCGAGGAGTTAATTGTGAGATCATTATAAAGTTGTTTGGTCGTGGGATCGCTTGTATCTAAAAAGTTTCAAGCATGAAGAAAATGAATTATGAGAATAATTAGGAAGATGTTGAAGGCAGAGTGAGCCTGTGTTTTATGCGTGATGCAGAATAAGCAGGACGCCGAGAATAAGAGGCCGCGTAGTTCGATGGAGAGGAACTTTTGTGACATGGTGCATGTTTAATATTTCTGAGTCAGTTTGTAGCAATACAGAACGATTGAAGAATGTAAGGGTTGTCAAATCCAAGTGAGTATGTCGTTTACGCCTATTCTAAGTACAAGTTGATGTTCTCCCATGATTACTACGTTATGTAGGGCCGTAGCTAACCGCAGTTAAGTCTAGGTGACGGTTCTATTTGGTACCAGTGAAGTGAATTTTGTGATAGCCGACCTCATGAAAAAATTACATTATGATACACGGTCAAGATAATACTTAAATATAGTAAATTGAATCCTATTCTGTATCATTAGGAGACGAAAATGTCGCCGACTGGAAACATTGCGGTTTTATTAGAATGAGTGTTTAGCTTGTGTAGGTTGATGAGAAGTCACTTCACTGGACAGTTCACGATGATTCATGTTTGGAGTAATGGCAGGTCAGTTGGAACCTCACGCTCGAGTTATGCCGTGAATATCGTGTTGGTTGTGATTATTGTTTTCAGTGATATTACAGTACGTAATACCTAACGAGATTAGAGTTTATTTTTATTTAGCGAACTTCAACGCGTGTGTCTAAATTGTAATGAGGAATAGATTAAACCATTCGAACATGTTGTTTAATTTCGATTTCACACTTTGTCGCAGGAAATGGACACAGTAAAGTTTCCAGATTCGAGTTCATTTTT
The DNA here is from genome assembly GCF_040414725.1 of Anabrus simplex. Taxonomy (NCBI): domain Eukaryota; kingdom Metazoa; phylum Arthropoda; class Insecta; order Orthoptera; family Tettigoniidae; genus Anabrus; species Anabrus simplex. Next base: position 241,191,601 of record NC_090267.1, on the reverse strand, counting down.
GTAGCGAATTTCACTTCATGTGCTAGAGTTTCGACGAGGATCAGATTTAAATATTCGGACATTGTGTTAAATTTCTATTTCATCTGGCAGTATGAATGAATGACGTGTAGACACCATAACACTGGATCAACGAAAGATTTAGGATGCCACGTGTATTGTACTCGTAATTATCGTGGGATGAGTAGACACAGTAACATTGTCTCAACGACAGGATAAGGACGTCGTCTGTACATAGCCAAGTCATAGGTTAGACATTTTTGAGAGTCGACTTGAACGATGTTTGTGTTTGTAGTAGTGGATACGAGTGTGAATGATATTAGCAGGTACTATTTAGGCCATCTGTTTCGGCATAATTCTTACTATACAGAAGGTGCTCCCATAATAGCGTCGCATCAGTAGCGGCATGAATGTAAGAATTGTCCCACGAGGAAACCTGGCTAATGGAGATTGATTCCTACTGCTTAGCCGCGTGTGTTCAATTTCGATTAACTTTCGTTTATATTTGTTTCTTTTCTTTACCTTTTATGATTTATTGTTCGGGTGTACGGTATTTTATGATAGCGCCGTGTGTTTACACTTAGTTGATTTATGTAGAATTTACACTACGAATATAGTTTCGATTCGTCAGCTGTTAATATATTTTATTTTCAATTTGGGTTATTCACATTATTTATGTGAGATGTTGATCTACCGATCATTTTCAGTTTGGTTTAATGGGGCAAGTGTGGGTAGAGAGATTTGTAATTGCAGAGGTAGTTAGAGAGAATTGGAGAGACTTCCTGCTGTTTGTTTTATATTGTAGACTTGTATTGTAGCGAATTTAACGACGTACCTGGTTCATAATCTAAAAGTTTGATTAGTAAGAGCATTTTCAAGTGATCTATCACTTTAACTTCAGTGTTTGGCGTCACCTCTAGATGCATAATAAATTAAGGTTTACCTTGCACTTCGCAGTTTAGATCCTTCTGAACGATGTAACGTAAGCTTCCATCGGAACAAATGTTGCTGGTTCCTTATGAACATCTGTTTGGGGTGATACATGTTTCAGCATCGAAATTGCTCTTTAACTTAAAAAGGTGTCACGACATGACAATACATCGTCTTATTTTATTATCGATTGTGACAATTGCTGTTAACTTGTAATGAACACCTTGCTTTCAAATAATATTTTTCAACCTATCCCAAGCAACTGATAGTTGATTTGGTTCGATTAAGGATTCATTCGAGGGATGTTCCAATATCCGATAGGATAGTCGATTGGTGGATAACCTTAACTGAATGTAAATCTGTAATTCTACTTGTTGAAGGTCAGATTTTCCACGGAACGTGTGGGTTAACTCTCAGTTATCGTTTGGATCAATGTTGCCCGATTTTTAGCTTTTCTATACTTTTTCTGGTTTTTGCTGTCCACGAACCTTACATTGCGTTTACTTCTTTGGAAGACACTAATAAACAATTTCAGTATGACTTTCCCCACTCACGTTATGCATTGTAACTGCGTTATAACAAGTTGTGAAAAATTTAACTGACTTTTCCTGCCTATTTAGTATAAAAATTATCATGACTTACATTGAATAAATATTTTGGTAAGCACATTTTTGCTTCTCATTTGAAGTAGTTGTTTTGTCCTCTGAATCCTATCGTTTTGTCAATGAAGTGACTGAAAAAGAATTGGAACGACCCCAAGATCCGAGAGTACGACATTGCTCTACCGAAGCAGCCGATGCAGACGACCAACGATAGAACGGTAAGTTTAAGAGTTCAGTAAGTCACTACTTTTGACTTTGGAGTGCCACCTTGGGACTTGCATTGTGTACAACTTAGTATAGAAGTGCCGCTGTTTTCGAGTTGGCACACAAATTGCTCAAATATTTTGCTTCTAAGTTGCCACTATTGTGTGTTACATTCGAAACAACCTGTCATATCCCATGTCGTCACTACAAATTCTGCTAATCTTGGACCATATGAGCTATCTATATGGAATTTCATTGAATGAACAACAAATAAGGTTCTCCTCACATGATATTATAAACGTGCAAGGGCTGTAGGTAAGGTAGACCGATTGACTTCTCTGACTGGTGAATTGTATTGCGTGTTGTGAAGGGAAGATACCAGCGTTCCCCTCTAGCATGTAGCAGTTAGGTTGTTCTGCAATTGCGGTATCTTAGTTTCAAATGTCGGGTTTCTTATTTCATTTCTTTGTAATATGTAGGTTTCTAGGCTCTGCGGTGAGAAGGTAATTACCCTTTAATTTTTTTAAAGAACTTGCTTTACGTCGCACCGACACAGATAGGTCTTATGGTGACGATAGGAGAGTAAAGGGCTAGGAGTTAGAAGCAAGCGGCCGTGGTCATAATTAAGGTACAGCTCCGGCATTGTCCCGGTGTGAAAATGGGAAACCACTGAATACCATCTTCAGGGCTGCCGACATTGGGTTCGAACCCACTATCTCCAGGATGAAAGCTCACAGCTGCGTGCCCCTAACAGCAAAGCCAACTCACCCGGTAAGTAATTACCCTAGTAGGAATCGTGTAATTAGAATGTACGTGTGTGTATCCCCGTTTCCCTTCCATTATTTTTCTTAGTTTCCTCAGAAAATTTTGACTAGTAATCTCTTTCCGTGTTAGTCACTAAAGTTGTACGTATTATCTTCTGTATCACTTGGCCTTCTTCCCCATAAGGTTTTATGGCATGTTGTATCACGGGATTGCTAGAGTGGTTCAGCATCAAAGCGTATTTTGTTTCCGGTCATTACTATTTAACTTGTTTTTTAATTATCCTACGGCCGTGTAGCATGATCTTCTGCTCCTGTGTTCTAGATCACTCTGATCTCTATATTGTTATTCCTTATCCTTAGAGACAGGGCAACGCGTGTTAACCTAAATAGATATAATGTTCCCTCCGGAGTAAGCTTCATGAAAATATGAAGTCATGGCCTGTCTGACCATTGGTAATAAAATTGAGGAGTTCTTTCGCCACTATCTTGTATTCTTGATCTCAGCTTAAACTTCTTGGGTTAAACCGAAGATCTTTTAAACGTTATCTGCACCAAAGATTTTCTGTACCAAAAATTAGGTCAAAGACTATCTAGTCCTGCTATGTATTAAAGGTGATCTACCTATGATTTATCTAAAACCGACAAGTCTTGAGGAATGGGAGACCCTTCTCCCCTTTCAACTTATGGAGCTCTAAAGTTTTACTTTGTAATACCTTATTCATTGTAATTACTGTTGTTGCTTTACAAAGAAGAAGAGGAAAGATACTTTTGGGAATACATTCTAAATTTTAATATTTTGTGTGGTCATTTGTCCAGATGTCTCAGCCCTGTCGCTTCTTCCCCTCTACTTCCACTAAAGCCAGTAACATTATTATTATTATTATTATTATTATTATTATTAATATTATTATATTTCTTGTATTCTCACATACATGTAGGATTTCCATTCTTGAATTGCTTTCATCACCTAAGACGACCCATAGCATCCTGCTGGTTGAGATTTGCGTGTCACATGTCGTCTCTCACACTGTACACCTGATGTTAAGCAACAGTGGGCGTGGTACTTGAATGGATAGCCCCGCGCTGTTGACTATAAGAGGAGCAGAAGTGAACCTCCACTTTATCGCTAGTAGACTCCGGCTCATGATTTTCGATGTGTGCCAACTGACTTGGCTGATGCCAATGGCTAAGTCCCCAACGTCTAGGTTTCGATAAGTCACTTGGATTGGATGACGCCAGACTAAGCTTGCGGTCCCGTAGTCACTCAAGTCATGCTCCCAAGTTGAGAGCCCGTAAAGAGAGACCCCTTTAAAAAGTATATTACGACACAGTGGAGATATTCAACCGTAAGAGACTCATACACCGCATGACCAATGCGATTCTATTCTTACGCTTCATGAAACCTATGATTAATTAATTCATTCATTCACTAACGCTCCAAAGGCTGAGCCTTGTCGATACAACTCTCATCTCCTCTATCCTCTGCTGCTCGTTTCATATTTATGTAACTTGACATTCCACCTGCTCATCATGTCCTCCAGACACATTTTCCTACGTCATACTCTGACAAGTAACAGTAGAAAATATTGGTGACAAAGATGCATTTAATAATAAATAGAATAAATTTCATTTCCCTAAATTCCATCCCTTTCAACAACGTTCTGTCCTCCTCTCCTCAATATTTCTTGATTTGTTTTTCCTTCAGTCTAGTTCGTCCTTGTAATATTAAGCCATTCAAGACAGCTCTTCTTTACCGAGTATCCATCTTTCACATCTATTAATCAGTGTACTTCACCCTAACGACTATGATTTTATTTTGGATAGGCCTACACTAAGTTCATTTCCTTACTGGTCAAATTTTTATTTGTCATAAACATCTATTTTGTCGCAGCTATTCCTAAGAATCAACATCGTAACTACAACTTATTTTACATAGTCAATTAATAGGCAATTGATTATAATAATTTAATAAATGAATTTAAAATAATCAATAGTAGCCTACCTATCGACAATAATTTATTATATTGCATTATATATGTTTAAACAACTAAGATTTCTAAATAATTGCATTCTACAATGAGGGAAATTGATGTAGATCTACAGGATAATATAAAATTAATTTCAAAAAAGGAAATCAACAATTGTCACACACTCAATTTCAGGATTCTTAGAGACAAAAGTCACAATCCAGCAAAATGAAGAGACAATATACACGATTAATTATATCTAGTTAATCAAATTATATATTGCTTATCAATATACCCACAATCCCGAGAAGTGCGCACGATACTCGTTATGTAATTTTGAGCCTGCGTTGCATGTTGCATAGACTTGGATGATGTTACTCCTGCCGTGACCGAAGCGAATTTGCATGAGAATCAAGAATAGATTCTAATTAGTTAGCTCATGAAGGTTAAATGACCTTTACATCGTTCTTGAGATAAACCAACAAGTGGCATAACAATTTACGACCCAAGACATTCCATCTTAAAAATAGATAGGACAGAAATATAACTCACAACGTATCTTCTACTCTTACTACTTCATGTCGTGTTAACCTTTAATCGATCGTGCATGGCCATTCGACCGGGAATACAAGACATCATCTCCTGTGAACCATGTAACCTTGCCGCGGTAGTAGGGCTTGCGTGTCTCAATGAAGCAGATAGCCGAGACGTAGGTGTAACCCTATCGGATGGGTATCTGTTGAGAGACCAGACTAATGAATGGTTCATCGAAAGGGGAGTAGCAGCCTTTCGGAAGTTGCAAGAGCGACAGTCTGGATGATTGACTGATATGGCCTTGTAATAATATTTAATAAGTATTAGCTGTGTTGATACTGTTACACGGCTGAAAGCAACGGTATACTACGGCCTAACTATCTCCCGACGAGATGCAGCTCTTCCCGTTTGAATGAATGATGTACTGATGATGCCTTCCTCCCGAGAAAAATACTCTGGAGGTAAAATAGCCCCAATTCGGATCTTCGGATGGGGACTACATGGGATGGGGCAATCATCAGGAAGATGAATACTGGCATTCTGCGAGTCGGTGAGTGGAATGCTTGAAGTTTGAATCACTCGGTTGTAGGTCAAAGGATCTGAAAAGAGAAATGGTTAGACTAAAGCTATATGAAGTTGGTATAAGATAAGTGCGTAGGCAGGAAGAGCAGGATTTTTGGTCAGGCGACTACAGAATTATCAACACAAAATCAAACGTGGGAAATGCAGGAGTTGATTTATTAACCCTAAAATAGGGCAGTGGGTAAGTTACTATGACTAGCATATTGAACGAATTATTGTGGTCAATATAGACACCAAGACAATGCCAACCATAATAATGCCCACTAGTTCAGCAGATAACGAAGAAATCGAAATAATGAATAAAGAGATAAAATATTTAATACTATATGTAAAAGGAGACGAAAATCTAATACTGTATTGTGATGGGAGAGTGAAATGCAGTGGTAGACCAAGGAAGAGAAGGTAATGCCATAGAGAAATGAGAATTGGAACAAAGGAATGAAAGAGTAAGTCGGTGGGATGAATTCTGCAACAATCATAATTTAGTCCTTGCTAATACTTGGTTCAAACACCACAAACGACTGCTGTATACTTGGACTAGACCTGGAGACACTGGAAGGAATCAAACGGATTTTATTATGATAAGTCAGAGATTCAGAAACTATATACTGGACTGCAAGACATTCTCAGCAGCAGGTATGAACCCTGACCACAACTTGGTGGTCATGAAATATCATCTGAAGTTAAAGAAATTGAAGAAAGAAAGGAATGCCAAGAGTTGGAATTTAGATAAGTTGTAAGGAAAGAGTGTTTTGGATTGTTTCAAGGAACATGTGGAACAAGAAATAAATGAAAGGGCTGAAGGAAACACAATAGATTATAAGTGGACAGTCGTGAAGAGTGAGATCAGGAGGGCTGCTGAAGACGAATTAGGATTAAATGTAAGGCGGAGTAAGAATCAGTGGATAACTCTGGAGGTATTGGAACTGATTGATTTAAGGCGAAAATACAAGAATGAAAAAACTGAGGAAGGCATTAAGGAATACAGGCGATTAGTGAATGAAATCAGGACTGCTAAGGAAGAATGGCTGAAGGAGAAGTGCAAGGATGTTGAAGGTTTTATGGTTGTAGGAAAGGCAGATGCTGAATACAGAAAATCAAGGAAACCATTCCAGAAAAGAAACCTAGGTGTATGAATATTAAAATCCTGGATGGAATACCACTTCTACTGAAAAAGGGCAAGGCAGAAAGATGGCAGGAACATATTATACAATTGTATCAAGGGAAAGAATTTGATGAAAAGGTTCCGGAACACGAAGAAGCTCTTGATGCTGATGAAATGGGAGACCCAATTTTGCGGTCAGAATTCCACAGAGCTTTGAGAGACCTAAATAGGAGCAAGGCAAGTGGAAATTATAAAATATCCCAGTAATTACTTACTGCCTTAGGATAAACCATCATGACAAGGTTATCCAATTTAGTGTGTAAGATATAGGATACATGATTAGTGACATCCTATTTAAGACAGAATGTTGTTAAACCTATTCCGGCCGGGCTGAGTGGCTCAGACGGTTAAGGCGCTGGCCTTCTAACCCCAACTTGGCAGGTTCGATCCTGGCTCAGTCCGGTGGTATTTGAAGGTGCTCAAATACGACAGCCTCGTGTCGGTAGATTTACTGGCACGTTAAAGAACTCCTGCGGGACTAAATTCCGGCACCTCGGCGTCTCCGAAGACCTTAAAAAGTAGTTAGTGGGACGTAAAACAAATAACATTATTATTATTATTAAACCTATTCCGCAAAATAGCAGATTCTGAGAAGTGTGAAACCTACCGCACTATTAGTATAGTATCTCACGCTCGTAAATTTTTAACTCGTATTATTTACAGAAATATTGAAAGACAATTTGAAGCTGAGTTGGGAGAAGATCAGTATGGCTTCAAGGACATTTAGGAATATATGAAGCAATCCTGACTTTACGAGTGATCTTTGAGGATTGAATTAAAATAAGCCTACGTAGATGGCATTCGTAGATCTAGATAAGGCATTAAATTGTGTTTATTTGATCGAGCTATTTGGGATATTGGAGGCGATCGGAATCAGATATCGTGAAAGAAGGATTATCTACAACCTCTAAAAAAACCAGTCTGCAGTGGTAAGAATCGAAGGCTATGGCAAAGAAGCAGCAATCCAGTAAGGAGTAAGGCAAGGCTGCACTTTTCCCCTCTCCTTTTGAGTGTCCATATAGAAGAGGCGGTAATGGAAATCAAACAGAATTTTGGAAAAGGAATAACAGTCCAAAGGGAGGAAATCAGAACTCTGAGATTTGTCGATGATAATGAAATAGGACGTAAAGTGCACACTAGCACAAGAAAGGAAGGTTTTTTCTTTAGAAAAGAAATTTGCTCTTTTCGAACACTGATGCAGGAAATAGAAATGTGTTTTTGAAGACTTTCCCTGGAGCGTGGTATTGTATGGAAGTGAAAAATGGACGATAACTAGATAAAGAAGGAAATTTAATAAAATCTTCTTTGTGATGTTACTGTAGAATGCTGAAGGTTGGATGGATAGATCGATTCACGAAGAAGAGCTACTGAATCGAATTCGTGAGAGGAGAAAGATTTTGCGAAATTTGACCAAAAGAAGTGTTAGAATGATAGGAAACATCTTAAGATCCCTAGGACTTGTTCAGTTAATATTTGAGATGAGTATATGTGGTAAAATAGGCATGGGTAAACCAAGCTATGAATATGACTAGGGGCAGGTTAGATTTCGAATATAGTAGTTACGTAGAAATGAAATGTTTACGAAAGGATAGGGTGGGATTGAGGGCTGCATCAAACCTGTCTATGTGCTGATGACCCAAACAAAAACAACAACAACGCACAAGACACTCAACTACCACTTGGGAACATTCCGTATTGCTTCCCTGTCCTCATCAATGCATTCCAATGAACCCTTTCGCTCTCTGTAGCGCCATTGACGTAAACTGAACTGAATGTTTAAGCTCCAGATTTAATATTCTCCATTGCGATTGGTTATACTTGCTTCTTCAGCGCGCAGCGATGTTGTTATTGAATAATCCGGATATTCCAGAACGCAAAACTTCACGAAGTATTGGAATATCTACAGCTATTTGCACTTCTAATGTATGTTGTGTTGACATAAAAATCTTAAGCGGATCCGTGGGTTTTTAAGGAATATGAAAGAGGATTCCCTATAAATTGGTACGGAGTCGGAGTTAGCAAGCATTCGCAAGCATTTCTTCTTGAAGAAGGTTTTGATAACGATGACGGCGCAGTGAACCACTTTGTTCTCAGGTGATATGTTATGCAAATATCTGATGCCACCTTTTCACTAAATTTGAAACAACTGTGTAGAAATGATGTCCTTTAGAAACTAAATTGAAAAGACTATGCGCGACTCAACGAGTGTCATTGGCTCTTTCGATCCTCCTACGGTTAATTTGTTTCTCTAGTTCAATGCTATACTCTGATCCTGAAGTTTTAAACTGCATAATTTCAAAAATTTAAACAAAACCTCGTTATGTAGACCAAAGATATCGACGAAATATCACTGTAATATTTGTCCCAAACGGAATATAATAATTCATTTTATTAAAAAATGTAAAATCTGCGCTAAATTAAGATATAGTACGAAATATTTTAATTGCAGGGAGTAATATGGATACAAACTTTACTACCTTACAGCTACTTTTTATCTGCTACGTCGCAGCGCATCCGTATGTGTTTTGTTTGTCTAACACTTTCGTGTGTGATGTCTTCGCTCACTGAAGTTGTTTGAATTAATTAGGTGTCGTTTGCTTAATGTGGCTCAGTCCGCTGCTAGCGCCGTCCTTTGTTTCTTTCTTGAAGTCGAGTGCTTGCGCCGACGAATGAGAGTGCTATGTCTGCGAGTTTTCATTATCTTTGTCCATATATATGACTAGCGCGGGCAGTACAAACAGCAAAATATCATGATCCCTGGACCAATCAATATATCATTAAATGAATGAGTTAGGGCGCAAAACGAATGAGCTTCTGTAAGGGATGTTAGGAAGGGTCTTGTTTTGATAGTTGAACGGTAGTTACTTCTGTTAATTATGTTAATATTAAGTTCTGCGAAATACTTATCTACCTGTGATGATGGTGATGATGATGATGATGCTTGTTGTTTGAAGAGGCCTACCATCTAGGTCATCGGCCCCTAATGATACGAAATGTAACGACAATTTTAAAGTTCAAAATCATCCACTGACCAGAATAAAAAATGTGATGAAGAATGAATGGATGGATATGAATTTAAAACCTTCAGTGGATCCGACCCAGAAACTATCATAAACAATATCATTACATACCAAAGGACTGCTTCTAAGGCAAATCATGAATCGGGGATGCTTGTTGTATAAAGGGATCCAAAATCCAGGTCAACGGCCCCTCATAATGGTACTTACCACCAGCAAAGTTGAACCATGATATTTGACACGTCGCGGTACTAATCAAAAGTAGCGTAGACTCACGGCGTTCCACACATTATGGTACTACTCACAAGTATTGTACGTCGTACAGGTAACGCAGTCCTATGGTGTTTCTCACATAATGGCGCCATTCATAGGCAACGCAAACCCATGGTTTTCCTCACCTAGGTGTACAAATCACGGGCGCCGGTTTTCCCGTGATGTTCCTGATATAGTAGGTACTAATCACAGGCAACTCCCAGTCCCATGGTGTTTCTCACAATGGTACTAATCACGGGTACTGGAAACTCACAGTGAATCCCTCTTTGCTGCTACTAATCACAAACCTATTGTGTACCTAACATAGTGGTACTACTTGCAAGTAAAGGCAACCCATGGTGTTCCCCGCGTGATGGTACTAATCACAAGTAGATTCATGGTTCTAATACAATCATCCCTTGGTCGCCCTTTAGTCGCCTTTTACGACAGGCAGGGGATGGCGTGTACTTTTCATCTGCGTCCCCCACCCACAGGAGGTTGTCTACCTGTTGGATACACAGGGACCCAATGGCTTTACCCGTGAAAGATACATTGTCCGTAGAAAACCACCCCTCTTCATCTGGTGGCTTCTGTGAGGGTTTCTTAGTGTCGCTAGAGTTCACAGTTTGGTTTGTATTGTCGCCTCCGATCTGACAGGATCCTTGGTCGTACTCTTTTTCCCAATATCTTCCTCTCGTGTACTCCTTGTGGGGTCTTCTTGGTTAGGCTATTTGCTGCGTACAGTACTTATTATAATGCCTTAGTTTCACATTCATTGTTAGATATTTTTATGCGTACAATTTTCCACATGCATGGTATGCCTTGTCTAGTTTGATTCTCCTCTACTTTAAAGCAACCGTTTCACTAAGGTCTTCTGAAATCCATTCCTCAAAGTACTTCACAGTTTTGGCTCACTTGATAATCTTGGTATCACTGACTTTCATCGTTCTAGAGGCATCTTTTTTTATTGGTAAAAGATTCGATCTTTCCGATATTGATCAGGAGATCTATTTTAACCACTATTGAGTGCAGTGTTCTGAGTCGCGTAGTAATCGCTTGCATGTTGTTTGCTAGGAAGGTCCGGTCATCAGCAAAGGCCAGACATGGGATCCTTATGTTGTCTGCTTTGATCCCTCATTCCTAATCCGGTCTTCACCTGTAGGGATATGGCCCATTCCCTGATGAAATTTTCCAGGACACAGTTAAATAATATGCAAGAGATGCCGTCTCCTTGCCTCACCCCTGTTTACTTTGGAAGTGATGTACGCAGGGTGGCTTTCACCAACCTATTGATATTGCCACTGAGTCCTAGTTCCCATAGGGTTTTGAAGAGAGTTGTTCTATTCATGGAGTCGTACCCCTTCTGGAAGTCGACGAAGGTAACTACCCACTGTCTGGGTCGTTCCTTCTTTTTTGCTATATTGGAGGATGGTCTTGAGGTTTTGTATCTGCTCAGTACAGGATTTCGACGCTATGATGCCTGTTCTTCGTAGCGACGTTTTAGTAAATTCACAGAGACTTTCAGACTGAAAACTAAAAGGCATAACGTTCTATAATGATAAAATATGTATGTATGTTGTATATTATTATTAGTATCCGTCAATGAGAAGCTGGTACCCATTGTCGGTGTTCACAGCTTCAAGTGTATTTACCTTGCCGTAGATATGTATGTCTTCCACTTCGTCCTGTTTCCTTTTACGGGGAGGGAGATGAAGTGAGATTAAATTATATGACATGTTTTTACGGCCAGATGCCCTTTGTCGGCAAACTCATTTGAGGACCTAATGATGAAATAAATGATGCTGTATGAAATAGAGTAAAGAGGTGGAAGGAATCAGCTGTGGCCTATGAATAGGAATTGCCTCGGCATTTGCATGGGTGTAAAAATGCGAAACCACAGAAAGCCATTCAGAGAACAGCCGACGATATGTTTCGAACCCACTCGTCTCCTGATTGCAGAGCTTGGTTGCATGGCTCTAGCGCGTTAACAGACACCGCCATTCCACTCGTTGTATTGAAGTATACGTATTATAGAAAAATACATTAAAATTGTTCATACAAGATTGTCGTGTGAGCACATGAAAAGAATATACATATTTTACTACTTTAATTAATAATTCTAAACAAGGCCATACGTACAAAGCTGTAATTTAAGTCGCAAGCAGTAAATTATATCCTATTAAGGCACTAAAAGCACTCGCGAACTAATCCGTAACAATTTTAATCTTCTCTATGGTAATGTTGAACAATATAAAGAGGGATTTTGTACAATTTGCAAATAAATCAGCTCAGCTAGACCATTCATACTAGGTTGTAGTATACAGTACTGCTTCACAGACACGTTTCGCGGTTTGCCGATATAGCTGGGAGTCGGGTTATTTCACTGAATCTATCAATCTCATAATAGGTCATGTAAGATAGTGCTGCAACGGATTCATGATCACTCTACGATTAACAGCGTTCATGTGACACAATAGATAAAGGATTTCATTTCGTTGCTAATTTTTATAACACACAAAACATTCTGTCCTCCTGTTTTTTAAAGACTCCGTTAGATACTTTACGGTTGCGTAGTTGTGCTGGATATCCTGGGTGACACGAAAGGTTAAGCAGAAACTCAGTTAGCTCATAGAGGGGTCAGAGTACAACATCTTTCAAACATCAGTATAAATCCTTGGACGAGACCTTACGTCAGGACAAGCTTGCATTGAATGTGGTGGATGACAGAACAACGTATGGGTACTTATCAGTAGAAAGGTGCATATTGCCAATTCTTTACAAATTTGAATATTTTGCTAGAAAGTCGCAAAAGGGCAAGGAGCAATACACATCTACCTAACGGTTTTCATGTACACCAAAATGTGGCAGTGGTGTGAAGTTCCCAAGCTCTCACATAAGATAAGTGTAATGGATCATTCATATCTTTTGATTAGTGCTCGTTTTTTCTGGTAGTGAATGAGTTATTTGAAAGAAGGTAAACTGCTGGAAACAACAACAAAAATGCAGCATCCTCAAGGACTTTGTTCAGTGGCACGAGGGTATTATGTGCATACTGACGGGGTTGTTGTGTTAGTGATTCATTTGTCACGGACATCAGCGATCAGATAGCGCTCAGGAGTCCTCTCCGTGCGCAATCTCTTTTGACTCTGCAGGCAGTAACTGAGCTGAGGTTAGATGTGAATAGTGATTGCACCATTAATTCTAGGGTACATCCATACCCCGCCGATGGGTACGTGTTCACTTGTTCCTGTTGAACAATTGCAGCCATTTGAACGAGTCGCATTGTGGTCCTGCAGGAAGCTGGATGGACGTCTCAACGGATTTCTGCACATGTTGGGCACAACGTATTGGTGGTGTGTCACAGCTTTTAGCAGTGTTCCATGGAAAATTCCCACTCCCGTAGACCAGGCTCCGTATGTCCGCGTAGTACAGATGCACTTCAAGATCGACGCATTGTGCGAGCAGCGGTGGCTGACCAAACATCATCCAGGAACGAAATCGGGTCACATGTTGCATCCGCTGTCACCAAGGACCATTGGAAACCGTCTGCTTGCAGCTGGATTACGATCACGTGTGCCTCTGGCTAGGTTACCACTGACAAAACGAGTGAACTCTGTCTGAAATAGAACAGGAAATCTTCTTCACTTTATAACACAGGTGCTCAGCTGGGTGCCCGTTGAGGCTAGCCCAGTGCGGCCGGGCTGAGGTGACGTAAATGTGGGCAGCTTACGTAACTAGCATACGTCACAGTGAAGCGAGAGAGCGGACACAGTTTGCAGAGAAGTGAGGGAGCATTGACGTTCGAATGTGATTACACCGCGGGTACATTATTTAAAATAAAACTCTATAATCTCAACAACAATAAACCTGACCTTTCCAAGATATTCCGGTTTGATCTCTACTGCGCTCAATATAAACAGTCAGTTTTATTTTCTGATATATATTCTTTCAAAGAAAAAAGTTACACATAATTTTTGTGTTACAATCTACAAAGGTACAGGGTTTAAGTATACAAGCTACGATTTACAATTCCTTAGATGGTAATGACAGTATTTCCATTTAAAAAGTAAAGTTCCTGTTATACATTAAGCAAAAAGTAATATCATTACATAATGCAACCATGATTCTGCACAGTATTGTAGTGTTGTGTGTCTTTTCCTGTTCAATGAATTTATGAAAATAGTATTTAAAATTTAACAGGTGTCCGGTGGTAATAATTTTCATCACGAGTGGGGACATCAATATTAATTATCCAAGATTAAAGTACAACAACAGTGTAAATGTATCTACCAGATAGATCTACAGAATGCCTTCAAATAAATGACCTCACTGATTTTATTTCTTGTAAGCATGATTGGATTGTTGGTGAGTTTACCAGATAATTAAACCCAAACAACCACAAGCCACAGATTATTCACCTTAGCTTGCTGAAGCACCTCGTATAATGTAATAGTAAACATTGTAATTCATTACGTACATTATACAAATGTTTGAAGTTTGAAGGCCTAACATAAACTGCAATGAACATACGTAATTTATTTTTTACAACGTTAATTGAAAACGACGTGGATTTCTGCCCTCTTTCTTTCATCATTTTTGTCACCATTTTAAGCTCGAGTATCGATAGTGGCTGGGAGAATTTCGCCCAAACTTCACAACGTCACTGTGGTTGAAGAGCACACGCTCATCGCCTGCCAGCTCGCCCACTTACGCTTCTTGGCGCCCGCAGGACGGAATGTCCAGCGTGAGCACCTCTGCTTTATAAGGTCATCGTACCGCTCCAAACATTAACTTAAAGCGACATTAATGGCCAGGTTAACAAGCAGCATTAATAGTCGATTTCACGTTGATGGGTGCAACGTTGGTATTTTCATTTAGTCCTTCAAATGTATGCTAAAAACATAGTATATTATAAGCATGATTTATTTTTGGTGCACAGTCGTCGTGTTGATTACGAACTGGCAGCCTCTCACGCTGCCCCCAGGGTGTCCGCGATTGTCACATTTGTTCACGTTGGTTTTAAAACAATGGTTTGGTTTCCGTACCTGTAGGGTAGTTACATGTCTCATCAATTTGTAATTGTGTCGGAACCCCATTGATTGGGGATGACACGCAGAGCTGAACTCTGATTTATTCCATATTGTGAAATATAGTAAAGATGTAGCACTTATTGTATGGCATATGATCTGTGAGTAGTTCGTATGCCGACGTACCTGTATTGCTCATTATAATAATATTAAAAATAATAATAATGTTATTTTCATTTCTTATTTTCTTCACATCCCAATAACTACTGTTACGGATTTCGGAGACGCTTAGGTGCCGGAATATAATCTCTCAGGAGTTCTTTTACTTGCTAGTAAATATACAAACACGAGGCTGACGAATTTGAGCACCTTCAAGTATCACCGGACTGAGCCAGGATCGAACCTTCCAATTTGGAGTCAGAAGTCCAGCGCCTCAACCGTCTCAGCCACTCAGCGCGGCTTGCTCTTTAGAATTCAACGCTATATTTGAGGGGACTGAAGTTTTAATTACTTATTTTTTATAATGTTTTTTTTTTTTGCTAGTTGTTTTACGTCGCGCCGACACAGATAGGTCTTATGGCGACGAGGGGTCAGGAACGGCCTGGGAATGGGAAGGAAGCGGCCGTGGCCTTAATTAAGGTACAGCTCCAGAATTTGCCTGGTGTGAAAATGGGAAACCACGGAAAACCATCTTTAGGGCTGCCGACAGTGGGGTTCGAACCCACTATCTCCCGAATACTGGATAAGGCCGCACTTAAGCGACTGCAGCTATCGAGCTCGGTGTGTTTTATAATAAAATGGAATAAGATAAGCTTTCCCTTATCTTAGAAGAAACCGGAAGAATAATGTTGATTGTTCATGAGTGTTTGGAGGAAAAGCAGAATAAGTCAACCACCGTCTCTGAACTCTAATCAGAGGTGAAGAAGGAAGATGTTCGATTCGTCGAAAATTGAATATATTAGCAAAAAGCAAATGACAAGGGGCACCAAATGAAATGAAAGACTCTCTAGGTCACTAAGATCAGACGCATAAGGAATATTATATGAACCCGTCTGCAGAAAACAAAATTGGTCCTCCTAAAAGAAAATGTGTGAACCCTGCCAATAACACAGACTGTACCAGAGACAAGCAAAACTATGCAATCTACATCCCATTAAT
Organism: Anabrus simplex; assembly: GCF_040414725.1. NCBI lineage: Eukaryota > Metazoa > Arthropoda > Insecta > Orthoptera > Tettigoniidae > Anabrus > Anabrus simplex. The sequence continues at coordinate 241,175,402 of NC_090267.1, read as the reverse complement.
ACTATTTAAAATCTTGCCATAAGATTGAACTAATTGGAAAATTAAATGTTTTGTAGGGATTGAAACACAACATACATAATTACTTGTTTCTATTTTTTGTTTTTATATTTTGAAACTTCACTGTCACTGACTGGTTAATTTTTATACATTTGGAGCGGTAGTGTCGTCTATCAAAGATGAGTGGCAGCCGAAAAGAGAGAGGGAGGGAAACCACATTTCAATTAAGAACAGGCAGAGTAGGCCTCATGCAATTGATCAGTTTTATGGACTTAGGACATTGTTAGCCATCGCATTCATTATTTCCGACTCGGTGATATTAGGGAATCGGAAATCAAGGGAGTATTTGTTACACCTCCCTATTCGATTATATTTGTTAACGTTTCCCTTGTCATTTCCATGGTTATCTTAATTATCTTTCAAATCGGTATTGGCTATTGATCGTGTGCTTTTCTGTCTTATAAAACCTCGGCAATTACAACAATCATCGCTATTTAACACATTACGAAGGCGATTGAACACTAACCCATCTAAGGTTCTGGGCTAGAATTGGGAAGATAGCACCCGTAGCCTTAATTAAGGTACCGCTCCAGAATTTGCCTGGTGTGAAAATGTAAAAGCACGAAAAATCTTACCCAGGGTTGCCAGCGGTGCGAAACGAACCCATCGTCTCCCGAACGCAAGCTCACGTCTACGCAATCCTAACAGCGCGGTCAGCTTCCTCCCTATGCCTAAATTCAATGCCTAAATGTGTGAGAAATAAACGATCGAAAATTGTAGTTGATATAATTTTTGTTATGTACATACTTTAAATAGGGGCTGCCTGGCCGAGGCGGTAAAGGCGTGCTCGGTTCGCCCGGAAGGACGTGGGTTCGAATCCCCGTCAGGAAGTCGTAAAATTCAAGAAACGAGATTTCCACTTCCGGAGGTGCATATGGCCCTGATGTTCACTCAGCCTACACTAAAACTGAGTACCAGGTTAATTCCGGGGGGCAAATGCGGCCGGGCGTAGAGCTAACCACTCTACCCCATCAAGTGCCGAGGTTAACCATGGTGGAAGCCTTTACTTTCCACTCCTTCAAGGGCCTTCATGGCCTGGACGGAGGTGACTTTGCTTTATTTTGCTTTTACATATTTTAAATTGAACTTTATTTTCTTTTAAGAATTTTCCTTACGTCGTACCGACACAGATAGGTCTTATAGCGATGATGGGATTGGAAAGTGCTAGGAGTGGGAAGGAAGCGTCCGTGGCATGAATTAAGGTATAGGCCCAGCATTTGCCTGGTGTGAAAATGAGAAACGACGGAAAACCATCTTCAGGGCTGCCGACAGTGGTGTCATGCTATAGGTCGACATGCGAGCGCAGCACTCACGTCCTATTTAAGGGTTGTTATAATTCTAGTAAGTTTCAGTTTAACTGGTTTTGGATAATGTAGGGAGGTGCGAATTTCATTTTAACTTGATAAAATGTCCTATAATCCAATGATTTGATCTAACGTACATGGAAACACAACAATTACCATCAATTTAAAAATGCATTTGCTTATATGAAGGAATTGTCACTTTAATGCAAATTTCCGATGAAATGGCATTTAGTGCCGGGAGTGACTGAGAACATGTTCGGATCGCAGGCGCAGGTCTTTTCATTTGATTTTACTCCCGTAGGCGACCTGCGCGTCGTGATGTGTATGAAGACGACACATACACCCAGATCGAATGCCAGCGAAATTAACCAATTATGGTTAAAATTCCCAATCCTGCCGGGAATCGAACCCGAGACCCCTGTGACCAAAGGCCAGGATACTAACCATTTACCCATGGAGCCGGACAGTATTTCCGATGATGTCTCTAAAATGGGCACACAAAGAAGAAGCTGAACTAGAGCTCAGAACCACCATGGAGTCTCACTCTTCGTATTTCTTCCTGCCATGGATGACAAAGCATTACAGTGTAATCACGACAGATTGGCACCTCATGTTTTTCATACATTGAAGTAGATTTTTTTTTCCCTTTAGGACAGAATGCATATTTCACACTGTTTCTGGTTTGAAATGGCTGAGGAGTTGTTCGTTCTTTACAATTCAGAGGTACTTCCGTATGCTGATCCGTAAATCAGCATGAATGCCATGCAGCTACGCCCTTGCAATCATATGGAGCTTCATAAATTCTACTGCCAAACTTTTTGACAGTAAGGTAATCTAGGCAGCTCATACCCATGGTGTTCCTCAAATGGTGGTACTAATCACAGATAACGCAGGCCCAGCGTGTTTTTCACACAGTGGTACTAATCACAGGCAATGTAAACCCATTGTGTTCCACATATGTTGGTACAAATTATGAGCATCGCAGACCCATGGTGTTCGTCAAATAGTGGTACTAATCACAGGTAACGTAGGCTCACGGTGTTCCTCATATAGTGGTATGTACTTATCTCAGGCAACGCAGATCCATGTTTTTTTTTTTTTTTCTATTTGCTTTACGTCGCACCGACACAGATAGGTCTTATGGCGACGATGGGACAGGAAAGGGTTAGGAGTGGGAAGGAAGCGGCCATAGCCTTAATTAAGGTACAGCCCCAGCATTTGCCTGGTGTGAAGACCCATGGTGTTCCTCACACAGCGGTTCTAATCACAGGTAACGTAGAGTCACGGTGTTCCTCATATAGTGGTACTAATCACAGGCAATGTAAAGCAATGGTGTTCCACATAGTGTGGTATTAATCACAGGCAACGCAGACCCATGGTGTTCCTCACATAGAGGTAATAATCACATGTAACGTTGGCCCAGGGTATTTATCACACACTGCTACTAATCACGGGCAATGTAAACCCATGGTGTTCCATATATAGTGGTACTGTAAATCCATAGTGATCCACCCACGATGATACTAATCACAGACTCATGGCGTTCCTGACATAGTGGTACTGATCGCAAGTAAAGTCCACCCATGGTGTTCCATATATAGTGGTACTGTAAATCCATAGTGATCCACCCACGATGATACTAATCACAGACTCATGGCGTTCCTGACATAGTGGTACTGATCGCAAGTAAAGTCCACCCATTGTGTTCCTCGCGTGATTATACTAATCACAGGTAATATCATGTTTTTACATCCATCATCTTTGGTCTCCCCTTTTAGTCTTCTCTTACGACAGGTAAGGGATACTGTAGGTGTTTTCATCTAAAGCCCCCACTCACAGAGGTGAAAGTACTTCAACGGTCAATTTTCGTACTATTATATGGAATGGAAGCTTGGACACTAAAAACAAGGTATGGTCAACCGATTGGAGGCATTTTGAGATGTGGACTTACCGAAGGATTCTGCGAGTAAGTTGAATGGTCAGAGTCGGGAACCTTCAGGTAATGCATAGGACTAGTAAATTTAAAGAGATAATTGTTGTTGTTTGAGTTGTCATACATAGGCTGGTTAGATGCAGCCCTCCATGCCGCCCTATCCTGTGCTAACCCTTTCATTTCTGCGCAACTTCTGCATCCTGCAACTGCTTTAATCTGCTTGACATATTCATAGCTTGGTCTACCCCTACCGTTCTTACTGCCTACACTTTCCTCGGGAACGTGTCCTGGTGTCTTAAGATGTGTCCTATCATTCTCTTCCGTCTTCTCGTCAAATTCACAATATTTTAAAGAGATAGTTAGCACCTTTAAAGTACGTAAGCTACGGTACTTGGCCCATATAATGAGAGCTGAGGGATATCGTCTTCTGCACGTAATCACACAAGGGAGGACTGATGAAAAAAGGAGTCGCGATAGAAGACGAACTTCTTGGTTGGTTTAATTTTAGTTGCAGTGAAATATTCAGCGGTGCTAGATCTAAAAACCGGATTGTTGTAATGATTGCCAACATTCCTAGAAGAAACGGCACATGAAGAAGAAAAAACCGAGTGAGTTTGTCTTGTGGTTAAGGGCAACTGTGAGCTTGCATTAGGGAGATAGTGGGTTCGAACTCCACTGTCGGGAGCCCTGAAGATTGATTTTGGTGGTTTCCAGATTTCACACGAGGCGAATGCTGGGGCTGTTCCTTAATTAATTCGACGGCCGCTTCCTTCCCACTGCTAGCCCTTGCCTACCGCATCGCCACGGCGCGACGTAAAGCAACATGTAAAAAAGAAGAACAACCTGCAGCTGGTAGTATTCTATCATCTCTTCCGCCACAGGCTCTCCACAGTTTACGAATATCCTGGAATTTCGAGAATGCATAAAATTAAACAAATCTTGGCAGCCAATTTTTGTGCGGATGTGTGTACATCTGCATAGCTCAGACATAACTGTAAACTTACGTTGGTGTGAGTTAATGGCATATCAAAGTAATTTGAATATCCTGCTCACGATCAACGGAATGTTACGACTGTGCAGTAAACTCAGACGTCCGGCAGATTGTTTGAGAGCTGTCGTTAATGTAATCATGGTGACGTGTAACGATATTTGCAATTCGTGCCTCGCATAGACATACATATTAATACCTACCGTGCAGAAACACAAGAACATATGCAAATGTCTACCAACTAGTAGCTTTGCACCCAGCTCATCCGTGCGTAATAAGTCTTCATTGCTGATCAGTCTTACAGTGCACAGACACTAACTATCGAACTAATCGATAGTTTTCTCTATCATCATAGTCGATTACTTTGCGAAACAAGTAGACTGAATTCAATCGCAACCCCGTCCCTGTCAATGGCCCAAAAGCGAATTATTGTTTGCAATGTGCTGCGAGAGAGCCTCAGTGTAGTCTCTTCACAAGTTATTGTTTAATAATGTTATTTTATTTATGTCTCACTAACTGCTTCGAAGTTCTTTGGAAAAGTCGAGTTGCCGGAATTTTGTCCCGCAGGAGGTATTTTACGTGCCAGCAAATCTACCGCACGTGATGACGTACTTGAGCACCATCAACTAACACCGGACTAAACCAGGATCGAACCTGCTACCATGGGCTCAGAAAGCCAGCGCCGAAACCGTGTGAGACACACAACCTGCCTTTCATTTTTTAACGAGCAACACGAATAGAGATCATTCGCAAGATGTTAGTTGATATTAGGGGCATGTCTCGTTTTCAGCCCCATATACTTTTGATAACCTGTGTGGAATAATAGTACAGTAATTATTAAGAGTCCAGCATTGGGGTTTGTGTCCAGGGACACGAGAGGACATTGCCAGTACGTAGACTGAAAAAGTCTCCCGCATCGGTTTCAGAGTGTTGCGGACAATCTAGCGGACTACTTTGAGAATATATCGTAATGTTTATTGCACTTCCAGAGAATAAACATTAAAGTGTTGCGCAAGGATTTCATGGCTGACATTTTCCTCGCATTATACTCGTATCCTACGCCTGGTGAAGCTACTCGGAATTGTTCATACATTCCACAAAGCCTAACACTCCCCACTCCCATCTGTATATTTCAATTAGCCTGGTAGATTCCGCATTTGTACGAAATATATTAGTTCCCATGAGTTATGCCCCAACCCTTTTAGTAATGACTATTAAGCTGGCTGAGAAGTAAGTACTAACAAGAATCAAGTTACCTCCACCGTTCAACAACAAATTTGTCGAGAACAGGAGGAAACAGAATACGACTACAGATGGTTAATGTTTCGCAGGAGTCTTTAGTAAATAAGTAAGAGACGAAGGAATTTAGCGGAACACTAGAAGACACTTAAGATAATGAAAATTGCAACACCATGAAGGCATTGGTCGTTTGTGTTGATTTTCAAGATATGGAACGATGCCATGTAGGTATGTAAGCGATCAAAGTTTTAGACCCATTGGTTTGTTGCTACAGGTCTCGTCACGTGATTGGTCGCCGAGGAATCAACTCCAGTATACGGACTCTGGTGTAGCGTAGTTGACTTGCTGTCTGTGCAGTGAAGTGTTCCCCGTCAAACATGCCTCGAACACAGAGCAGAACATGCTATCAAAAACTATCGCCGTTTGAGAGGGCTCGGATAATTGCGCTGTATGAGGCTTGATTATCGCTAAGGACTGTCGCTGCACGTGTTGGCCGACAGGCATCTGCGGTACAACGTGTATGGCAGCAGTGGTCAAATGAACGTACCCACACTTATAGACCTGGCACAGGCCCAGCGCGACAGACAACTGTGAGAGAGGATCGCCGCATCATTCGGATGGCCCGGATGAAACCCCATGCAACAGGAGAGCAAATTCGAGCAGCTGTGGCACCCCGCATTACACAACAAACAGTTAGTAATCGCCTGCGTGCAGCTGGCTTACGAGCCCGTGTTCCTGCATAAGGTGTTCCATTGACCCCACAACAGCAACGTATAAGTCTGGGCTGGTGTCGAGAAAGATCGGCGTGGGTCAACGAGTGGCATAGGGTCGTCTTTAGTGATTAATCGCGCTTCTGTCTTGCCCGCAGTGATCGCCGGAATCGTGTTCGCCGACGTACCGGGGAGAGGGGCCGCCCAGATCATATTGTCGAGAGGCACACAGGGCCAACACCAAGCATTATGGTCTGGGGAGCTATTGGCTTTAGTGTGAAATCACAGCTAGTGCTTCTTGAGGGTACTATGACTGCTCGACAGTGCGTTGATAGGGTACTCAATCCAGTGGTTGTCCCTATGATGGCGAACATTGCTAATGGGATGTTTCAGCAGGACAATGCCCGGGTTCAAACTGCACGCATCTCCAGAGAAGCTCTCCACGACATCACAACCTTAGAATGGCACGCCAGATCCTCGGACCTCAGTCCTATTGAGCATGTGTGGGATATGATGGGTCGACAATTGGCCAACCGTCCTCAGCCACCCACAACTCTGGAACAACTGGCCCGTGCAGTGCAGCAAGCATGGGCCACAATTCCTCAGGAAACGATCCAGGGCCTTATTGACTCCATGCCTCGACGAATTCATCAATGCATTGCTGCTCGTGGTGAGAACATCCTGTATTGATTGTTGCCCAAACTTGCGGTCAGAGGAACCTGAAAGTGTAATCATCGCAGTACAACCGAACACACGTCCTGCATGTTCAATTACAGCAATGTAGCACCACTCCTTCTGGGTGTTGCAATTTCTATTTCCTTCAGTGTATTTCACTGTTGTTCTCATTTAGACCAGCTAATTTGAAGGCCCAACACAAATGGAGATGAGCACTGAAGTAGCTGCCAGTAGCAGAAAGAGTTTCTCAGCTTATATTGCAGGCGCCCGGATGTAGCGATGTCATGCGCATGCACAGTAGTACTAATGACCAGGCGAGTTGGCCGTGCGGTTAGAGGCACGCGGCTGTGAGTTTGCACCCGGGAGATAGTGGGTTCGAATCCCACTGTCGGCAACCCTGAAGATGGTTTTCCGTGGTTTTCCATTTTCACACCAGGCAAATGCTGGGGTTGTACCTTAATTAAGACCACGGCCGCTTCCTATCGCATCGTCGCCATAAGACCTGTCTGTGTCGGCGCGACGTAAAACCACTAGCAGAAAAGTAGTATTAATGTTGATGGCTGCATACGTATTATCTGTGTCTATGAATGCTGCTTATTAAAGTAATTACGTTTTCGAAAAGGAGAGATAAGCTATGGCGTGGTCATCATATACTACTAGTTTAACATTTTAAATCCAGCATCATCATATACAAATTCACACACAACTTACGTATTTCCACAGCTTAACATTACTGCTGAAAATACTTAAGCTGTGTTTGAATTTTTATATGATGATGCAATATTTAGAATGTTAAACTAGTACTTTTTAACATTTTCTTTCCACGGAATTTCTTGTTGTACTTTTGTTGTTGTGTTGTTGGGTAAGTATGTTTTAACGTTTTTATCACACAACTGTGTGACCATTGCCACCGGGATATTTCCCAGCTGCGATGTGTTTCTTAATAATAATTGTAATAAAATGTTCTGTATACTGTTGTTGTTGTTGTTTGGGTTATCAGGCCATGCAGCTCACCATGTCACCCTATTTCGTGCCAACCTTTTCATTTCTACGTAACTGCCACATTCCACATCTACCCTAATATGCTTGCCATACTCATAACTTGGGCTACTCCTGTTCCTTTCACTGTCTACGCCAACAATACCCTCAAGAACTAACTGAAAAGTCCAGGGTGTCTTAAGATATGTCCTAAGCCGTATCTTCTTCTGGTCGAATTTCGATGTTTTAGCTGTAGTATTCAATATAAAATAGGAAGAGTCAGCACTGAAAATTTCTATTTCACAATTTATAACGGCTCCTTTTAAGGCAAAGACATAATTTTTGTTACATTCTTAAGAATGGCGCTAAGAATTCATGCATAATACAGATTACTTGAATAATAATATTAATACAAAGTTAATAAGAGAGTAAGTGATTCTTTTCGTTTTGAAAATACCGAGCAGAAAGGCAAGACTCTAAGGAAGGACGGCCATGAAAACAACATGTAAAAGATGCACTAAACCCACAGTTTTGAAGGTACGGCAATGATTTTGTACAATTCTTTAAATGAAATTATCATATTCTCAATTAAGTCCCTGGATTATATACATCTATTAATTTCTTTTATTGGCCGGCCCCGTGGTGTAGGGGTAACGTGCCTGCCTCTTACCCGGAAACCCCGGGTTCGATTCCGGCCAGGACAGGGATTCTTACCTGGACCTGAGGGCTGGTTCGAGGTCCACTCAGCCTACGTGATTAGAATTGAGGAGTTATCTGACGGTGAGATAGCGGCCCCGATCCAGAAAGCCGAGAATAACGGCCGAGAGGATTCGTCGGGCTGATCACACGACACCTCGTTATCTGCAGGCCTTCGGGGTGAGCAGCGGTCGCTTTGTAGGCCAAAGCCCTTCAAGGGCTGTACTGCCATGGGAATTTTATTGTTGTTTGTTTAATAACTTTTTACCTTAATTTTTTCAAAAATGTTCTAATTTTTTTCTAAATATATGCAAGGGATTTCTACAAAATATTCTCTGTTTAATCTCTTTGTATATCGTAAGCTTCTCTCATGAGGTTTTTGAATATATCGAATAGGAGAATTTTAATAGTTTTTTTAAATTTTGTAATTTTGTAATTTTGTAAGTATGCAAAATTCCAAGCACTTTGCCCCATATCTCAACTTACTCTCGGAATTTCAAAATTTACTCTTGAGACAACATTTATGCGGTTCATAGAAGAAATGTACAAAATTTCATAACTCTCCCCTTCATAGAATCTGAGGAAAGTACATTAATATTTAAAAACATAATTTTCCGAAAATGCAATGGAAGGTTGAACCTACTGTTGTTTATTATATCACCTCTTCATAAGGCCCAAGATTTGTACTCAGGCTTTTCATTTCCTTCAAGTCTTCTCCTCCGGTTTCTTGTTTTCTGTCTTCTTTCCTTTTACAGGTCTTCAACTGACTTTTCACCTGCAGAGAGGCGCTGTACATCTATTTTTCTCAGGATGCCTTGAGTGAGAATTCTTACCTTAATACCTTCCTCCTCCCTACGTTTCCACCATTAAAGACAAGAACTGCATCATAAGTTGCGATTCTGACAACTGTAGCAGATGAAAATGTGGTTTTAGGGCATCGTTTCCATATGAGTGAATTTAGAGACTCATTTGGATTCTGGGTTTTGCCAGGAACACACATTTTGAGAAGTTCAGGATCCGCCAGAAACCTGTAAGTGGTCTTGACAACATCTAGGATACATTTTGGAAGCCTCTCCTTATGAATGTAGGGGTTATTATTCCTCTGATACTGTAAATATTTACACCTGCTAATGTGGCATAGATTACGAATGGGTTGTTCATCTGTTGACACCACGAGAAAATATGTAGCCCATACTGTTCTTACTTCGGACCTAACCTCATTGCTGGTTTATTTCTCACGTCTTGCGTTCACTAACTTCTGCAAACGCAGTTTATCCAGTCTTCTGTACACTCTTTGTGACCGTGGCATTGTTGAATTTATGAAAGAATCGAACACTTGCGTAAATCTACGTCAGTAGCGCAAGGCAAAACTAGAATTTATTGCTTCTCCATAAACAAAGCAGGTGATTTGGTATTGTCTCTAAGATACGGAACACAGTCACAGATGATCCATTTTATTTTGTTGCTATTTGCTTTACGTCACACCGACACAGATATGTCTTATAGCGACGATGGGATAGGAAAGGCCTAGGAATGGGAAGGAAGCGGCCGTGGCGTTAATTAAGGTACAGTCCCAGCATTTTCCTGGTGTGAAAATGGGAAACCACGGAAAACCATCTTCAGGGCTGCCAACAGTGGGGTTCGAACCCACTATCTCCCTATTAATGGATACTGGCCGCACCTAAGTGACTGCAGCTATCGAGCTCGGTAGATAATCTATAAAACCAAAGAGTACGTATCACAGCCTTCCAGATGTATCCCTTGCAAGTTTGCTTGAAAGTAATCCACGGGATCGTTCTTCACCGAGATAGTATTGAAGTGTTGCTTCAAAAGTGGGCGTGAAAGCATTTCTTGAAACTTTGAGAACTTATTGCCAATGAGGTCTACTAATAAATGAAAAGTAAATTGAAAATAGAAATGTTCGACCCATTTCATGCGTTTACATGAAGCGTTGTTTTGAGGAACAACTATAGTCTCAACAATTAATTTTGGCGGTTATATTTGATTGTGCTGCTGCTACGCCTTTCTGCCGTAAGGATTTTGTTTTCATTACTTAAGATTTTCTAGATTAAAAAGAAAAGGTTAGTCAAGGAAACTGAAACCACCATTGAGACCAAAAGCAGTTAGAATTAATCAGGTACTATATATTTGTGAATGTACGCCACATATCGTGGGAGAGGAACCACATAAGAAACATTACAATGTTCCCTCCGGAATTTAATTTTCAGCATTGTAATAAAGAGGCTTTAACACTACGTAGAGTCGGTCAAACCTCGAGATGCACTGCGACTAGATACGTTCCCACAACATCCCACCAAAAAGGAGTACTTGCTCAATCTTTGACCTGAAACTGATGTCCAGGCTGCCACAGATGTTGAAGACGATGATGACTACAGCAATGGGAGAGATTTAATTCTCGGACAGTGAAACTTAAAAGGATATGTGATGTTTCTTGTGATGGAATAAGCGTTATATTTAAACAAAACGTTCATACATATCAACCTATGCCAATTGATGATCATTCAATTTGTGTAATGTGAATTGTTGTATGTTCAATTTAATACATTGCTCAGGTTCACAAATATCTACTGTATTGTGTTAATTTTTATGTTTTACATTTCTGTGAGTTATTTACAGGGCCTGCCTTAGCTTTAAGGTTCATTTTCTCTAATTCAAATAAACTCCAGAGAGTAATACAAACCACTACCAACATTGACACCGTTCAAGGAATACAGAGTGGAAATTTCAAGATTTAGAATAGCGTTTTGTGGAATACAGAAAGTGTTTTCAATCTCGTGGGTATCTGTCGTTTAGACCATGGTTGTATTTGCACAAGAAGCCTCTGGTACATTCACAGATATCAAAGCATCATTCTCATAAAAACTACAATTACCATCACGTTAAAACTATTAGCCAAATGTTTTATGATGCTTTTTAGACAATTCAAATTAAAAGCATTAGCAATTTTGTAAATTTATTCCCGTTTACCAAATATATTTCTCAAAAAACAAAAAAGAATGAAAGGAAACGCATCCCTTTACTAGCAGTTCAACGTCGCAACAACATAATTGTAAGATTTCGACGATGATATATAAAAGAAAGTGAAGCTAGTGACCTCGGCTTATTGAAAGTTGAGTGTCTGCATTAGCGTGATGTTAAAACGAAAAACACCTTCACGGCCGCCAATGGTGAAGTTAAAAGTTACCACCTTCACATTGCCATCTTACAGCTAAATTATCCGTATCTCTCAGAAGGAGTTTTTACCTCTTCAATATACAAAGTCCGAGTAATAGGGAAGCTATTCATGAACCATCATAACAGATTTGTTAAAGTGTATTACGTCAGTAAGAGAAAGTCACTTCATTGATCAGATCACTGCCTTACAACTCTGCTTTACTGGAATTGATTGCACAGACGCTATTTTTGACTGACATACTCTTCTTTCCCAATCGTGTGCATCGAAACGAATGTATAAGGTAAAAATGAAGAAAAAATGTCGGTATTGAGTGAACTTCACTGCAGCCAATAGTCTATAAACAAAACCTCTCAACAAGCTGCGTAAGACGAAGACACAACAAGGAGTGTTACTAAGTTGTGATACCGTGCAACGAAGAGTTTTAAGACCTCGAAATAAAATAAAATAAAATAAAACAATAAAACGGCTGTCGATAAAGCACTTGAAAGCGGAATATCTGTTGCCGTGGAAACTCTTCTTGGCTTAGCTGTCGAGATTCATCATATTCACTTGTCAACAGATAAAAAGCATGTGGTTGCTTATATTTTAAGTACGAAGTGATGAATTTATCGATCGAATTCGTTCAATTGTACTTTAACTGCCGCTTTCATCGGAAACACGTCTCATTATTTCCTCTTAACAGACATTAATATAACTCCCAGTGCGACGGCTTGTACTTATAATAAGAGCAATGTGAACCTGTTACTATTTATAGATGGATGCAGTACTTTCTGCCCCTGTCTCTTGGCACGGTCCAGAGCAAAATGTAGCTTCCGCCTAAATCTCAATCTTTTATTTTAACCATTGGGTTTACGTCGCATCGACACAGATAGGCCTTATGGCGACGAAGGGATAAGAAAGGCCTGGCAGTGGAAAGGAAATGACCGTGGCCTTAAGGTACAGCCCCATCATTTGCCTGGTGTTAAAATGTGAAACCACGGAAAACTATCTTCAGGGGTGCCGGTGGTGGGGTACGAACCCACTATCTCCCGATGCAAGCTCACAGCCACGCGCCCCTAAGCGCATTTCCAACTCGCCCGGTTATCTCAATCTCATTCATGGCTGTGGCAGTACGGAAGCTGCTAATGCACGGTGCTGATTAATGGCATTCAGAGTACGGCTAGTGAGTTTGGGTGGAATGAAAGGTGCTACTGAGAGAGTCAGTCGTGCTGCAATAACACTTTCAGGATCAGTGAAGAAAGTAACGGTAAACTAATTCATTCCTGATCATGCTTTGCACACCTCATTATGAGACTATCAACGGATTAATTTTTTTCCTTCCAACGACATAAACTTTGGTGGTGTAATTTTGGGATCTATCCAGCCTCGGAGCAGATAACGTAGCAGACATATGCATAACGTATTGTAGGGATCTACCTTACCTAGTCAGTAGCTTATACATAGTAGCTCTACCGTGTTTTGCAACGTGTAGCCTCCTCTTGTATATTTGAATTGAACAATTAAACACAATCGCTAGTTAAACACTCTCGGGGATACACACGTTCTATCCAAACACTAAAAGCGTCTTAACTTTTTCTTTCCATATACCTGTTGTCGAGGTGCGTAGGTCAACGTTAACAACTTAAAGCAGTACTTCACTAGTGTACAAAAGTTAAGCATAAGTTACAAGTAAGCAGGGCAACAGGAAATAGACAGCAAATCGCACGACATATGCACCTACCAACATTACATGTTCACTCTATATAGGAAAGTAGTGTTCCCTGCTTTGACTAGCGGCGTAACCGCAAGGTAAACACAGGCAGTGCTTGCGCCCCATATTCTCTCAGTCGTGTTTGCCCTGTTAGTGTGTGGAGTGTAGCCTCGTGGTGAACATGGCAACATAATGGCACAACGACGCCATTTGGACTTCGTTTTGCAGGGTAGAATACTCGGGTGCCTGGAAGCAGGCCAGACACAGACCGAAGTCGCCGTATCCTTGAATCTGCCACAAAGTTTCTTTTACAGGCTCTGGAGACGATTTCGAGACACAGGAAATGTTAGTCGTAGGAGAATACCAGGTCGACCAAGGGTAACCACCCCACTGCACGCTTAACCGCCCGACGAAATCGGAGTGCACCTGCAAGACATTTGTCGACGGAGCTTGCAGCCGTCACAGGAGTTGACGTTTCCCGTGAAACTGTGTATTGGAGGCACAGAACAGCAGGGCTGTTTGCCCGACGGCCAGCGGTGTGCCCCCCGCTCACTCCAGCACAAGGGTCGGCCCGTTTACTGTGGAACCGTCAACATCGAAACTGGACCATAAATGAAGGGAGGCATGTGCTCTTCACAGATGAATCCCGCTTCAGTTTACAGAACGATTCCCGTCACAAATTAATCTGGAGAGAACCTGGTAGCCGATACAACCACAGGAACATCGTGGAACGGGACCAGTATGGTGGTGGTGGCGTCATGGTGTGGAGTGGCATCATGTTGAATGGCCGTACGGACAGGCACGTCTTCATGGGTGGCCGGAGTAACACTGTCAACGTTCGGAGATAGAGGGATGAGGTACTGAGACCACATGTTCGACTCTTCAGAAGAGCGGTTGGTTCAGACTTCCTCTTAATGGATGATAATACCCGACCGCACCGCGCTGCTCCAGTGGATGAATTTCTGGCTGGGGTAGACATTCATCGCATGGACTGGCCAGTGAGGTCTGCGGATCTGAATCCTATAGAACATGCCTGGGATACATTGGGGAGAAGAATTACATCCCGTCAGCCTCCAGCAAGGACCCTCCAAAATCTCTGCTTTTCCTTGTCGGAGGAATGGGAACTACTGCCACAAGAGCTCTTGGAAGCATGTAAGGCCGTTAGGGGCAACCATACACCCTATTAGCAGCATATTTTGTTGTGGAAGACATTGCCTAGTTTTGTTAGTTGTTAACAAAGGTGTACCTTAGCTATCGGAACCTTTCTGACACTGGTTTTTTGGACAAGTTGTGTGTGATTCAGGTTCCGTTTGTTCAGCAATCCGTCTGACATTGCTATCAGGCGGTATAGCCTCATTTAATGATTGTGATTAACGTTTGGACACCAGTGTACGCTAAAATAAAAATATAATTGGAAACAAACTGGGAAACTATTGTTGTAGTGAATACCTCTATTCTCATGCAGTAATATGAAAACAGAGTATAATTACCTTGCGTTTGGCTATCATATAGGTTACGAAGGTCGATCAAATATGAAGATGACGAGAGTTTGGAAGACTTCGTGCGCAACTGGCTGGTGACACGAGTCTGTTCGTTTTACGATGACGGCATCAACAAACTGCCCATACGCTGGGACAAATGCATTTCCAAAGCAGGAAACGATGTGAAAAATTAAATTGGTATTGCCTTGTGCTTTTAAATAAATGAATCTAAATAAAAATCCCGTTTTTATTTGATCCCCCGTCGTAATTTCACAGACATGTCCTATATTCCAACCAAAATAGAAACAATTGCGGTGTCGTTGGATCACAAATCGCACTGCCTGAAACTTTCAGCTATTGAGAAAAGAAACAGATTACAATGAGTCCATTTTGTCTACGTGTTGAACACTGAGTGCCACAAAGCTGAAACAACAGAATGGTAAACCGATAAATTGGTGATGGAATATAATATCGCCGGTATCTAAAGACAGCCCACAACACCGTTTGAGGGCATTGAACATGAAAAGTGTAAGTGTAGTCTGAAGGTATAATTAAGACCCCGAATTTAAGGATTAAGAAACAGAAACACATTCAGATAAGAAATAATGCTGATATTCTACTTTCATTTCTGTGAAGAAGAACGGTTTTCTAGCATATGCTATTCTAAATTACAGTGAGCTCTGACAATGTGGTAAACGTGAAAGGTATACCTGACAAATCTCGCATTCTCTCATCAAAGAAATTCAAATTACATACTACCACCCACATTTATTTAGTTGTTGAATAACGAACCGTGCGTATTTCTCTTGGCCTTTAGGAAGAGTGGAAGAAGGCGCTTTCCAAGAACAAATGTTACTCCAGGAGAGGGAAGCATTTGAATGAATTTCACATCAGAGCAGAGATAAAGGAATGTTTTAGCAAAGAAGAGACCCTGAGTGGAACTCTAATGACCACATCAACAATAGAAGTAGAGATTTAATCCCGGTCCCTGGAGCAGTATCACGTGTTCATAATTCAGATATGCAAATCACATCTGAAGTAGAGGGATGGAAAATAGAACTGTTGGAGGTGAAGCAAACATCCATTCTCTTGGAAAGAGTACAGAGTGGTAAGTTACGTAATTTGTATCACATCCAACAGGGTTTGAAGAGTAATTTGAATAGCCTATATAAATAGTTTTGGGGAATCCATACCCACGAGTTCTCCTTTTGCGTGAAAGTGAAAAGTAAATTACAATGATTTATTATATTTTTCTCTCTTCTAGCGGTTTAAGTTCGAACTAATGCATGTAGGTTCGGAGAGACGATTGTACGAGCCTAACGAGGAAGCTATCCCACTTCTAGGTCGACAAATCCTAATGTTGTTGATAACATTGAAAGCACTATAGACTACAATATGAAGATCGCATGCACAATATCCCTCTTGGGCCCAAAACAAATCCCATGGCACTACAGCCATGATGAGCCTCGGGTTGCCAATCGACCGTGCTCATTCCGAAGACCCACAGATTACGAGTTGACGCGTGGTCAGCGTTACAAATTCTTTCGGCAGTTATCCATGGATTTCTTGAATAGGGCCGCTATCTTACCGTAAGGTACCACCTTCTGAACTATTTTCAAGCAGTGTGAGTGAACTTCGAACCAGCCCTGACATGCTGGTAAAAGATCCCCGATTTGGCCGGGAATGGAACGGGAAACTTTGGGCCGGCCATATCGTATCACCAGCAACAAAAACATATGATCGTTTTGAAAAGGGGTAGTTTGGAAACAATGTTCGTACGTTGAAAACAAGTCGATCTTCTAATTTTCCTAATTTAACACTGCTCTGCTGGAGGATGAAATGTGTACAGTTCCATTTAAAAGAATACATTTGGTATCCATATATCCGATGTTAATAATCCAATTAATAATCTATTTAAAAATCTCCCCGCAGTGTTCATATGGCTTGACAACATATGATGCTGTTAATGGTGATTCGTCCGTTGGATGGGAATGTTACTCCTTGAGCAGACTAATTTATGGTATTCGACAGAAGTAGGCTATGTGCCGACCCCAGATTTTACCATCACCCCTATATCGTCTTCATCATCATCATCATCTCACTTCCAGACGTGCAGGTCATCCACCCGTATCAACTAAATAAATAAATAAATAAATAAATAAATAAATAAATAAATAAATAAATAAATAAATAAATAAATAAATAAATAAATAAATAAATAAATAAATTGTTTTTATGTCTCAATAAGTACTTTGACGGTTTTCAGAAACGCCGAGGTGACAGAATTTTCCCCCCATGATGTCCTTTACGTCCGGTACATTTACCGACACGAGGCTGACGTATTTGAGCACCTTCAAATACCATCTAATGTTAGTCTCATGTCGGTAGATTTACGGGCATGCTAAGTAACATCTAAGGACAATATTCCGGCCTGGCGAGGTCCGAGAACCACAAAAGTAGTAAGAGAAATATAAAATCAATAACATTATTATTACACCACATACGACAATCTACCATGCTGCAGTCAACAGCTACACTAACGTTTAGCCGCATACACACGGTGATTTAGTACCTCAAGATGGCGGCACTAGCGCATCTCCCGATGACGTCATGCTGAGGTCGAACTGTTCTTGGTGGGTGCATTGCTCTGTCTTCTTTATAATGCGATATTGAACACTTTGACAGTCGGAGCTGGCAAAAAAAAAAAAAAAAAAAAAAAAAAAAAAAAAAAAAAAAATCGATTTTCTACTTTTCATTCTTTTCCATTTTTGCTAGTTGTTTAACGTCGAACAAAACCACGTCTAAAGTTTTCAACGACGGATGTGGAAAAGGCTAGGATTGTGAAGGTAGCGGCCGTGGTGCAGTCCCAGTATTTGCCTGGTGTGAAAATGTGAAACCACGTAAACCATCTGCAGGTTTTTGGACGGTGGAATTCTACCCCACTATCTCAACGGCCAGCTCGGTCGGTTTTAATTATTTTGCAACATATAACGACCAAAGTATGGTTTCGGAACTACATCAAAGCTGAACAATTCGATGTAATGTAGCTTAATATTTCTGTTCTCTTAGACAATGTATGACCTGTCCGGCTCCATAGCTAAATGGTTAGCGTGCTGGCCTTTGGTTACAGGGGTCCCGGGTTCGATTCCCGGCAGGGTCGGTAATTTTAACCATAATTGGTTAATTTCACTGGCTCGGGGGCTGGGTGTATGTGTCGTCTTCATCATCATTTCATCCTCATCACGATGCGCAGGTCGCCTACGGGAGTCAAATCAAAAGACCTTCATCTGGCGAGCCGAACTTGTCCTCGGACACTCCCGGCACTAAAAGCCATATGCCATTTCATTTATGACCTACTTCACCACAAATCATAGACACGGGCGGGTATTCGTGGAGATCGCGATAATTACGACATGTCAGATACAGACATAATTTTCAAATAATAACGAAATAATGTGTTCTGCTTAATAACTTTTAAGTAAAACAAACGCAACATATCGCGAAATGAGGACCGTAAGCAAAACATGAACACAATCTCAAATGCCGCTTTGCAGCAAATTTCACATTTTATTTTCTTAAGGCAGGATAAAGTGTCGTTCTTCAATTGGATGCTTTAAAATACATCGAGAAACATTCCTGAGCAAAAGACCTGCACCATATCCATTTATTGTGAAAGCAACGGGTGCAGGTATACGCTGGAGAATAGAGTAGGAAAACATTTCATCCTCGGGTATTTTCTAGAGCCGGAGTTTTAAGGCCAGCTTTCACCAAACGAGGGCGGTAGAAGATTATTGTGAGGATAGGCCGCAAAATATTTCCAGTTTCTGCTAAAATACGAGCAGATAAACATTGCAAGGAAAGTTTTCATGCATGGAACCGAAACTTTTTGTGTGAGTTTTGTAATTATTCGGATTGATTATAAACGAGTTGACACGTTTTATCGTACCACAATTTAACCAGAATCCATTGAGCCTTAAATGCTAATTATGGATTTATGGTGGTGGTGAGTAATTTTGGGGTAATTGAGTTAGTACTCCAGTTCAAAAATAATTTTCCACAATTTCCATAAATCTCCATCAAGAGTATGAAAGAATCGCCAGCAATGTCCGCTGACATCAATATTAAAATATAAAATCAGTCTGCATAAGTACATGTCCCGGGTTGTAGCCTTCTTCGTGTGCTTCAAAAGACACGCGATTATGATATACAATACCAAAGAGTATATCATGACACTGCAGGTACACGGAAAGAAGTCTCAGCAATGTTATGCAGAACCTTATTTCTTTTTCGGGAGGAAAGCAACGGTGAACTACATCACTCCTCTTCTTATCTTGTACGCTTCGCTATGGTGCCGCCATTTGTTTTTGCGGGTTCTTTATCACCATGTTGCTATTTCAGAATCCAACTAGCCCTAATATACCGGCAAACTTCCTTTTGCCAGTAACAGCGATGTTGCAATTTACAGCGTAGAGCAACGGCCGTTTTCTTGAAAAGCATTATCATTAATAACAGCTTTGTTCAATCGCATTGCCAATATCAATTAGTGGTTTCATTCTAGCGATAAAGATACCTTCCGCCGTGTATACTATATATGCAAACCATCACACCCTAGGATAAGAGATGGCAATATCCATAAATGATTCGTAGCATTGAACTGCGAACTATGAGTGCGATGTGGCTTTATGAATTTGACTTCGTGCATTAGACCAGCTTATGTTTGACAGAAAAAGAGCTAGGTCCATCAAAACAATCGTTTCACCTCTTAACATATCACGTCAAGAAGCCATTTAGATTATATACCTACCTGTAGAGCACTGAAAACTCCGAGAACTCGACAGTTTAGTTGTTTAGATCTACACTTTTTATTTTGCGTGTCGTTTATTCACAGCACATTTTACAGCTTCCTGGAGTGTTCTAACGTGCCATTTCTACCAACTTCATAGTGAACATGAGTAAATAAGCACGCCACAGACGCATTTCCCTGTGTGTCTGTATATTTACTGCGGAGCTTTATACTTTTATTTGTCCCCAGTGTTTACGTGTAGCAAACTCCCTACCATTTAAGTCCCATTTATGTACTGCAGCTTACCCAGTGAGAAATTCTACCTACAAAATATCGTATCGTGAGAATACATTTGCGACTGCATGAATTGACACAGGGCCGCTTTAATATTATTTAAAAATTAATGATTGAGAATAGAGTACCACTTTATGATAAGAGCTAAACACAGCAGATCAGAGAACAAAAGATTGGAAACAAACCTATAAATTAATAAAATTCAAATGTAAATAAGCAACGTCAAACCTTGCTCTGTGGTGTAGTGGTTAGCGTGATTAGCTGCCACCCCCAGAGACCCGGGTTCGATTCCCGTCTCTGCCACGAAATTTAAAAAGTGATACGAGCGCTGGAACTGGGTCCACTCAGCCTCGGTAGGTCAACTGAGTGGAGGTGGTTTCGATTCCCACCTCAGCCATCCTCGAAGTGGTTTTCCGTGGTTTCCCACTTCACTTCCAGACGAATGCCGGGATGGTACCTAACTTAATGCCAAGGCTGGTTTCTTCCCTCTTCCTTCCCTGTTCCTTCCAATCTTCCCATCCCCCTCAAGCCCCCTGTTCAGCATAGCAAGTGAGGCCACCTGGGCGAGGTACTGGTCCTCCTTCACAGCTGTATCCCCTTACCCAGTTCCTCGCGCTCCAGGACACTGCCCTTAAGGCGGTGGAGGTGGAATCTTTGGTGAGTCCGAGGGAAAATCGAACCCTGGAGGGCAAACAGTTTAAAGCAGCAAGAAAGAAGAAATAAGCAACTATTGTGATGGTGATTATTGTTTGAAGAGGAAGAACAGTCGTTGAAAACATCGAATGAATGTTACAGCATATTTCTCGAATTTATATTAGATCAGACTTATTATCAAAATATAATTCACCTCCCATGTGGATAGAAAACCTATGGAAATCCACAACGAACATTAGGTTCAAACCATTAGGTTCAATATTGTTTCTAAGTAAAATTTACCGGCGAGAAACGTACACGATGCCATGCATATATCCGTTTTTTGAGCGACTATACAAATAGACAAGCACTTACAGCAAAATATTCATCGAAGTAGAATAAGAAACGAGTCCGAATCTTCGAACAAGAAATTCGTTGGAAAAGGAAAGGGAAGGACCATAAGGGGCCACACCATAGGTCTCACAAATCTAATATCGTTCGGGTCGGATGAGGACCGGATAAGAAATAGCCTGTTAAAATTAGGTGGACTGAGCGAGTTGGCCGTGTGGTTACGGTACATATGAGCTTACATTCGGAAAACAGTGGGTTCGAATCCCACTGTTGTCAGTCCTCAAGATGGTTTTCCATAGTTTACCCTTTTCACATCAGAAAAAACAAGTAGCAAAAAACGAAAACGTAGGTGAAGCAATGTCAATCTCAGCTAGGGGCCTTGTGGTCACCAATCTAGTATCACCACATTGTAGCCCCTGGCGAGTTACCCTTTTTAGTCTAGTAATGCTATTCCTTTTATACCCAATTAACCTATTTTATGGTTTTCGGAGACGCTAGGGTGGCGGTTTATTGACCCGCAGGAATTATTTTTTAAGTGCCAGTAAATCTACCGACACCGGGCGAACGTATTTCAGTACCTTCAAATACCCCTGGACTGAGCCAGAATTGTACCTGACAACTTGGGCTTAGGAAGCCAGTGCCTTAACCGTCTGAGCCACTCAGTCCAGCTCCTTTAAGTCTCCTCCTACTACAAGCGGAAGGAACCGTAAATGTATTCTATGCTCCATCCCCCATGAGATTGATAAAGAACTCCCCTTTTGTACATAAAAGTATAGAGATGATAAAAGTATAGAGATGATGTCGTTGGTCGAGTGGTTAGCGAGCTAATTCCCTGTGCTCTGTCCCAGAATGCGGATGGTTGTGGCGGCAATGGTGGGGTAGATTAGTGATTTAATACTTAATGTTACTGGTTTTACACCTCACTACTTTACAGTGTTTGGAAACGCCGATGCATCGGAATTTAGACCCCAGTGAGTTCATGTCCGAGGTGGTAAATCTACCGCAACGAGGTTTGTGTATTTGAGAACCTTCAAATACCACCGGAATAAACCAGAATCGAACCCGCTTTCTGGTGTTCGGAAGATTAGAGAAACTCAGCCTGGTGAATTGTTGTATAAAGGGGAAGTACAACTAGATGGCATCATCTCGTAACACTTATCACGAGAGAAGAAAGAAGTTGATCCGTTTCCTTGAAGAATAAATATACCGGCAAAAGGAAGAGAAAGGTCACAATGGGTGTGAAAATGAATTATTACTGAGGTGATACTTTTCAAACCATCTTTGGTGTTGAAAGGGAACAGGAGTTGTCCAAGTAAGGAGTGACAAAATGTTAAAGATTAGTGGAGTCCCAATCGCGCCTTACAACAACAATCATAATTATCATCCTAACCATCATTTAATTTCAAATTTCAAATTTCAAATGTTATTTATAAATGTTGCAGTTGGGCATTGTCTGGTGGCAACATTGATAACGTATAGAGTATAAGTTCGTGGCATATGTAACACAATTTACTCTCTTCAGTTGTCCTGTACAATCACCCCCACAATTTTAGAAAAGTGTATTAAGATTTCTTCAAGTTACGACCATTGATTGGGCCTCCAGATCTCCCGATCTTAATCCAATCAAGCTGCCGATGTTGGTGTACGCTCCATGAACCCTGTACCAACTACACGAGACAAATTGTGGGGGTGCATGGTGCGTAGGTTCAGATCCCTCCAGAACGAGTCCAACACCTTGTAGAGTCGATGCCTCGACATATTGCTGCCGTTTTGAGGGCTCGCTTAGGAACAACTCGTTATTAGCATAACATTCAGTGTCTTCCAATGTCGTTTGGCCACTCAGTGTATGATGTATCCATAGTGAGAATTTGGCTGAAAGGCGATGTTGTCAACCTGTCTATTGCTGCCATCGGTAGAGAAACCATATACCTCTTCAGACGCGTTATATCCTTTCGCAAAGGGTGATCTGTCCATATGATGACGCGAGTTCCCTTGTTCACCATCTGGACAGGCTCCCACAACATGGACAAGTGTTTCAATCTCACTGTAGCAGGGTCGACAGGAATTGTTGTTCTGGGATCTGCCTGGTATGTTACGGACAGTTGACACATTCTCAGTCATTTTAACGCCTTCTCCCCATTTATTGCATGACAGTCCGTGGGGGTTCTCGGATCCATTTGTTGACTGGAGACTGAAGTGTACACTTTCAATAAGAGAACATCTTATATTTGTGCTCTTTCTCACTCCAGCTCTGCAAAGCTTTAAATCTCAACTTTGACGCACCTCTCACCTCTCTGTTTGGCCCCCTTTTTGTCGCATTTAATTCAGTCAGCCTAAGAGAAATTTTATCCGAAAATCTCCTCGAAAATTTCAATAAAATATGACATCAATAAATATGCTGTAAATGCACCTTCCATTTAGAGCAGAACATACTCAGGCCCTTGAACTTCAGTTCATCAGTAGGTACATCAGATGGAAGCTTCAGTTCCTCAAGCGCCTCTTATCAGCACCCTAGAAAAACTTCTGCGGAATTTTATTTTGGGGGCACTGTCTGAAAAGGGTTCAGTAGGCTATAAAATACGGAGGTGTTCATGACTACAAAATCTTGATCCACCAATACAACAGACTATTATATCAGCAGGTTCGATAGTGTTCTTTTAAATGCTCAAGATCATGGCAGAGTCAAAGTTGAAATGAAAAGTCGTATGGCTTTTTTTTAGTGTCGGGATATCCCAGGACGGGTTCGGCTCGCCAGGTGTAGGTCTTTCTATTTGACACCCGTAGGTGACCTGCGCGTCGTGATGAAGGATGAAATAATGATGAAGACAACACATACCCCCAGCCCCCGTGCCATTGGAATTAATCAACTAAGGTTAAAATCCCCAACTCGGCCGGGAATCGAACCCGGGACCCTCTGAACTGAAGGCCAAAGTTAATTTCATGTGGTGAATTTACTCCTTGAAAACTAAAGATCGCACCTACGTGCAATTTCTTGTATATATTCATCAGAATAGTGCAATGAAACATTTTATAACTTCTTTGTTGTAATATTGTGCTTCTGTTGTATTCATTATTATTTTACGTAACTTTTGTTACTCTCACGAAGCCGATATACCTGTAGAACGCAACACGAAAAGTTTAAGTAAACAAGAAAAAATATTATATTCCCGCGGTGAAAGATTTGTTCTCTGTGCAGGTTTCCACATAGAGGTCTCTCTTACAAACCCAGACTGAACGCACGGTGGTTGTACTCTGCGCTACGGCAGCTGCCTCGGTAACTACAGTAAACAGAGACGGTTGGTGTTATGTGTAGCCGGCCAGGTGCATGTGACATCAGCGGACTCAAGTCTGACAGACGCTAGTTGCTTTACGTCGCGCCGACTCAGATAGGTCTTATGGCGACGATGGGACAGGATAGGGCTAGGAGTGGGAAGGAATCGGCCGTGGCCTTAATTAAGGTACAGCACCAGCATTTGCCTGGTGTGAAAATGGGAAACCACGGAAAACCATTTTCAGGGCTGCCGATAGTGGGGTTCGAACCTACTATCTCCCGAATACTGGATACTGGCCGCAATTAAGCGACTGCAGCTATCGAGCTCGGTACCTGACAGACGCTGTAACTTACTGCAAATCAGAATGCCGAGCACCCCACTTATCTGCCTTATCACAAATATGTTTACGTTGTAATATAACATTTTCACACGAAAAGCACTAAGGTACTGTTTAAAACTATTATTTTTATCATTTTGTTTTACAAAGTAGATCAGCAATATTTACGAAATCGACTTTCTACCTATTAGGTCGTGTTACGTACATATAGCACGTATCGAAGAGATATTAAGTACAGAACAAAAAATGGCCAATCAGACATCAATGGGATCCGAACCCACGACCTAATGGGCTGAAAGTCGATTTCGATTACAATGCAGTCGTGAAAATTCAATATTCATTGACTTGGCCCACAACGGTCGACGTGCACGCACCCTACAGTGTGATGGCAGTAGCTTAGATCCATTCCCACCGGGCGAGTTGGCAGTGCGGTTAGGGGCGCACAGCTGTGAGCTTCCATCCGGGAGACAGTGGGTTCTAATTCCACTCCTGGTAGCTCTGAAGATGGTTTTCAGTGGTTTCCCATTTTCACAACAGGAAAATACTGGGGCTGTACCTTAATTTATTAGGCCACGGCCGCTTCCCTCCAACTCTTAGGCCTTTCCTATCCCATCGACGCCATAAGACCTGTCTGTTACGGTGCGACGTAAAACAACTACAAAGAAGAAGAAGATGATTCTTTCCAACAGAACAAAGACGACCTAGGCCACCATAGCTCAATTCGTAGAGCAACCGACGCAAAATCGGAACGTTGTGAGTTCAGATCCCCCTGGTGTCCGGTTGACCATTCTCGTTCTGTACTTCTACATATCTTCAACAAATACTACATATACGCAAGACGACCTAATATTTTGAAAGTAAAATAAAATTACTATCAATTTAGGTCTAGCTTTCCGGACTTAATTTTGTTCGTCTTCTTCGATTTTTTCCGTTGAGCTTCAGCAAGCGCATCCGTAGCCCCGCTTCCATTCCCTGATCTCTTGAGTTCTCTGTTCTTATTCAGTTCTTTCATTCTAATAAATGAACGGGTTCTCATAAAACACCTAACAGCGAAGTCTTCGACTTCACTTTACTTAGGTCTGATGATAGCCATCAGTTCCTTCATCATTGTTGGGCAGTACCTTAGACCACTTCCATGGAATCTTTGAAATTCTTTTTCTACTTCGCAAACAATGTCGAACCGCTGGGGAGATGGATTCATTAGACCTCCGCTAGACAAAGCCGAGATCCAGTCAGAGTTCCTAATACTAACGCAGTTTCCAGTTCTTCTCCATAGATGGAGCTAGAGGAAATTCCTTTTTTCGTCACTCGGTATGAAATAAACCCCGCCAACATTTTCAATAAGTCCTTTTCTTAATTATATAAGCAGTCTTCGATATTATACTGCTCAGCAAACTGCTCTATTGATGAGTCAACTATACAATAAAAGTCTTCATACTCTGAATTTAAAATATCCAAGTTAGTTTCTAGTGATTCTATAGTGTCATTAGTAACATCATAATCTAATCGGTCGAGAGCATCTACAGTTAATGTTTCACACTTTTCCCTGTTGCAGTTTCCAGTTTTAATTATGTCATATACCCTTTTGCTCAGTAACAGCGATTTTATTAACTGGGTTACTGTTGTGGGCAGGGTGTGTCATATTACTGACTTAAGGCCGTGATCATAGGAAAATACGATTCTAAAACATCTTGATTACATTTAGATGCCAGTAGATATTGATATCCTTCGAATATTAGGTTGGGAAAGAATACCTGCAAACTACGAACGGAAACCTACAGCCTATCTGAAAAGGAAGTCAGTCTTTGCAATAACTCTTACTAAAACAGGTCGAACATTTTATTCAGGATAACATCCTGTTCCCCTAAACTTGTTCCGTAAGCACGTTTGAACTTGTTTGTTGGATGATGAGGGATTATTTTATTAAGGATATCAAATCCATGATTAACAGTATCAACAAAATCTACTACATGCTCATTCCCAGGAAATATATACGATATAGCCTTTGCCACATTGCCAGAGAGAAATTCAGCAGCTTGTCTTACGTTTTATCGTTCACTACCAGTTAGTAGCAAGTGTTTCGTTATTTTGTGGGCGAATTTTAAGTACCCAATTTTCTGGTACTGTACTAAGTCTACAAAGATATCTTTTGTAATAGTTTTTCCAGATGCAAGCGTGTATCCTTGGTCAAACAGATGATTTCTTATTAACTTAAGGATGTGAGGAACGTCACGAAACGCCGAAATCACAAGATCACCACATGTATTTTTTATGGAAGACTTCTCAGGACTTATTCCCAAGTCGATGAATAACTTTCGGTTGGAACCACCCATATCACTCACAAAAGTTCTTAGGCGAAATCCCGTTTCCTCAACGAGTTTTGCCCTTTCATAAAATAAATCAGCAGTTACGGTCTGATCGAAATGATAGTAAACCGGCTGTTACCAGTTAGACTTATTATAGTAAAGGCACATTTACATGGGACCCTCTAAAGAAATCTTCGACACTACCGTTGCATATATAGATTTAACTTTCTTCTCGTCAAAGCTCATGACTACATCTGTTTATTTTTAACGCTTTCTGTACAGTTTCCCTTCAGTAAACATTATTTTTGACATTCAGGAAAAAATCCTTATGGTTTTGTAAAATTCCCTCTAATTTTGTTATTTTGTGTTGGGCTCATTTTACATCTTCAGTAAACAATTTGATTCTTTCTTTTAATTCATTTTCGACCATCAAAACTGGTAGTTCACACTTCAAGGGCAAGTTCTCTTCAGTTTGGCGTAACCTTTCGTTAATTTGTCCTTCCTGAGAAAGGTCATCAAGCTCACTTTATTTCTCTATACATCTGTTTATTAGCAGTTGTATAACATTTTTACAATCCCGCCTTTCGACTCGTGTATTTATCTCTGAATTGTCTGTTGAAGCAGAAAGCGTGGAGATATTTTGGGAAGGAACTGTTCCTTTTTTCAACAAGTGCTTAGAGGGAAGGCCGAACAGTTCAGATTGTAAATCTCTTTCGAAATCAGAGGACAGAAAATGTTCGCAGCATATACGTACGATTGTAGAGTTCAAAACGTATTTTCTTTTACAAAAATGTATCCATTCTTTTGTTCTGAGTTGGGTCTGTTGGGAATCTATAGAAGGACAACTTACGTTTCTTTGCGTTATTGGGATGCTTTGTGCTGACTGCAACCACACAGCACGGCACTTTAACAGCACAGACATGACATATACACTGGAACTCACTTCGCTCACGAACGATACGCACAAGTTCACGACTTTTAAAACATTCGCAAACTTCGAATGTAAATAAATAATTAAAAAGGCAGTGTGCAGATCCCAGACGAACAGCAACCCACCGAACTTCACTGATTAAAATGAAAACGTCGACACCGATAAGTATATAGACATATTAACACGCCAGACAATGCGTAGTGTAATGGGAGGGAGAGTCCAGTGACGTCACGCGCGGCTGCCCTGCTTTAAGCGTATATAGTAATGTATATGAAATCTTACTTGAAAACAATGCTGGAAGTGTCATCCTTCGTAATGAGGCACTTCATAAATGCCATTAGAATTTTCAGCACACCAATAGCGAGAGTTACGATTGTTCACACGTCGATTAAGGTGAAACCAAGCCTCATCCGAAAAGAACACAAGCTGTGGTCGAATAAACGATCATTCAGTGATGCAAGATACCACTCACTATATCTCACTCATGTGGCTGGATCAGCAGGGTTTAAACAATGGGCCCGCGTAAACCTGTATGGTTTGATGTGTAACAGCTTTGTAACTCTGTGTGCAGCAGAAACCGAAACCCTAATTTTGTGATTTATTCGATGACCGTTCAAGATTCGCATCAATGTCATCTAGCTTTTCCCCTCTGAAAA
The DNA here is from genome assembly GCF_040414725.1 of Anabrus simplex. Classification (NCBI taxonomy): domain Eukaryota; kingdom Metazoa; phylum Arthropoda; class Insecta; order Orthoptera; family Tettigoniidae; genus Anabrus; species Anabrus simplex. The sequence continues at coordinate 241,146,892 of NC_090267.1, read as the reverse complement.
CTGTTCGTGTGCGCGCATGTTTTTGATTGAGCACTGAGCCAGTAGTTTCAAATTTATTTACAGTTACGTAAATCTGTGCTCATGAAGGTGACACTTCACCCAAGAAATTGCTGAAAAAATGCATCGCATACCCGTCGGACCAACTCGTACTTAAAATGACTTTTACATAAGAAAATACGGTGCTGAAATGATAAATGTCTCACCATGTTAACAGCTGAGATTCAGACTGGCTACTGATGCTAGGTTGAATACGTGCACGATCCTTGCAAGGTCAAGAAATATGCGCGCGCCTCCCGTACAGCTGCTCAGAACTCCGAGAGTAAAAACACCGCTGGACGGTCTGGGTTTATAAGAAAGACCCTGTATTTAATTTGTTTCATATTTATTATTATCACTACTTATTTAAATGTTTAATTAATCCGTATTTAGTCCAAATAAATACAACTCCAGCTTCAGATTCTCTCAAGATAAATTCCCTCGCTACTACGTTCCACGTGAATTTACCGACAAAATCTGAAGCTCGCGTTATTGTGCCGCAGAAAGTACCAACATATTATAGCATTTACTACACTATACATTAAAATACCGTAAGCTGAGGTACTTTGCTCCACTTTAAGGAATCATGGTCACATACTGCCTGAAATGGGAGCCACATAGTCCACGATATGTCGTAAACGTATAATAAGAAAGTCAAAGGAGGGGACCGCTAGTAAACATAGCAATGAAAATGGAAATTTTCTCTATTGTACCGCAGCATAAAGTTGTTTAAAGTATCCTGGTAAAGAAAGAATACTTCGCTCTAGCTTGAATGTAATGTAGTTTTTAAGATAACGTTGGAAAAGAATACTATAAAAGAAACAACGATTCATTTAATTCAAAAGAAGATATACACTAGCCTGCAAAAAAAGTTTTTTCGTGCGGTAAAAACCAAAATAGGTGGGTTTTATGAATTTCTTAACGCAGAATTCGAGAAATTTGTTCTTACGTAAAATAGTTGATACTTAGTATTGATTAAATTTGATATATTAGTGTAAATTTCAGCTTGAAAAATGTAATCATATTTTGCATGCATTAAATACACACAAGTGCTGCTTTGTAAGCAAGTAGATGGTTTGTATTATATTTTTAATATATATTGAAATTCGTGAAAATGAAGCATAAAGCGCCTATTTAGTTTCGGCTGTACAGTTGCTTTTAAATTAATATAACCTTACCTTGAATAAAAATTACATGGTTAAACATACATAGTTTTGTTACTTACATTACGTGCAGGTTAGATTCACACCTCCATTTTTTCCGTTTTCCGTGGAATTTCCGGGTTTCTGAAGTTCTTGAATGAACTCTAGAAGGGTCGTCTCGTGCAATCGACCAACAGTAATCGGCCATCATATTGATTTCCCAACGTCCCTGATAGCGTCGTTATGCATCTTTGAGATCCTGGTGAAATATTTCACCTTGTTCTTCACTTACAGCTCCTAAATTTGGAGGGAAATAATCCAGATGCGAAGCTAAGAAATGAAGCTTAAGGCTCATATTACAACCGAGTTCCTTAAACTTTACCAACATTTTCCTTACAATTTCTTTGTATTGAGGGTCCTTAATGTTGCCAAGGGTTTTAGTCACTACTTCTTGGAATGCGTTCCATGCCTCTTCCTCAATTTTGGTCATCGTGTCTGTGAAATTTTTATCCTTCATCAGTTTACGAATCTGTGGTCCATCAAATACGCCTTCCTTGATGTTTGTATCTGATAACGAGGGAAATTTAGTGTATAAATATTGGAAGCATAGGCTAATTTTATCTAATGCCTTGACATAACGTTTTATCAATCCTAATTTGATGTGCAAGGGTGGAAGTAGATTTTTTCCCGGTCAATAAGACTTACATTCAAGACATTTTTGGATCCTGGTTGTGTTTGTTTCCTTTATGTCCAATTCACTGTATCCCAATGTTTATCCCGTGACCTGCTCTCCCATTTTCATAGGGAACAGGGAAATTTTGTACAGCCTGTTTGTTGCCCCAGCAACAATCCAATGATCTTCAAATTACCGCAAATTTGCCACCCATGCTCGTGATATTTAATTTTTTCAAGCACCAACGTTTAGGTCTCGTATGTTTCAGACATTTTTGTGGAGTGTGCAAGTGGTACGGATGCCAGAACATTTGTATTATGAAGCAAAACAGTCTTTAAACTTCTTTTGGAAGAGTCAATAAAAAACGCCAGTTACTAGGATCATACTCTTTCTCTCCCAATTGACGTAGAAGATTTGAAATATCCGTTCAAAATACAAGTTCATCTTCTTGAGTAAAATACTTTCGGAATTCTTTGTCACGATTTCGGTACCAGGAAAATGTAACACCGTGTGCCAACATATTCTCTAAATCTCTTATCAGATCATTCAATTCGGATTGCGTGAATTTGTAGGAAGGTGTGTCATATTGATGTGGCTCAATATCTATTTCTTCATCGTCAGATTGCAATGAACTGCTACTTTCCTCACTCAAGTGAGTAGGTGGAGTAGGTACAGGTAAGTCAGGTCCATAAGAAACTGGTCGAAGAGCTGACAAGAGATTCGGATATTTAATTTTGTTTTTACTTTACTACAAAATGAAAATTTAGACAGCAATAAACCTATAATTACAATGCAAACAATAACAAATCCAATCACATAATTGTATTCTGAAAAAAGTTGCGCGAGAACATCTCTCAAAATTACATTTTACGAATTCATGCAGATATTAAAACACAGAATTGCGTCAAAACTAGACGTGATAGGAAAAAAATAGCATCCTTTTCGGAATCAGGGCAGCGATTTCCGCAGGAATTACATATTTTCTATTTCACCGCAAAATCATGTTGGCTAGTGATATTTGCATCACAGAATAGCAGCGCTTAGGGCTTAGTAGTGCTTTCTCTATCGCGTTAAAATTACGTGCAAATTGCACTGAGGGAATGTGACACTGCAAAAATCCTGAACCCCACACTTGACTACGCTAATTGACCTTTAATTTGATTCCTTGTCATCCTATTCGAGTTAGATACGTTCGTACTATAACACGCAAATCATATGAAACAATTGTGAATCCAGTATCACTCATGTTGTCTATACGATACATTTCACATTTACCTCCTCCACCTCGTGACTGAATATACAGTAGGTGATTGCCTGGGCTCTTTCACTTTTGCGGTGTTGAGTGCTTCAGACAGTTGAGAAGCTAGCCTTCGGATCCCAACTTGGCAGGTTCGATCCCGGCTCAGTCCGGTGGTATTTGAAGGTGCTCAAATACGTCAGCCTCGTGTCGGTACATTTACTGGAACGTAAAGGAACTCCCGCGGGACTCAATTCCGGCACTCCGGTGTCTCCTTAAACGGCAAAAAGTAGTTAGTGGGACATAGAGCCAATAATATCAATTCTCTTACGTTTTGATCATCATTAGCCGATTTAGTCTATTTATAATGAACTGTTTCTCTTGTAATATTTAAACTCTTTCATGTATTATCCGAGAGAACTGCTGATAAGCAGTACTCTGAGCTGTTCTTTTATATTTTCTCAGTGCCTGAATAGAAAGAACACATGCCGAATAATAGACAGTATACCTTAATTAATTTACCCTATTTGTTTTCACACTTCTTAATATTAGATAACTATTTGAATGTTAATTTCACAAGAATATACAACTTATTGTTGAATTAAGATACCGCTACTTTGTAAAACTCCTACTATGGCGTAAAGTATCTCCATCATTGTGGGAGAAAATCAGTAAGTAATTTTGAAATTAGTATTGTGTTTCCTAAAGCTCTTCTTAATGTTAAAGTAAAAAACATCTCTGTGCAGAGGTTGGAAAACTCGGGTATTCAAGCAAAAGCAAAAGTTTATAGAGCATACATGCCAATCAAAAGGGCTTTAAGGGGATGTGTACAGTAAACCACCTTCAAAATTTGGGCATTTTAAATAATTTATATATCAGCTTCTACTGTATGTATGACAATGAAACTTTCTAAATGAAGCATACTACATGTTTACTATGCAAGTACATATCTCAGAATTGATTTTGGCATTATCGAATTCGCCAATTAATTATTCAAAACGGTGGCTGCTTTTGTGTCTGTATTCACCGTTTCCTTCATAGCTGGGCCATTTATCAATATATTAGTGTTCTGTTTTTTTAAGTGTACTGATTGAAGTGACAGCTAC